>NC_142147.1:54820651-55131303 GCF_024610735.1 Ursus americanus
TCCTTGACTGAATACGGCATGAAGGCAAGTTTGAGTGGTTTTATTCTCAGTCATCTCAATGTACCCAGTGTTTGTCATTCCTTCTAGAGGTATCCCAGGGACCATAGCAGCTTCTGGTTTAAAGCATTTGCAGTCATTTTAGATGTAAACTTATTCTCTATGATCACAGAGGGCCAGACATAAGTCCACTGACAACTGTGGTATCCTGAGTGGTTTCCTGACGTATGCTGGCAATTCTGTGGTTAGGTAGAGCCAGAGGGATATTCAGAATTTGGCAGGAGGAGGCCCATTCTCTTTTGCCGGGCAGTACCATTGACGAGGCCTGAGACTGCCCAGATTGTTCAAGCTCCCTGCTCCTGCAGAGGGAGATCATGCTCAACACTTGGGCGATGCTGCTGGCTTGGCTCTGTCCCCATAGGCTTATCAGACAGGCTTGATGGTTGCCCAGGGCCTTTGTTCGGGCTTCCTGGAGCAGTGGGAGTGGAGGCTGTGCTCAGCAGTGGGAAGTGACTTCCATCTTGCCTGACTACTTGACAGCCATAGAATGCTCTCCATGCTCTAGTTCAAAGTGTTGGCTGGAGACCCAAGTCAGGCACCGTTGCTGACAAATCTTAATCAAGTAGGTTCATCCCCACTCTGCAAGTGGGAAGATCCCAGGGTTTTCTGATTGGGTGTGACTATAAGATGGAACACTGTCTAGTGCAGCAGTTCCAAGATCTGGGCACTGGTTGTTGTAAGCCCTACCCACCTTCTCCGTGTCTATAGGATCCCCAGTGGTCCAGCACCACAGATGCCCCCAGGGATCCCCATGGGTGAGATCTCATTGGGCCCCCCAGGATGTGGCTTGCCATTTAGGGAATGTTGGATACCTACCATGTGTTCCCTTTATATGGGTGGAGCAGTTGTAGTTCCTGCTGGACCCTCATAGTGCGGCACTGTGCCATCCCGTGGTGGATGCATTGTCATCAACAAAATAGTGCTCCTCTCACCCTTCTGATATTGTCCTTCTTACTCTGGATTGTCCAGGGATGCTTCAGCTTCACTCCTGACTACTGAGAGTTACCCATTGATGACTTAACGTGAATAGTTGCTATCTTTAAAAGTTGAGCTTATCTTTAAAAGTACTGACGTGGGAACTACTTTTGTACTATCTTGAGGAGGTCATCCTCTGTGATGAATGGTTTTATATCTCACAGCCTAAAAAAATAGATGTTTCCCTGTGTACGTGTGTGTGTGTGTGTGTGTGTGTGTGAATATGGAGAAAGATGTTCACTTTCCATGACATAGAATATTTAAATAATGTGACTTTTTTTTTTAAGATTTTATTTATTTATTTGACAGAGAGAGAGACAGCCAGAGAGAGAGGGAACACAAGCAGGGAGAGTAGGAGAGGAAGAAGCAGGCTCTCAGCAGAGGAGCCTGATGTGGGACTCGATCCCAGAACGCTGGGATCACACCCTGAGCCGAAGGCAGACGCTTAACGATTGCGCCACCCAGGCACCCCTAAATAATGTGACTTTTGATACTGAAAAATAACACTGTTAATAAGTGACAGATTCCTTTCAGGTTAAATGTTATTTTATATGTTATTTATATTGCCATGCTGGTTATTTGATTGGTTTTCACTACAGGGTGTTCTGTTTTGTTTTTTAATTTTTATCCTCCTCTTTCAGTTATAACTCTAGGATAATGCCAGTGAAATACATTCAAGCGACATTTACTGTGACCAGGAACATTTGGTTTATTTATGCTTACTATTCCAATGGAGATGTTGGGGTTTGTTCACATCTCTGGAAGCCAATAAGATCATGAAACAGAGTATTGTCCTCTAAAATTCCCCTTGAGCTCCGTAATAACTTTCCTCAAAATTCAGCATTCTTTTATCCTGTAAGGTGCAGGTTGCTGTGCTTACTTTTTTCTTTATATAATTGTAATCAGGAAGTGGTACTCTTCTGTGCTCAGAGTCTCACAGATGAGACACAATCTCACTGCATGTGCAGCGTCTCCCTGTATCAGTTGGGGGTGGGGAGCTGGCAAGTGAAATCAGTGTGATGACGAAGGTCATGGTGTTTGCTGTCTCATGAGCCACAAAATGCTTGGCCTTTGACCTGGGACCCTCCTGGCTTCTGATTGGAAAATTGGTTTTTTTTGTTTTGTTTTGTTTTGTTTTTTAATATTTTTTAAAATTTATTTATGTGACAGAGACAGCCAGCAAGAGAGGGAACACAGCAGGGGGAGTGGGAGAGGAAGAAGCAGGCTTCCCAGCGGAGGAGCCCGATGTGGGACTTGATCCCGGAACGCCGGGATCATGCCCTGAGCCGAAGGCAGATGCTTAACGACTGCGCTACCCAGGCGCCCCATGATTGGAAAATTGTTACTGCCCAACTGGTCACATTACAGAATGGGTATAATCTTGGAATGTTTATAGTTACTGAGATTATCCACAGACTTCATTCAGAACAAAACGTATTCATGGGTCTGTTTCTGCTCTTGTTTGTTCATTTGTTGTGTTGTTTTGACTGTACATATAAGTGAGTACATACGATATTTGTCTTTGCCTGACTTATTTCACATAGCAGAATACCTTCTGGTTCAAGCCACATTGTGACAAATGACAAGACACAATGAAAAAAGCAGAAACTGATCCATAAATGCAATGAATAACCTCCTGGTTACCAGAGTGGAATGGAGAAGGATGATGGGGAAATGGGGATGGGAAGTGCAGGCTTCTAGTTAGGGAATTAAGAAGTCAGGGGGATAAAAGATACAACACAGGGAATACATTCAGTGGTATTATGATAGCATTTTATGGTGACAGATGGTAGCTCACTTGTGGTGAGCCTAGAAGAACACGTACAGTTGTCAAATCCCCATGTCGTACACCTGAACTAATATAATATTGTATGTCAAGTATACTTTAATAGAAAAGAAAGCAAGATAAGATACCGATATGCATATCTCTATATAGGTTAAACTACTTTCTTAGAAAGTTGCAAGTAAAGAAAGCTAACCTGTCCGAATGAAGCTAATCCTATGTATTCATAGCAAAGACTTAGGAAAACAAATTCATCTATATCACATTGGAGGTAAAGGTTAAGTGCTGTAGAAAGGAGAGGACATGGGAAAGAGGAGAGTTTGCCCAGCACGGCGAAGAAGTGGAAAGGAGGGGCGCCTGGGTGGCTCAGTCGTTAAGCGTCTGCCTTCGCTCAGGGTGTGATCCCAGGGTCCTGGGATCTAGCCCACACTGGGCTCCATGCTCCGCTGGGAGCCTGCTTCTTCCTCTCCCACTCCCTCTGCTTGTGTTCCCTCTCTCGTTGGCTGTCTGTCTCTCTGTCAAATAAATTAATTAAGTTAAAAAACAAAAGTGAAAAGGAGAGCCTGTGGTCCTCATAGGCTGACCAGCCATGGAGGTACATGGAAAAACAGTCATTTCTGTGAAAGCTGCTTAAATAGTTTTCTGTGCAGAGTGCTCTGTCTCTCAGCTTTCACCATTAATGTGTACGTATTATGGCCACATGTCTCATGAAGGCTTTTCTGTATAGGTAGATTCAGTTGGGGTTACCAGAAGCCTGAATTGAAAACAGAAGAGATCCTGTAGCTTGAAGGCACAGGAATTAGTAAAAGTGTAGGGAAAACTTGATATTTATAAAGATTATGAAATCAGTGGGATTCAAGCTAAGAAATCCAGCCTTGCAACCAGAAACAGATTGTACCTTCATTACTTGTCAAAGAGGGAGCTATTTCCATGAATATGTTGTCATGGTGACTTGAAGAAGGCTAGATAAAAGGAGGTCCAGAGAAGAGTGACCGGCCAAGTTTGTCATGCAGGCGTGGAGTTAGCTTGAATGCAAAGTGAAGGGAGGGAAGGACTCCAGAATCACCTCTTTTACCTCTTTCCTGTGTTTAGGAACCCTTTGAAACTCTTCATCTTCTGTGATGTAGGCCTGGAACTCTGTCTGGAGCATATATTCTCAAAGTTTGACATCAGTTGCACACTGTGAAATGTAGAAAATCAGACCCCATGCAAAAATTCAAATCAGAATGTGAATTTTAACAAGGTCTTCAGTGTCATAAACATTAACATTGGAGAAGTACACGTCTGTTTCACCTGCACTCTTCCATTATTGTATTCCTGTTTTCTTGTCTGTAGGAAAGTTTTTTGATAAGTGTGCCTTATAGTATGCCTTCAATCAGGAGGTGAGCTATTCATTTCCCAGATTATTCTGATATGTGTTATCCTGTGACATCCATGTAAAGTTAGGGTGGATTTTAATCTTTTTGCAAAAATGGCATTGGAATTTTGGTAGAGATTGCATTAAATACCACTTTAAGTTTTACTGTATTCCATTTATAAGTATTCCAATGAAACATCTTGGCTATGTTTCCACTTACTTCTTCTTTCAGTTCCTACACAATATTTTATGGTGGTTGTCACCATTCCATGGTTAGAACTCTATCATTATGGGGCGCCTGGGTGGCTTAGTCATTAGGCATCTGCCTTTGCCTCAGGGCGTGATCCCTGCTTCTGGGATCGAGCCCCACATCAGGCTCCTCCGATGGGAGCCTGCTTCTTCCTTTCCCACTCCCCCTGCTTGTGTTCCCTCTCTTGCTGGCTTTCTCTCTGTCAAATAAATAAAAATCTTTAGGAAAAAAAAAGAACTCTATCATGATGTTAAATTGCAAGCATTTCATTTTGGGAGATGTTACTTTAAATGTATTATGTCTCTCTCTTGGGAATTGTTCTTCATTATATAGAAAGAAAACTATTTTTATGTGTTGGGTTTGTGTTCTCCAGCTTTGTAAAATCTGTATGAATTTTAAGAGATTTATGACAATAAAGATTCCCCAGGAAAGGAAATGACATTGGAAGAGGACCCTAGGCTCATCAAATCTCATGAACACCACTAGAAAACTATTAAATTACCCTTGGGTGCCTGGGTAGCTCAGCCGTTAAGTGTCTGCCTTCCGCTTAGGTCATGATCCCAGCCTCCTGGGATCAAGCCCCATATCGGACTCCCTGCTCGGCGGGAAGCCTGCTTCTCCCTCTCCCACTCCCCCTGCTTGTGTTCCCTCTCTTGCTGTCTCTCTCTGTCAAATAAATAAGTAAAATCTTTAAAAAAAAAAAAAAAAACTATTAACTTATCCTAAATGCCCCATAAATGGATCAGAGGACTGACAGAACAACCTTCTCAAGTAAAAAGAGAGAAGAGGCCACACTGAAGATGGCAGATAGTTTGGAGACAAGGTTTAGGGAGAAAAGGATTACAGTGCTGTGGAGGTCAGGGAACTGTGGTTGTAGAGAAAGTAGCATGACAGAGGAACCCTCGGGAATGCATAAGGAGAAGATTTACCCAAAGCCATTGGCTTGGAAAAGGAGAGGGGCTGAATTTCATGAGTTCTTGGAACTAGGGTGTCTTACAGCCTGGAGTTGTAATCATCAGCAGGTTTGGCGGGGATACAGCCAACAGACCACGGTGCTGCTCCTGGAGGGATGGCAGGCAAACAGCCTGGGGGCAGACAACCTGGAAACAGCCATCTGAAGAACGCCTGGAGCACACAGTGGGGGAGGTTATTCACTAGTCTAGGAGCACTTTTCTGAGAGGAAACATCAGTGAGATGTGTCTCCAAGAACACAGGAGTTGGGTGGCAACACTTCCCTCTTCTGCCCTCTGGCATAATCACAGAACCCCACTCGGGGGGACAGGCTGTCTGCCTTGCTTGCACCAAGCTCCATCCTGCCGTCCTCTGGTAGGACTGCCCTTCTCAGTGAGGCTTGCCTCAGGCTCGGTGAAGTGGGCCCCTGCTCACACCACATCTGCCAAGCAGAGTTCTACAGGGCCTCAGTTCTGATAGAGTCGATGTCAGGTCTCCTTTCACAAACACACCAGAGCGCACCTAGTTAGAACTGGCCACATTCAGGCCAGGCAGCAAACACTGCCCACAGCAGGCAAGGAGAGCCTCTGCAGACAAGTGGCCTGAAGGCTATAACAGGACACATCACTGGCTTTTCTAACACAGACAAAATGCCAAGATGAAAGAATTTATCCCAAAGGAAATGAGATATGGCCATGGCCAGAGATACAAAGGAAATAGATATGAGTAACATGCTTCATGGAGAATTTAAGGGTTGAGAAGAGAATTCTGAGAACCTTACCAAGAGAAAAGAGTTTAAAAAAAAAAAGGGGGGGGGGCATATAGGCATCTGACTCGGTTAAGCATCAGACTCTTGGTTTCTGCTCAGGTCTTAATCTCAGGGTCCTGTGATCCAGACTGCAGTCAGGCTCTGCACTCAGTGTGGTGACTCCTTGCGATTCCCTCTCTCCCTCTCCCTCTGCAGCTCTCACTCCTGTCTTGCTCTCTCCTTTCTTTCTCTCTCTCTCTAATAAATCAGTCAAACAGAGGTGAACAGTGCAGTAAATGAGTTTGGAAATGCCAGACAGCAGGCTGAAAGAAACGGGTGACCTTGTGACCTAGAAGACAAAGGAAAATAATGAATCTAAACAAAAGAGCTAGAAGACTCCTGTAGCCCGTGATTTGATTTAGGGAACTCAGGGACTCCATCAAATGTAGTAACATTCCTAGGTCTTGGGCTTTTCTGTGCTGGGAAAGGTTTGATTCCAGATTCAACTTCTGTAATTGGTCTAAGATGATTTCCCATTTCTTTGGTTCAAGGTTCTTAAATCAATCTTAATAACCTCTGTATTTTTAGGAATTAACTGTTCTGGGGTTTTTTTGTTTTTTTGTTTTTCCAAATTATCTGATTTTTTTTTTTTTTAGTATGTAATTGTTTATGCATTGATAGTTGTGTTTATTATTTTGGTTAAAATGGGTGTTACTTTCAATGTTCTCATTGCTTATTCTGATAACTATTTTATTTATATCAGATTTTTCTTTGTTACTTCCCTCCTCTACTAAATTTCATCGAAGTTTCTTTTTCTAGAACCTTGTGGTGGAAAGTTAAGTTGTTTATTCCAACTTATTCTTAACCATGTATAACCTTTAAAAAAAATTGAAAATGGAAAGTCTATTAGAAAAAAACTAGCAAAAATAAACAATACTAACAATGACTAAAAAAGAAAAACAGCAAAAACATTAAAATTAGGATTCTCTAGGGTTTTCTATAGATCATGTTGTCTGTGAACAGAGATCATTTGGCTGTTTCTTTTTCAATGTGGATTCTTTTTATGCATTTTTTTGTTGCCTAGTTCTGACCAGAATATCTAGTACTACGTTCCAGGCAGTGGTGCAGTCATTCATTAAGGTGTTTCTAATCTTTGAGGAGAAGCTTGCAGTCTCTTACTAAAGTGTGTTAGGTTTCAGCTTTTCATATGCACATGGCCTTCACTAGGTTGAGGGGTTTCCTTCTGTCTACGTAGTGTTTTTAGTTACGACATGTCCGATATGCCCATACTGCATTCTGTCTCAATATGATCGTGTCATTTTTTTTTTAAAGATTTTATTTATTTATTTGACAGAGATAGAGACAGCCAGCGAGAGAGGGGACACAAGCAGGGGGAGTGGGAGAGGAAGAAGCAGGCTCATAGCGGAGGAGCCCGATGTGGGACTTGATCCCCGAACGCTGGGATCACGCCCTGAGCTGAAGGCAGACACTTAACCGCTGTGCCACCCAGGCGCCCCCGATTGTGTCATTTTTGATCATCATTCTGTTAACGTGGAGTCTTTAATTTCTTGTTTTCTATAGGTCGGAACACCCTTAATTCCAGGGCAGTGTCCCAGTTACATATGTTGTAAAAGGGTAAAATGTGCTTTTGATTCAGTGCTCAATTTTATTGTGGACCTCGTGTGAATATTCCTCACCGGGAGTGGTTTGTAGCCTTCTTGACTTGCAGTTGTCTTCCCCTGGCCCGGATAACCTGGTAATGCTGGTACCCCGGAGAGAGTGTTTTGCTGATTTCTCTTATCTTCTCTCCTTGGAAATGTTTGAGGAGATTTGAAGCCCATTCTCATGAAGTGTCTGAATTCTCCAGTGAATTGATCTGGCACACGATGTTTCTTTGTTAGGAGTTTTGTTTTTGTTTTTGTTTTTTTCATTACTCTTTCAGTCTGCTTAGTAGTCGTTGGTATGTTGTGGTTTTTTAATATTTCTTCATGATGGTTATATCTTTTTTGATATTTATTGTTTTCTTTTGGTATCACTTTGTTGGCTCATGATTATACAATGTCACCTCTTATAATTGGTATTAGTTATGCTGTGTCTGCACTCACTTCTTCACCTCTCATTTTAGTTGGTCTTCTCTCTTTCATTCTTACTGGATTTAGTGAATGGGCTGTCAATATTCATCTTTTCTGACAACTCTTCCTATTGTTGATATGTTCCTATTTTTACTATATCCTATTTTGATCATTTCAGTTTTATCTTTAAATTTCCATCCTTGTACTAATTTTGTGCTCATGTGGTACTTTTCCTGATTATCAGAGATACAGGAATGTGATTTGTGCCACAAGATAACAATACCACAGAATTATCTATTAGGATATGTGGTCAGTACATTGTATGCAATGTTATGTGTCCATGGAGAAGTGAAGTCCTGATGATTCCTTCTCGGGCATCTTTCCGACATTCTCTAATTGACTTGACGCTTGTATATTAGAAGTCATCAGTATATTTACCCAAAAATAGTAAGTGAAATGATTTTATTTCCTCTTATTTCATATCTTTCAGGCACATCTTCACATGACACCCAGTGCTTCCTGCCAAAGCTGAGCATAGAAGGTTCTTTCCAACAAGTGTCATTATGGAGATACAAAAACAGTGTCCTTCAGAATTTATACTTAATGACAGACTGGGGCAATGATGGGGAGAGTGAAGGGCATCAAAGATACGATGAAGGACATATTCAAACTGAGACAACTGCCCTGAATAAGAATCTCACTGTCCCAAATGGTGAAGAATATGAAACTTTGTGGACAACCTCCCTTTTTAAGTCAGCTGTTTCTGCAAAGCAGTGTGATTCTGTAAGCAAAAGCTCCAATCAAATATTCAAACATACATGTTTGTGGAAAGACAATTTGGAAAATCTGGAAAGTTATCTAGCCCATGCTGAAAATAATGATTTGAAACATGTTGAAGATAGGATTGGATTGACCATTCAGCACAATATTTCTGATAATCAGAGATTTAGAAATGAAGAACAAAGTGCTAAGGTGGGTCCATATGAGAGGTGCTTCACTGAGGGGTCGACCCTACAGAATTACCGGAGCCCTTTCAATGGATACAGAAGTGCTCAATGCAGTGAATCTGAGAAAACATTTAACCAGGGCTCCAGTGTTCATAGATGTGTGAAGACTTGGTTTCCAGAGAACGATTATGAATGTCCTAAATCTGGGGAAGGCTTTAATCAAAGCCCCAACCTTATATGTAAGAGTCTCCCTTTGGGAGAGAATCCTCATGAGTATAATGAATGTGGGAAAGCTCTTAACCAGTCCTCCAGTGTTGGTGATAATCAGAGAATTGATGAGGGAAGAAACCCATTGAGCTCTAATAAACCAGGGACCATGTTTAGTCAGTCATCAAGACTATATGTAAATAAGACAATCCCTAGTGGAGAGAAAACGCACATTTTTAAGGAATGTGGTAAAGGCTTTGACTTGCACTCAACACTGTCTCAACATCAGCAAATGCGTACTGGAGAGAAAACATATAAATGTGAAGAATGTGGTAAAATCTTTAAGTACTGCTCATCACTAAACAGACATAGGCAAATCCATATTGGAGAGAAACTTTACATATGTAAAGAATGCGGCAAGGCGTTTAAGAGGCTACAACACCTTATTCAACATCACAGAATTCATAGTGGAGAGAAACTTTACCAATGTCAAGAATGTGGCCAGGCCTTTAATCATCACTCAAACCTTACTGAACATCACAGAATTCATAGTGCAAAGAAACCTTACCAATGTGAAGAATGTGGCAAAGCCTTTAGGTTTCACTCAACCCTTATGGAACATCACAGAATTCATACTGGAGAGAACCCTTACAAATGTAAAGAATGTGGCAAGGCCTTTAACCATCACTCACACCTTACTAAACATCGCAGAATTCATAGTGCAGAGAAACCTTACCAATGTGAAGAATGTGGCAAAGCCTTTAGATTTCACTCAGCCTTTACAGAACATCACAGAATTCATACTGGAGAGAAACCTTTCAAATGTAAAGACTGTGCCAGGGCCTTTAACAAGCGATCAAACCTTACTAAGCATTACAAAGTTCATACTGCAGAGAAACCTTACCCATGTAAAGAATGTGGCAAGGCCTTTAACCATCACTCAAACCTTACTAAACATTGCAGAATTCATAGTGCAGAGAAACCTTACCAATGTAAAGAATGTGGCAAAGCCTTTAATAGGCAATCAGCCCTTACTCGACATCACAGAATTCATACTGGAGAGAAACCTTACAAATGTCAAGAATGTGGCAAGGCCTTTAGCAGACAATCAAACCTTACTCAACATTATAAAATTCATATTGGACAGAAGCTAAACACATCTGAGGAACGTGGCAAAGCCTTTAAATTACCCTCAACCCTTGCTCGACATCACAGAATTCATACTGGAGACATAGGAGACGCCGTTCTTCATTAGGTTGGACTCATGCATTCCTAATTTCCCGTGGACGATGAAGGAGAGTATTATATAAAAATATGCAAACAAACTAAATGGGGATGCTATTTATAGTTACAACACTGATGTGAGTTACCATGAATTAGCTGTTCAGAGCATTTTACTCCATGTATTATAAACTGAGGAACTTCCTGAATATTAGAAATACAGGGTTTTATAATTGCTCTTTAAGGAAAAAGAGGTGGCAGTCTAGTAAAGTACTGATACATCTTCTTCGTAAGAGCAATCATTAGAGAGAGTGAGGTGATGTGGTTGAAATGAAGAAATTCTGACACACAGCAGAAAGATAGCTAACTCTTCCCTAGAATGCCAAACAGTTATACTTACACATTTCTTAAGAATGACCTCAGGCCTGAAATTTACGGAAATTACTACTCCCACATCTTGATAGCACGAATGCTTTTTAACGCTTCTATTCTGTATTTTGAAAGGTGATAATAGAGTGGATTTGAAATGCGTAACTTAGTCTTTGTGAACTTAATATATTTTAATTAATAAAACAATAATTTTAAAAAAGATTTTATTTATTTGACAGAGCATGAGTGCACAAGCTGGGGAGTGGCAGGCAGGGAAAGGGAGAAGCAGGCTTCCCACCAAGCAGGGAGCCCAGCTGGTGCTCGCTCAATCACAGCACCCTGGGATTGTGACCTGACCCGAAGACAGATGCTTAATTGAGCCACCCAGGTGCCCCAATACATAATTCTTAACATGCTAACATGGATGTGTAATGAATGACATGCTATCCCACCACCAATGTGAACCCATCTCATTTTATTGAAGGTTGTAGGTAACTGATGGTAACTATCAACTATTTGGTAATGGAGTGGAAATAATATACCTAGGAATCCATTTTCTCAGTGAACTGAAGGTTTATATGATGTGTGATTATTTTTACCCTAGTCTGTCGTATGATTTTTCTCCTCTTGGTGAAAACTGCAGTGTTATTGTGGGTATATTAGAGGTATATAACGTAGAGGGATTGTAGAGTGTGTTGCTTACGTCCTCTGTGTTATTGCTACTTCGCATCCATTTTGTGTAGGCAGTACTTCTGCAGGGGCCTTGACTGACATTAGCCATTCTCACTAGTGCAATCCCGAGACAACACACTGCAGAGTCCCAAGTTAATGTTAACTTCTGATGACATCTTCATTCTGTCCTTGTGAGCAACCGTCTCTCCTTTTTCCCCAAAGCGTTCCCTTCCCATGTCCCTTGGAGAAGACTCCCACAGAGCTTAACTAAGCCTGCTTTAGTTTGGTCTAATCTGTACTTAGTCCTGGGACTCGAAAGCACTTCACCATGGCCCCAAGTGAAGCTATGTGCCCCATGTCATATGTGGAGGTGTTTTCTTCATGTGCATATGAAGTATCCGTGCATATATGACTGACTGTGTTGGGTGTGTAATAGATACCCCATAAGTAAGAGCAACCTATCCCAGTAAGAGTGATGTGGTAGCCCAGGTAAGAGAAAATATTTAAGATGAGGAATGAGCATGCAACAAGTGTCCCGTGTTGCACAGCAGACTCCCTGGATTTAGAAAAATACCTTCTACTTGTTTTTTTCTCTAGTTTCTCTAAATCTCCTGTTGTATGTTTCCTCATTTATGTTTCCAGGTACAAAGGCATCACAACCATTCTTTTTTTCCTGTGTTTTGCCAAGGGTGTCCTCACTAAACACCTAGTTGAGATCAGAGCGATGGAAGGCCAATGGGTATTAATTCAGACAGTCACAGTAGGATGTGGCATGTGAGTATAAGCAAAACTTGATGAAGCACCATCTTTAGACAGATAAGACCTATTACCAGAAAATGTGAAGAACTTTCCAAGGTGGGGAGGAAATCGGAGGTGGCTCACTTCAGTCACTTCAATGGCACAGGGCAGCTCTTGGTGGCGTCATCTGATGAATGCCTGTAATGGGGAAAAGGAATTGGCAAATGTGGCTTTCTGAGGAGTCGCGAAGTCCTACTTTATCTTCATGAATTGATTGAATTCCTGTGTCTTCCTGAGGACTAATGATGTTGGATGTCAATTACTGAATTTCCCCAGGCCTAGATGAGTGGCAAGGGAAAGATGAGGGTATTGGATGATGCAATGCAGTTATTTGGGCATAGCTTTAAAATGTCACATGGCAGAATAGATGTTCGAGATCAAGCTTTCCGAAGAGGAGAATAGGATCAGGAAGGCATGTTCTGCGCTTGCACGCAAACAGTAGTATCCCAGGTAGATGACCCCAATCAAGGTTAGATCACTGTAATTGGGTCATCCTTCAGGAAAGCCGCTGCAGTGCTCTGGGGGACTGTCTTCCCTTTCCTCAGTGTCATGATGAGTATAGTCCCAGGCTCTGGCGCTGTCCATGGTAGGGATTTGTTGGAGGAGCAGTTCAACTGAGAGGCAGGACGCATTTCTGTTCAAACAGTCCAGCCCAAGTGTTTGTTGACTACAGAATGAATAAAGATTTGGGGTATATATAGAAGGGAATATTCATCAACCTGTAAGTCATGAAATCTTGGCATTTCCACACATGGATGGAGGTAGAGAGCATTCTGCTAAGTGAAATAAGTCACAGAAGTCAAATACCACATGATTTCACTCATACTTGGAATTCAAAAATCAAAACAATTGAGCAATGGGAAAGAAAAAAAGGAAGAGGCAACCAAGAAACAGACTCTTAACTTTAGAGAACAAGCTGATAGTTGCCAGGGTGGACATGGGTAGGTGCGTGCATTAAATAAGTGATGGGGATTAAGGATTGTCCTTATGATGAGCACGGGGTGTTGCTTGGAATTGTACAGTCACTATTGTAAATCTAAAACAGATGTTACCTTGTATGTTAACTAAGTGGAATTTAAACAAAAAACTTAAAAAATGGTTTTTTTTAAACAGATTTAAGAAACTTTTTGTCTTTGGTTGACTGATTCACAGCAGTTACACAAAATATACCTTTTTTTTAAAAAAGATTTTATTTATTTATTTGACAGGGAGACAGACAGACAGCGAGAGAGGGAACACAAGCAGGGGGAGTGGGAGAGGAAGAAGCAGGCTCCCAGCGGAGGAGCCTGATGTGGGGCTCGATCCCATAACGCCGGGATCACGCCCTGAGCCAAAGGCAGACGCTTAACGACTGCGCCACCCAGGCGCCCCCAAAATATACCTTTGTAAACAAATTGAAACATTTATCTTTTCTCCCTTTCTGATTCCTCCTAAATTCAGAAATTCTCAGTAACTATTCTTAAATTTTTATGCCATCACATGTAGATGCTAAATTTCATAAAAATCTGTTATACGTATGACAGAAAGTCATTTGAAATACTGTTATATAACCAAGGTTTTTTAAATTGTTTTTTTGAAGATTTAATTCATTTGAGAAAAAGCCTGAGTGAGCACGAGTGGGGGTGGGGGAGTGAGACAGGCAGACTTCCGGCAGAGCGTGGAGCTCAACATAGTGTTCCAGCCCAGGACCCTGATCATGACCTGAGCCAATGTCAGGTGTTTACCTGACTGTGCCACCCAGACGCCCCTGTATTACCACAGTTTTGTCTGTAATGTCACAGCTCAGGAAGAGCTGCATAAACTCGGATATGACGAGACAGCTCTAAGGGACTGAGACTGAATTCATGGAGTCAATAAAGTCCCCTTGGAAATAGCCTGATACCTTGTTTACAGAGTTCCCAGCAACCTTACCAGGTCACTAAAGAAGATCATTTCCTTTTTTTTTTTTTTTTTAAGATTTTATTTATTTGAGAGAGAGAATGAGTGAGAGAGAGACAGAACACAAGCAGGGAGGGGCAGGGGGAGAGGGAGCCCAACTTAGGACTCAGTCCCAGGACCCTGGGATCACGACCTGCCTGAAGGCAGACACTTAACTGACTAAGCCCCCCACAAGCCCCAAGAGGCTCATTTCCTAACAGGTGCAGGAACCTGCTTATCTGGGGAACCTCAAGAAGAGAGAAATTCACCCGAATCTATCCATATCACAGGCAACATCTGGTGATGTATTTGTCTTGGCTTCTGGCCTAGAGAGGCTATTACAAGTTCAATGTAGAGGTTCATTACGAAACATTGAACAAGACTGGTTTTAAAGAGTCTGTCCATCAAACCTCTCTTCTTGGTGCGCTGTGTAAATAATCAGGCCAACTTTTCGTCCTTGAACTAGATTTATTTTCAATGAAATTAATGTTAATTTGGTATGTTTGGTAAAAATGAGGGTGATGATAGAGAAAACTATGTTCCAATAACACATGTTTGTAGATAAAAGATTTTAATACCATTCATTGTAATGTGGACTAGATCCTGATTTCTTCTAGTGTCATCCTGTGACTGGCTACAAATCCCCAAGCTAACGTTTTCATTTTTCTCCCACCTTTGTGACTTGGAATTGTGTGAGGAGTAAAACTAACTGCCTTTTTCCTGAAGCTCTGCAAACTTAATAGAAATGACTTGATGTATTGGAAGTTACAAGACGTTACAAAAGATGAAGCCTTTACCTTCAACACCCTTAAGGATTGAAGGACCGATACTACTCAGGTATAAATAATAAGGAGATCTTGCCCTTTGCAACGACTTGGATGGAGGCTATGTATTAAGCTAAGTGACATTGTCAGACAGAGAAAGACAAATACCTTATGAGTTCATTCATGTGGAAGATAAATGAAACAGATGAACATGGCGGGGGGGATGATGGGGAAACCACGAAACAGATTCTTAAATACAGTGAACAAACAGGGTTGTTGGAGGGGGGTTCAGATGAGGGGGTGATGGATGTTAAGGAGGGCCCTTGTGTTGAGCACTGTGTTTTGTATATAAATGATAAATCACTAAATTCTACTCATGAAACTAATATTACACTGTCTGTTAACTAACTGAAATTTAAATAAAAACCTGAAAGTCCAAAATGAAAAATTTAAGGACAAAAAATTGGTCATTGGTGAAAGGGTAAGAGAAACAGAAAAATGTTCATTTTAGCCCAGCAGGCTGACCTATAGCCTGCATAGTTTTGATAAGGATCACATATTTGCCGGTTTCTACATTCTTCAATGGTGTCATGAGTCCTGTACATCTCACCAGTAGTTAATATTGAACTGAATAAGCATCTTAGAAATTTTGCAAAAGTCAGTTCACGAGTATAAACCTGAGAGGGTTGCTGGGGTGGCTCAGTCTGTCAAGTGGCCGAGTCATGATACTGCCTCAGGTCATCATCTCAGGATGGTGGAATGAACCCTGTGTTGGGCTTCCAGGTCAGCACAGTGTCTGCTTAAGACTGTCTCTCCTTTCCCTCTGCCCTCCCCCCACTCTCACGCCATCCCTAAAATAAATAAATATTTAAAAAAGAAGTTTGATGAAACATTTATGATGTAATACTCCATGCATAACCCCACCCCCTTGAGCACTAAGCATAAACTACCTGCTTTCAACATTAAAATTGTAGCGCTTGGGGTGCTTGGTTGGCTCAGTCAGTTAAGTGTCTTACTTCCACTCGGGTCATGATCTCAGGTTCTTGGGATCCATCCCTGCCTCAGGCTCTCCACTCAGCATGGAGTCTCCTTCCTTTCCTTCTGATTCTGCTCCCCCCCCCAAAAAACACACACTTGTGGGCCCTCTGCCCCTACCCCTCAAATAAATAAAATCCTTAGAAAAAAGAAAAAAAAAAGTGGAGCTCCTCCTGAGGACAAGTCCTGTTCCTGTGTTACTTGAATAAACGAACTAAGTTGCACCATAAAACATCTCAAGAATCCTTTCTTACCATTGTGGTCAATGATTCCACAATTTTGTTATGAAAATAATCCACGTTCCCCTACTGGCCCCTCAAAAATCCAATGGTCAAGGCACAATTTTTGATTGGAAAGGTATATGAGCTTTATTCAGGAGGCCATCCACTTGGGAAAAAGACAGACTCATGTCCAAAACCAACTGTAAGTTTTCTGCCTTGCCCTCGCAATTTTTAAAGGAACTTTCGGGCCATGAATCAGTAAGAGAGGAGCACAGCAGTCCCTAACATTTCTTGGTGCCTGCCGACTCACTGGCGCCACCTACAGACGGTATGGAGGTGCTTGGAGGGTGTGTATGGTGCCTGAGGGGGAGATTGTGCCGGAAGGTTTGATTCCCAGGCTTTCTAGGAAACAATGCGTGATGTATAGATGTACAAAGAAAGTTTTAGTTCACCAATCATGCAGGGTAAAGGTGCTTGCTAAAATTTAAAGACAGCTAAATTGGCCAGAGGGGCCAAGGCATGGCTTCTAAGTAACCTTAAAAAAATGTCTTCTAGGTTTATTCTGTTGCTGCAAATGGCATTATTCCCTTCTTTTGTGAGTCTGCTCACAAATTAGGTGGGAAACTCTAGCAAGAAGAGAGCTGATGCCAGAGATTATCTTTTCATATCATAAAAAGTTGCCTGCCGGGAGAGGCAAACCATTGTTTGACATATATTTGCTCTTTCCTTTTTCCTGTGAATATACATCCCCTTGTTTGAAATTCTAAACCTTGCCTCCTCCTTAAGTCACAGCGGCATGTAAACATCAGTCTCCTGTCTGTGAGCCTCATGTCTTTGAGGTTCCCTTTATTTTTTTCTCGTGAGTCTGTCTTACATAAGGTTCTTAGACCATCCAAAGAATTGAGAATTGAAGAGAAAAACAAGTTTTCCTCTCCTCCACATTCATTTTGTTGTATGAACTGACCTGGGGGGCGAGGGATTATGATGGCAGAGTAGGAGAACCTAATTTTGTCTGGTTCCTGGAATTCAGCCAGACAGTTACCAAATCATTCTGAAAACCTGCCAAATCACCCAGAGACCTGATAAAAGAATTGCTACAAATAGTGAAGTGACCACTTTTTGCAAGGTAGGAGGTGAGGAGAAGTGAATCCAAGGCAAAATATTGGAAAATAAACTGCAGGGGGACAGAGCCTCCATAAGCTGGGTCCTGGAATGTGCTATAAGCAGCAGAGTGCAAATGGAAACTTTTAGAAGTCTGCCTGGAAGGTGCTCAGGTGGCAAAGAGGCATGGAATCCCAGGTGGGACAGTGTGGTTTCAGGATCCCCGGGGCTCACACAAAGAACGGGGCTGCTTGGGTATGGCAGAGTTCCCAAGCATTGGAGTGGGGAAGTTGGCTGAAAAGAGCGAGTCCAGGCACCAGCGTTCAGCTCGGTGTTGCCATAAACCGAGAACTGCTGCACAGTGGGCGACCGATCTCCAAGCAGGGGACCAGCAAGAGGTTGAATTACGGCAAGGCCCCCCTCCTTGCCCCAGGAGGTACGGTGCAGGTCCATGACTCAGAAGTCTGTAATCTTTGGAGACCTGAAATGGGATCCCATGCCTGAATGAATAAAAAGTCCTTGGTCACAGGCTGGGTGAACACAGAATTTGGATGGAAACCCTGGAGACGGGTGCCTGCTTTTCTGTGGGGGCCACAAACTTTCAATTCCTTGGCTAGAGATTGGGACATCACCATTTTCATCCTCCCCAATGGTGCTGAAAGCCTTCAGGCATCAAAACAGCAACATAGAACAATCCAGAGCCATCTAGACTGACCCTGACTCTGACCCTGACCCCTTAGCAAGGGCAGTGCAGTTCCATCCAGTAGACACGAGAATCAGTGCAACAGGCCCCTTCCCAAGAAGACCAGCAAGAACTTCCTGTTTTACCATGTATACTGGTCATAGAGAACTCCAAAACTCCAGCTCTCAGGAAAACAGTATATAGCATTTATGGATTTTTCTCATTATTCTTTAGTCTTTCAGTTATACATAGTTTTTCAGCTATTTTCTTATTTTATCAATTATTTTAAAAGTCATTTTTAATTTTCATTTTTACATTTAGGTTTTATATGTATTTTTTATTTTTGGCTTCCCTTCATTGTATTCAATTTTATTTTTATGTATTTAGGTTTTTCTTTCTTTCCTATTTGGGGATCTAGTTTCTTCTACCAAGCCAACCAAGATACACCCAGGATCTAGTTTTTGGATCTAGTTGTGTTCTGTTCTACTTCTTGTTTGATTTTATTTTCTCTCTCTCACTCGCTTTTTTGTTTGTGTGTTTGCTTGTTTCTGTTTTCTTCTGTTTAGTGTATATTTTTTCTGGTGGCGTTGTTGCTATTTTTGTATTTTTTCCCTCATTCATCTATTCTTTTCTGGACATGATGACAAGATGGAAAAACCCCAAAAGAGAGAACAAGGGCAGTACTCACTACCATGGATTTAATCATTATGGATATAAGTACACAGACCTAGAATTCAAATCAACAGCTATAAAGATACTAGCTGGGCTTCAAAAAAGCAAAGAGACACTAGAAAATCCCTTACTGGAGAAATAAAAGAACCAAAATCTAATCAAGTCGAAATCTAAAAGGCTATTACTGAGATGCAGTTGAAAAAGGAGGCTCCAACTGCTATGATAAGTGAGGCAGAAGAGAGTGTCAGTGACACAGAAGACAAAATGGAGCATAAGGAAGCTGAGAAAAAGAGAGAGAAATAACTACTGGATCACAAAGTGAGGATTCAGATCACAATATTAGTATAATTGGGATCCCAGAGGAAGAAGAAAGGGGTGGGGGAGGTTTATTTGAACAATTATAGCTGAGCACTTACCTAATCTGGGGAAGGAAATAAGCATTCAAGTCCAGGAGGCACAGAGAACCCCCATCAAAATCCATAAAAATAAGTCAACAAGTCAACATAGAATAGTGAAGCTTGCAAAGATCAGAGATAAAGAGAAAATCCTAGAAGCAGCTCCAGACAAGAGGTCAGTAACCTACAAGGGTAAAAAGAGAAGGCTGGCAGCTGACCTGTCCACAGAGACCTGGCAGGCAAGAGAGGACTGGAATGATATAGTCAGAGTGCTAAGTGAGAAAAATAGGCATGCAAGAATACTTCATACAGTAAGGCTGACATTAGGAGAGAATGACATTAGGAGAGAGAAAGAGCTTCCAGGGCAAACAAAAACGAAAGGAATTTGTGATCATTAAACTAAGGCCTGCAGGAAATACTAAGGGGGATCCTTTGAGCAAAGAGAGAGTCCAAAAGAAGAAAGACCAGAAAGGAACAGCGACAATATACAAAACAGTGACTCTATAGGTAAAGGTAATACAATGGGGCTAAATTCATATCTTTCCACAATTACTCTGAATGTAAATGGACTAAAATGTTCCAATCAAAAGACACAGTGTAGCCAATTCGATAAAACAAGACGCATTGATATGCTGCTTAGAAGAGACTCATGTTAGAGCCAAAGACACCTCCAGGTTGAAAGTGAGGGGGTGGAGAAGCATTTATCATGCTAATGGACATCAAAAGAAAGCTGGAGTAGCAATCCTTATATCAAACTAGATTTTAAACTAAAGACTAAGAGGTGAAGAAGGGCACTATATCATAATAAAAGGTTCTATCCAACAAGAAGATCTAACAATTGTTAATAGTTTTGCCCCTAACTTGGGAGCAGCCAATTGCATAAACCAATTAATAACAAAATAAAAGAAACACATCGATAATGATACAATAATAGTAAGGGACTTCGACACCCCACTCAGAGCAGTGGATAGATCATCTAAGCAGAAGATCAACAAGGAAACAAAGGCTTTGATTGGCACACTGGACCAAATGGACTTCACAGATATATTCAGAGCATTTCATCCTAAAGCAACAGAATACACACTTTTTTTTTTTTTAAGATTTTATTTATTTATTTATTTGACAGAGATAGAGACAGCCAGTGAGAGAGTGAACACAAGCAGGGGGAGTGGGAGAAGAAGAAGCAGGCTCATAGCGGAGAAGCCTGATGTGGGGCTCGATCCCATAACACCAGGATCATGCCCTGAGCCAAAGGCAGACGCTTAACCACTGTGCCACCCAGGCGCCCCAGAATACACATTCTTAAGTTTGCATGGAACATTCTCCAGAATAGATCACATACCGCGTCACAAATAAGGAATAGGTCAACCAGGAAATTAAAGAATTTTTTAAAAAATCATGAAACAGGGCGCCTGGGTGGCGCAGTCGTTAAAGCGTCTGCCTTCGGCTCAGGGCGTGATCCCGGCGTGCCGGGATCGAGTCCCACATCAGGCTCCTCCGCTGTGAGCCTGCTTCTTCCTCTCCCACTCCCCCTGCTGTGTTCCCTCTCTCTCTGGCTGTCTCTCTGTCACAGAAATAAATAAAATCTTTAAAAAAAAAAAAAAAAATCATGAAACAGATGAAAATTTAAAAAAACACAACAGTTCAGAACCTTTGGGTTGTAGCAAGGGTAATCCTAAGAGGGAAATATTTAGCAATGCAAGACTTTACCAAGAAACAAGAACGGTCCCAAATACACAGCCTAATCTTACACCTAAGGAGCTGGAGAAAGAACAGCAAATAAACCCCAAACCCAGTAGGAGAAGAGAAATAATAAAGATTAGAGCAGAAATCAGTGAAACTGAAAGCAAAAGAAGAGAACAGATCAATGAAAATAGGAGCTGGTTCTTTGAAAGATTTAATAAGATCGATAAACCCCTAGCCAGACTTCTTAGAAAGGACCCAAATAAATAAAATCATAAATGAAAGAGGAGAGATCACAACCAACACTGAAGAAATATAAACAATTAAAAGAACATATTATGAGCAATATGTCAACAAATTAGGCAATCTGGAAGAAATGGGTGCATTCCTAGAAACATATAACCTATCGAAACTGAACAGGAAGAAACAGAACACCATAACCAGCAAAGAAATTGAAGCAGTAATCAAAAATCTCCCAACAAACAGGAATCCAGGACTAGAGGGCCTCCCAGTGGAATTCTACCAAACATTTCAAGAATTAATTCGTATTCTTCTGAAGCTGTTTCAAAAAACACTAATGAAAGGAAAACTTCCAAATTCATTCTATGAGGCCCAGCTCACTAAAAATGGAGAATAAGGAAGCTGATCCCCAAACCAGACAAATACCCCACTAAAAATGAGAATTACAGACCAATATCCCTGGAACATGGATGCAAAAATTCTCACCAATACATTAGCCACTACCATCCAACAATACATTAAAAAGTTTATTTACCACAACCAAGTGCGATTTATTCCTGGACTGCAAGGGTGGTTCAACATCCAGAAATCAATCAGTGTGATATACCACATTAATAAAAGAAAGGACAAGAACCATTTGATCCTCTTAATCGATAAAGAAAAAGCATTTCACAAAATACACGATCCTTTCTTGATAAACACTCTCTGTAGTGAGGGGATAGAGGGAAAATACCTCAATATCATAAAAGCCGTATATGAAAATCCCACAGCGAATATCACGCTCAATGATGAAAAACTGAGAGCTTTCCCCCTAAGGTCAGGAACACAATAGGATGTCCAATTTCACCACTATTGTTCAACATAGTACTACAAGTCCTAGCCTCAGCAATCAGACAACAAAAGGAAATAAAAGGTGTCCAAATTGGCAAAGAAGATGTCAAATTCTCTTTGCAGATGACATGGTACTCTATGTAGAAAACCCGAAAGGCTCCACCCAAAAATGGCTAGAACTGAATCAGGAATTGAAGAAAGTGGCAGGATATAAAATCATTGCAGAAATCAGTTGCATTTCTATACACTAACAATGAGACAGAAGAAAGAGAAATTAAGGAATCGATTCCATTTACAATAGCACCAAAAACCTTAAGATACCTAGAAATAAACCTAACCGAAGAGGTAAAGGGCTTGTATGCTGGAAACTTGTATGCTGAAAACACTAATGAAAGAAATTGAGGAAGACACAAAGAAATGGAAAAACGGTCCATGTCCATGGATTGGAAGAACAAATATTGTTAAAATGTCTATGCTACCCAGAGCAATCTACACATTGAATGCTACCTTATCAAAATACCATCAACTTTTTTCTCAGAGCTGGAAGAAATAATCCTAAAATTTGTATGGAACCAGAAAAGACCCTGAATAGACAAAGTAATGTTGGAAAAGAAAACCAAAACTGGTGGAATCACAATTCTGAATTTCAAGCTCTATTACAAAGCTGTGATCATCAAGACAGTATGGTACTGGCACAAAAACAGACACAGATCAATGGAACAGAATAGAGACCCCAGATATGGACCCTTAACTCTATGGTCAACTAATCTTCAACAAAGCAGAAAAGAACAATGGAAAAAAGACAGTCTCTTCAAAAATGGTGTTGGAAAATTGGATAGCCACGTGCAGAAGAATGAAACTAGACCATTTTCTTAGACCATACATACAAATAAACTCAAAAGGGATGAAAGACCTACATGTGAGACAGAAATCCATCAAAATCCTAGAGGAGAACACAGGCAGTAACCTCTGTGACCTCTGCCACAGCAACTTCTTTCTAGACACATCTCCAAGGGCAAGGGAAACAAAGGTAAAAATGAACTATTGGGACTTCATCAAGATAAAAATCTTTTGCACAGCAAAGGAAACAGTTGACAAAACCAAAAGACAACTGACAGAAGGGGAGGCGATATTTGCAAATGTCTTATCAGATAAAGGACTAGTATGCAAAATTTATAAAGAACTTCTCAAACTCAACACCCCAAAAACAAATATTCCAATCAAGAAATGGGCAGAAGGGGCGCCTGGGTGGCACAGTGGTTAAGCGTCTGCCTTCGGCTCAGGGCGTGATCCCGGCGTTCTGGGATCGAGCCCCACATCAGGCTCCTCTGCTATGAGTCTGCTTCTTCCTCTCCCACTCCCCCTGCTTGTGTTCCCTCTCTCGCTGGCTGTCTCTCTCTCTGTCGAATGAATAAATAAATAAAACCTTTAAAAAAAAAAAAAGAAATGGGCAGAAGACATGAACAGACATTTCTTCAAAGAAGACATATAAATGGCCAACAGACACATGAAAAAGTGCTCAACATCACCCAGCATCAGAGAAATACAAATCAAAATCACAATGAGATACCATCTCACACCAGTCAAAATGTGTAAAACTAAGAAGTCGGGAAACAACAGATGTTGGCAAGGTTGCAGAGAAACGGGATCCCCTTACGCTGTTGGTGGAAATGCAAACTGGTGCAGCCACTCTAGAAAACAGTATGGAAGATACTCAAAAAGTAAAAATAGAGCTACTCAATGACCCAACAAATGCACTACTCTTTATTTACCCAAAGGATACAATCATAGTGATCCAAAGGGGCTCCTGCACCCCAGTGATTCCAGGAGCAATGTCCCCAATAGCCAAAATATGGAAAGAGTCCAGTTGTCCAGGGACAGCTGAATGGATAGAGATGATATTTTATATAGAGTGGAATATTAGCCATCAAAAAAATGAAATCTTACCACTTGCAATGATGTGGAAGGAACTACAGGGTATTACGCTAAGCGAAATAAGTCAATCAGAGATAATTATCCTGTTATTTCACTCACACATGGAATTTAAGAAACAAAACAGGATCATAGGGGAAGGGAAGGAAAAATAAAATAAGAGAAAATCAGGCAGACGAACTCATAACTGTAGGGAAGAGACTCATCACTATAGGGAAAAAATTGAGGGTTGCTGGAGGGGAGGTGGTTGGGGGATGGGGTAATTGAGTGATGGGCATTAAGGAGGGCACGTGATGCAAAGGGCACTTGGTGGTGTATGCAACTGATGAATCAGTAAACTCTACCACTGAAACTTGTAATACACTGTATGTTAATTTACTGAATGAAAAAAATAGAGAAACTGACCTCTGTGCTTCAGACCCAAAATATAACAGGAACACAGAGTTGGGGATAAAGAGCAACAGTAGCTTTATTGCTTTGCCAGCAGAGGAGGCCGCCACAGGTCATGACCTTCAAACCTGCAAGCGCACCCAGCGTCAGGGGCTGGGGTTTGCGGGGAAATGCAGGGTCTAGCTGGTTTGCACAGGAATTGTGTCTGTGCTGCCAGCCCTGTTCCTCACGTTCTCAGGGTGGAACCAGGTTCCTGAAACAAAGCGCTGACAAGGGAGGAGAGCTTTGCAGGAGAGAGAAGAAAGGTGACTTCGTTTGAAATGGAGTCTCGCTGAAGCGTTAAGTCAGCTGTTTTGATTGTTGCTCAGCTTGATGCTTTTAAGTGGTTTCCAATTCAGTCACCAGGACAACTGTAGGAAGATCGCTTCATATTTTACAGGGAGACATCACTATTTTCTGGACAGGGTAAAATAAAGAAAAAAGGATAAAACACCAAATTTCAGGGAGAATGTTGAGGAATTAGAATTCTCATGTATTACTGATGGGAGGGTAAACAGTACAATCACTTTGCAAAACCGCGTGGCAGTTACTTACGAAAATAACCATTTATCTAGCAAAGGGGAGCATTTTGTCACCCTAAAGTATGTCTCTTTGGCCTCAAGATTATTTTAATGGTATTTTAAAGAAAGGGCAGATATTGGAAAAGCTCTGAAACACAGTATGTATTTCCTTTTGTGATAAAAGTTTGTATTTATAAGGGAAAGTTTCATTTTTAAGGATGTCTCCGTCTGTGTAGCAGAAAGGGAGAATGTATAAATCTCTGGAAACTCTGATCAGTGGAGAAGACGTCGATCTGAATCTGGCCACAACCACAGCCTTGGTACCGTGCTTTGCCTGGTCAGCTCCCCAAATGCTTCCCAATAGGATCACGTGTGGAGTTTCAAGAAGGATCCTCACCAGTGTCCTCGCTCTCAGGTTCTGTCAATTGGTTTGGGCGAAAACAGCAGTGTTGTGTTAATGAAGGGCTCCAGGTGATTCTCAGTGAGGCGGGGGGTAAGCACGAGGGCTTCCTGTTATTTTGTGAGAGCTGAGAGCAGACTTCAGCTCAAGAAGAGGTAACAGGGTCTCTCCTACGTGAGTCGGGGTGGGTCACGTCCATGCGGCACATAGGTCTTATGCTGTAGCTGAATTTGTGGGCGTCTGGCCACAGAGAAGGAAAAGTCGGGGATTGGTCTTCAAATAGAAGCTACTGACAAAAAAGACTAGGAAGTTAGGCCGTTTCTGCCATTTCAGGGTCCTCTCTTCAGGTGAGCAGTTTACAGATGAAGGGGCTCTGTTGCTGTCGGTATTTAAGGGCATTTTCTCTGGATGCTGCTGTGATTTCTCCACAAATACCTTGTGAGAAAGAAATCTAGAGGACGAGGTGAAAGAAGAAATGGCCAGTTCTCAGGTAAGCCTGGTGTCCCAAAGGGGCTGTGTCATGTTTTTCTCCTGAAATTCCTTGTGATGAGGTTGTGGAATATAGGGGAGGTTCAGTGGGATGGAGTCCGGAGCCGACCACCAAGAAAGAATTCTCTAGACGTCTTTGGTGCAAAAATGGTGGTTTATGAAAGCACGGGGACAGGACCCGTGGGCAGAAAGAGCTGCTGCCCCGGGTTGTGAGGGGTGGCTGATTATACACCATGGGGTTGGGGGAGGTGAGGAAAAGGGAGGTTTTCAAAAGGATTTTCATATGTTAAAGAAGATTCACGGAAACCGGAGGTCTTGCCACTGTTCAGGCTGGTTAAGGTTGGTTTTCCTCTTAGGCATTAACATGAAGATAGTTGGGAACTTCTGGATTCCTGGAAGTATCTGTCTATGGCCTGCAGGTTATAAAGACATTTAATTGTATCTACATTCCCTTCTGGAAGCTAGGTTATTGATAGAAATGCTTCGTTCTTGTAGAGCCTAAGACATTTGTAAACTGAGGGACACTCAAGTCTTGCAGGATTGTGGTCTCTATGGGTTAACTTTCTTTCTCTTTAGGGCAGCCTGAGGAATGTCACTTACCATTCGGCGGGGGGGGGGGGGCGGGTGCGGGGTGTCAGTTTCTGCGTTGTCCTGAGCTTGCCTTCTGTTCCCTCATCACTTGCATTTAGAAATTGCAAATGCTGATTCCTGTCGTTATGTTTCTGCCTCATGTTTTCACCTCTTTTGAAAACCTTTTCAGAAATGATACTCAAGGCTAGGTCTTTGGAACACTTCTCCGCCATATCCCGGATCCTTCTCTCCCTTTTCTCCAACCTGGCTTGGAGAAATAGGCCATCAATATTTGTCACTTAGAATTAAAGTCCTGGGGCGCCTGGGTGGCACAGCGGTTAAGCGTCTGCCTTCGGCTCAGGGCGTGATCCCGGCGTTATGGGATCGAGCCCCACATCAGGCTCCTCTGCTATGAGCCTGCTTCTTCCTCTCCTGCTCCCCCTGCTTGTGTTCCCTCTCTCGCTGGCTGTCTCTATCTCTGTCAAATAAATAAATAAAATCTTTAAAAAAAAAAAAAAAAAGAATTAAAGTCCTGCAAGTATGGAACATATTCCCTTGGTGACAGATCCACAGGGGAAGACATTGAGTCCAAGATTCCTATTGCTGATGAGGTCTGGTCCTGGGATATCCGTAAAGGAAAACGTCACAGGTCCCTTCTGGATAGTTTATCAGCTGTCTGTAGCCCAGAAGGAAGAACATGCACGAATATACATGATGGATATGAGGTCCAGAATAGCTCGCAAAGCTTTCGGACTGCAAGTGGGCACAGGTGTGAGCCTTGTTCTTTAGAATGTGAAAAAGATGTTCTATTTAAAATATAATAGAAGGGTGCCTGGGTGGCTCAGTCAGTTAAGTGTTGGGCTCTTGATTTCTGATCAGGTCGTGATCTCAGGTCCTAGAATGGAGCCCCGCGTCTGGCTCCGCACGCAGAGGCGAGTCTGTTTGAGATTCTCTCTCCCTCTCTCCCGCCCCTCCCCTCCTCTTTCTAAAATATAAATACATCTCTAAATAAAAATTAAAATTAAAATAAAAAGCATAACTTCCCCAGTAGCCTTTCTGAAAGCGTTCCACCCCCAATACATTTCAGGAAAACTGGTGTCTCCCTGGCAGTGGACTGGGCAGGCGTGCAGGACGTACATTTAAGCTCTTGGGGTTTCCTATGCTCAGGGTCTCCAGATGTGACAGACACTCACTGCACGTGCAGCGTCTCCCTGTATCAGCTGGGGGTGGGTAGCTGGCCAGTGAAATCAGTGTGATGAAATAAGTTTATGGTGTTTGCGGTGTCATGAGCCATAACATACTTTGCACTTTGCTGGGAGCCTCCTGTCTTCTGCCAGGATTGGAAAATTGTGAGAGGCCAGCTTGTTACTTTATAAAATGTGTGTAATCTTGGAATTTTCATAGTTCTCAAGATTATCCATGGACTTTGTTCAAAACAAAATAGATATTTATGGGTCTGTTTCTACTCTTTGTTCATTTTTTAGTTTTTATATATATTATATAAATTTTTTATTTATATAAATATATATTTAATATATTTTTATTTATATATTTAATATATATATTTAATTTATATATTATATATATTTATTTTATATATAATATAATATATAATATATAATATATATAATATAATATATAATATAATATATAATATAATATAATATATAATTATATAGATATATATAAAATATGTGAATTCATATGGTATTTGTCCTTCTTTGACTTATTTCAAATAGCGTAATGCCTTCTGGGTCTAACCACATTGTCACATATGTCAAGAAACAACGAAAACAGAAAGAGACCCATAAAGACCATGAATAACCTGCTGGTTACCAGAGTGGAATGGAGAAGGAAGATGGGCAAATGGGGAAATGGGAATGGGAAGTACAGGCTTCCAGTTATGGAATTAATAAGTCATGGGGATAAGATGCAACAGAGGACATACATTCAATGGTAGTATGATAGCGTTTATACTACAAATGGTAGCTCCCTTGTGGTGAGCATAGAACACATACAGTTGTCAAATGACCATGTGGTACACCCGAACTAATATTAACATTGTATGTCAAGTATACTTTAATAGAAAAGAAAACAAAGTAGGTACTGATAAGCATATAGGTAATAGGTTAAACTCCTTTGTTAAGAAGATGCAGGTAAAGAAGGCTAACCTCTCCAAATCCAGCTAATCCCAGGTATTCATAGTAGGATGAAGACTTAGGAAAGCAAACTGATCTGTAGCACAATGGAGATAAGGTTAATTACTGTAGAAACGAGAGCACATGGGAAAGAGGAGAGTGTCCAGTAGGGTAAAGAAGTGACTAGGATGGGGGGCGCCTGGGTAGCGCAGCGGTTAAGCATCTGCCTTCGGCTCAGGGCGTGATCCCAGCGTTCTGGGATTGAGCCCCACATCAGGCTCCTCCGCTATGAGCCTGCTTCTTCCTCTCCCAATCCCCCTGCTTGTGTTCCCTCTTGCGCTGGCTGTCTCTGTCTCTGTCAAATAAATAAATAAAATCTTTAAAAAAAAAAAAAAAAGTGACTAGGATGACCTAGAAGAGCCTGTGGTCCTCACTGGCTGAGCAGCCATGAGGCACATCGAAGGACAGTCATTTCTGTGAGAGCTTCTCAAATAGCTTTCCCTGGAGTGTGCCCTCTCCTCTCTCACCATTAATGTGTACTTAAAAATGGCCACCTGTCTCATGAAGGCTTTTGTGTACAGGTGGGTTCATTTGGGGATACCAGAAAGTGCAAAGGATTTTCGTGTTTGTACTCATTTTAGGCAAAGTCAGTTTTTAGGAGGAAGGCTGAGTTGAAAACAGAAGAGATCCTGTGGCTTGAAGGCACAGGAATTAGTCAAAGTGTAAGGGAAACTTGATATTTATAAAGCCTACAGATGCAGTGGGGTCCACGCTAAGAAATCCAGCCTCGCAACCAGAAACAGATCGTACCTTCATTACTTGTCAAAGAGGGAGCTGTTTCCATGAACATGTTTGTCATGGTGACTTGAAGAAGGCTAGATAAAAGGAGGTCCAGAGAAGAGTGACCGGCCAAGTTTGTCATGCAGGCGTGGAGTTAGCCTGAATGCAAAGTGAAGGGAGGGAAGGACTCCGGAATCACCTCTTTTATCCTCTTGCCCATGTTTAGGAACCCTTTGAAACTCTTCATCTTCTGTGATGCAGGCCTGGAACTCTGTCTGGAGCATATATTCTCAAAGTTCAGCATCAGTTACACACTTGTGAAATGTAGAAAATCAGACCCCGTGCAAAAATCCAAATCAGAATGTGAATTTTTTAAAGGATTTTATGTATTTATTTATTTATTTTAGAGAGAATGCATGTGCATGCAGCTGGGGTGGGCAGGGAGGAGTAGAGAGGGAGGGAGAGGGACAAGCAGACTCAGGGGTGAGCTCAAGTGGGGCTCATTCCCACCACCCTGAGATCAGCAGCTGAGCCAAAACCAAGAGTCCGATGCTCAACCGATTGAGCCATCCAGGCACCCCAATATATCATACAGTTTTAACCAGAATATCAGTTTTACCAAGGTCTTCAGTTCATTGTCATACACATTAACATTAGAGAAGTACGCGTCTGTCTCACCCACACTCTTCCATTGTTCTATTTCTGTCTTCATGTCTGTGGTACTTATTTTGATACTGTGGCTCTGTAGTGGTATGCCTTAAATGAGGAAGCGTGCTGTTCATTTTCCAGATTCTTCTGGGTATGTGTTACCCGTTGACATCCATGTAAAGTTAGGGTGGATTTCTGAAACTTCTTTTAGGGTGGTCTCTGTGTAGTGGTCTGTGTGTTCTCCTTCGACGAATTCGAAGTCACACAATCAGGGGTGAGCCTCATGCTCTAATGTTACTGATTTTTGTGAAGTATTCTTTTGAAGATGAAGAACCATACCACACTTTACACAGATTACTGCGGATTCATGGGTGAATTTATGAAAAAGTGTTAGAATGTTACGGAGTGGGTGGTAAATGAACAAGAAGAATTATTGTGTCTGTTCTTGCTGCTAGAAGTTGTAATTTCCACAATATTCTTTATGTTCCCAGTCATCCATGATTTCTTTTTTTTTTTTTTTAAGATTTTATTTATGAAAGAGAGCGAGAGAGAGAGACCAGGAGTGGGGGGAGGGGCAAAGGGAGAGCGAGAGGAACATCAGGCCTCCCGCTGAACACAGAGCCAATGTCGGGCTCAGTCTCATGACCATGAGATCATGACCTGAACCAAAGTCATACATTTAACTGAGTGAGCCATCCAGGTGCCACCGGCCAGGATTTATTTTATTCATTTATTTTCGGAATTTAAAACTGTGGCTCTTGAATCAGAAATGTTGACCTCATTTGCACACTTGTGAAATGCTGGAACTCAGACCCCACCCAAAAATCCAAATTAGAATATGAATTTTAACAAGGTCTTCCGTTCATTGTCATACGCAGCAACATCGGAGAAGTACGCGTCTAGCTCAGCCACACGCTTCCATTATTCTATACCTGTCTTCATGTCTATAGAACATTGTTTTGTTTGGGTAACTGTGGCTTTGTAGTATGCCTTAAATGAGGAAATGTGCTGTTCATTTTCCAGATTCTTCTGGGTATGTGTTCTCCCGTGACATCCATGTAAAGTTAGGGTGGATTTTGATCTTTCTGCAAAAATGGCGTTGGAAATTTGATAGAGATTGCATTAATCTGTAGATCACTTTACATTTTATTGACAGCTCAATAGTTTTAAGTATTCCAATGAAAGAAGTTAGATATGTTTCCACTTGTTTCTTCTTTCGATTCCTGCACAATATTTTGTAGTTTTCATCATTCCAGGTTTGAACTAGCATTTTATTTTGGAGGATGTCACTCTAAATATATTATGTCTCTGTTTTGGGAATTGTTTTTTGTTTCGTAGAAACAGAATTAATTTTTATACGTTGGGTTTGTGTTCTCCAACTTTGTAAAACTTGTACGAGTTTTAACAGGTTATAACAATGAGGATTCCTCAGGAGAGGAAAATGGTAGTGGAGGCTTAGCACATCTCATGAACACCACTAGATAACTACCAAATTATCCTAAATACCCCAGAAATCAGCCTGAAGACTGACAGAACAAACTCCCCAAGTAAAGGCAGAGAAGAGGCCACATCAAAGATGGCGGATAGTTTGGAGACATGGTTTGAGGAGAGAAGGATTATAGTGCTGTGGAGGGCGGGGAGTCGTGTCTGTGCAGAAGGTGGCATGATCGGGGAGCTCACAGGGGAATGCTAAAGGAGAAGGTTTCCCCAAAGCCATTGGCTTGGTAAAGGAGAGGGGCGGAATTTACTGGACATCACCAAATTCATACTGAACAGAAACCTGACAAATGTAAAGAATGTGGCAAGACCTTTAACCGGGAATGACACCTTACTAAATATAGAATTCATACTGGAAAGAAACTTCACAAATATAGAAAATGAGAGTCAACTTAAGGATTGCTCACGCCTTACTCCGTATCAGAGAATTCCTATTGGAGGGTAACCATACAAATATAAAGAATATGTCCAACCAGGGCACCTGGATGGCTCAGTTGGTTAAGTGACTGCCTTTGGCTCAGGTCCTGATCCCAAGGTTCTGGGATGGAGCCCCGCGTTGGGCTCCCTGCTCAGTCGAGAGCCTGCATCTCCCTTTCCCTCTGCCCCTCCCCCTGCTTGTTCTCTCTCTCTCTCTCTCTCTCTCACTCACTCAATCTCTCTGTCAAATAAAATCTTTAAAAAATTTCTGCAAATTAGAAATTTAAAAATGAAGATATAAAGTCTAAATATATTCAACTTGAGAAGTCCTTTGAGGGTTCATTCTTCTTCTAACATCGAATTATCTCTCCTGGTTCCAAAGTTCCTAATACATATATTTTTTAAGATTTTATTTATTTATAGGGGCGCCTGGGTGGCTCAGTCATTAAGCGTCCGCCTTCGGCTCAGGGCGTGATGCCGGCATTCTGGGATCGAGCCCCACATCAGGCTCCTCTGCTGGGAGCCTGCTTCTTCTCCCACTCCCCCTGCTTGTCTCTCTCTCACTGGCTGTCTCTTTGTCAAATAAATAAATAACATCTTTAAAAAAATTGTTTATTTGTCAGGGAGAGAGAGAGAGCACAAGCAGAGGGAGAAACAGGCAGAAGGAGGAGCACACTCCCTGCTCAGCAGGGAGCCCAACTGGGGACTCGATCTCAGGACCCTAGGATCCTGAAATGAGCCGAAGGCAGACGCTCAACCAACTGAGGCACCCGGGTGTCCCTCTAATATATTTTTTTTAAGATTTTTTTTTTTTTGAGAGATAGCACAAGTCGGGGGGAGGGCAGGAGGAGAGTAGCCAACTCTCTCCTGAGCAAAGAGCCAACGTGGGACTCAATCCCCAGCCCCCAGGATCATGACCTGAGCTGAAAGCAGGCACTTAACTGACTGAGCCACCCAGGCAGCCTGTAAAGTCCCTAATTTTGATAAACTCAGGAGAGTTTTTACCCAACTATTACTGTTCAATAGTTATCACAATACATAATTTGGGGCAACGTTCTATGTGTAAAGAACTTAGGAGGGCCTTTTCCGAGGACTTGATCTTCAGCAATTATCAAGGTGTTTATAATGGAGACAGAACCTACGGATGTAGTAAATCTGGGGAAAACATCAAGTATCAGATGTAGGTATTGAAAACTCGAATCTAAATAAACATCTGAGAATTCACAGCAAAAAGCACTAAGACTATAGAACTTTTTTTTTTTTAAGATTTTTATTTATTTATTTGACAGAGATAGAGACAGCCAGCGAGAGAGGGAACACAAGTAGGGGGAGTGGGAGAGGAAGAAGCAGGCTCATAGCGGAGGAGCCTGATGTGGGGCTCGATCCCATAACGCCCGGAACACACCCTGAGCCGAAGGCAGACGCTTAACCGCTGTGCCACCCAGGCGCCCCAAGACTATAGAACTTTCTAGACATTGATCTGAATCACAGTATTTACTACAGAGAATAAGCCAAAGTTACAACACTCAGCTCATTTAGAGTAGAGCCTCCAAAATGCTGGGTTAGAGGCTCTGACCTCTGTGCAGTTGAAATAGGTGTATCCCTTTTGATCTCCCCCAAATTTAACTATTAGTAGGTTACTGTTGACCAGAAACCTTGCTGAGAACATAAAAAGTATGATCAACCCATATTTTGAATGTTATAAGTAAAACCATGGAAACCACAACTCTCACTGTATCAGGGAAACAAGACTGGTTGTTGAATGCTTGTAGTCTGTGTTCTGGCCAAGGATCATATAGTGATTTTGCAGTGGTTTCTTTGGACTATGTTTGAAGTTAATATATTTTAATTAACGGAGCTGAATGTTTTTTCATGTGTTATCACTGATGTGTAATGAAGGACATGTTATCCTTGCACCAGCCTTTCTTTTTTTTAAGTCTAGACTTTTTTAAGATTTTATTTATTTGACAGAGAGAGAGCACAAGCAGGGGGAGTGGGAGAGGGAGATGCAGGACTCGATCCCCAAACCCTGAGATCACAACCTGAGCCAAAGGCACCCCTCCTTGCACCAACCTTAACCTTCTCCACATTAAATAAGGTTGTAGATAAACTGACTATAGCGACAAAATACTGTTGAACCTTGAACACATGGTTTTCAACCCTGCGTATCCACTTATGCGTATTTTTTACAGTACATACTGTAAGCGTATTTTCTCTTCCTTATGACCTTCTTAGTAATATTTTCTTTCTTCTGCCTTATTTTAAAACCATATATAATACATATAACATAGAATACGTGTTGTTTATGTTTTGATGAGGTTTCTGGTCAGGCTACTAGAAGATATGCTTGAGAGAGTGAAAAGTTACACATGGAAGCTGCTGGGGCGTTGAGAACCCAATGCCTGCATTGTTCCAGAGTCCCCTGTCCTTGTGAATGCGGTGGGAACGCATCACAAGTATTCCCTTCTCCCAGCAGGCTTAATCCTCAAATGATTTGAGATGATTTCTCCCCAATTTATTTTTTTTTAATGATTTTTTATTATATTATGTTAGTCACCATACAGTACATCCCCGGTTTCCGATGTAAGGCTCAATGATTCATTAGTTGTGTATAACACCCAGTGCACCATGCAATACGTGCCCTCCTTACTACCCATCACCGGTCTATCCCAGTCCCCCACCCCCCTCCCCTCTGAGGCCCTCAGTTTGTTTCTCATAGTCCATAGTCTCTCATGTTTCATTCCCCCTTCTGATTACCCCCCCTTTCTTTATCCCTTTCTTCCCCTACCGATCATCCTAGTTCTTATGTTCCATAGATGAGAGAAATCATATGATAGTTGTCTTTCTCTGCTTGACTTATTTCACTTAGCATTATCTCAAGCAGTGCCGTCCATGTTGTAGCAAATGTTGAGAACTCGTTCTTTCTGATAGCTGAGTAATATTCCATTGTATATATGGACCACAACTTCTTAATCCAGTCATCTGTTGAAGGGCATCTCGGCTCCTTCCACGATTTAGCTATTGTGGACATTGCTGCTTCCTCCCCAATTTATGTACTGTCTCTTTTCTTCATTTTTGTAACTACTATGACATTATGATGGTTCTAATACGGATGAGACAGCAGAAGCATTGAGAGTGTAGCTAACTTCCTTCTTGGTATTGCTGCCTTGGACTCCATGTGATATAAGCAGGCTTGCCTGCGGGAGGCATGAACCGATTCTGGCTCCTCCTGGTAGCAAATACATGAGATTAACAGCCCTCAAAGTCACAAGCTAGTGTAACTTCCCTATGTGACAACCCCAGCAGCCCTTGTAAACAACACTCTCCACTCCCAGTGTATTTCCTTTGTGCACCCCATAGAGAGGACCCCCCCAGAGTGTATGATACTCCACTCATTTTGGTTAGAATTGTGCATTCTAGACTTCGCCCAGGAACTGCAAAGCGCTCCAACCATGGACCCTAATAAAGGCATCTGCCCAGTTCCCGCCCTTCTTTCTGCCTGCACTCCTCCTTGACCCCCTCGTGGAGCCCTTTCAGGCATGTTAGGATCTAGGATCTGTGAGTAATAAACTTACCTATTTTAATTTCTTCTGTGTTCTTTTTAAAAATTCTTTATTTGAATTCAGTTTAGTTAACATGTTCCATATTATTAGTTTCGGAAGTAGAATTTAGTGATTCATCACTTGCATATAACACCCAGTGTTCGTTATGCCAAGTGCCCTCCTTAATGCCCATCACCCAGTTACCCCATGCCCCATCTCCATTCCCTCCAGCAACCCTCAGTTTGTTTCCTATACTTAAGAGTCTCTTATGGTTTGCCTCCCTCTCTGTTTTCATCTTATTTTATTTTTCCTTCCATTCCCCTCTGTTCATCTGTTTTGTTTCTTAAATTCCACATGAGTGAAATCATATGGTATTTTTCTCTGACAGACTTATTTTCCTTAGCATAATACTACCCTCTGGTTCCATCCATGTTGTTAAAATGGCAAGATTCCATTCTTTTTGATGGCTGAGTCATACGGTATGTATGTATATACATTTCCATACATACCACATATTCTTTATCCATTCATCTATTGATGGGACACCTGGGCCCTTTCCATATTTTGGCTATTGGGACATTGGGGTGCGTGTGCCCCTTCAAATCACTCTTTGTATCCTTTAGATAAATACCCAGTGGTGCCATGGCTGGGTCATAGGGTAGCTCTATCTTTAACTTTTTGAGGAACCTCCATACTGTTTTCCAGAGTGGCTGCACCAGCTTGCACTCCAACCAACCGTGTAAGGGGGGGGGGTTCCCATTTCTCCGCATCCTCGCCAACATCTGTTGTTTCCCGAGTTGTTAATTTTAGCCATTGTGACTGGTGTGAGATGGTATGTCATTGTGGTTGATGCGTATTTCCCTAATGCCAAGTGATGTTGAGCACTTCCTCATGTGTCTGTTGGCCACGTGTAGGTCTTCTTTGGAAAAATGTCTGTTCATGTCTTCTGCCCATTTCTTGATTGGAATATTTGTTTTTGGGGTGTTGAGCTTGAGAAGTTCTTTATAGATTTTAGATACTAGCCCTTCAACTGATAAGACATTTGCAAATATCTCCTCCCATTCCGTAGGTGGCCTTTTAGTTTTGTTGCCTATTTCCTTTGCTGTGCAAAAGCTTTTGATCTTGATGAAGTCCCAAAAGTTCATTTTAGCTTTTGTTTCTCTCGCCTTTGGAGAAGTGTCTAGCAAGAAGTTGTAGCGGCTGAGGTCTAAGAGGTTACTGCGCATGTTCTCCTCTAGGATTTTGATGGATTCCTGTCTCACATTTAGGTCTTTCATCCATTTTGAGTTTATTTTTGTGTCTAAAGGTGTAAGAAATTGGCTCAGTTTCATTCTTCTACATGTAGCTCTCCAATTTAGCCAACACCATTTGTTGAAGAGACTGTCCTTTTTCCATTGGATATTCCTTTCTGCTTTGATGAAGATTTGTTGCCACAGAGTTGAAGGTCCATTTCTGGGGTCCCTGTTCTGTTCCATTGATCCATGTGTCTGTTTTTGTGCCAGTATCAGACCGACTTGATGATTGCAGCTTTGCAATAGAGCTGGAAATCTGGAATCGTGATGCCTCCAGCTTTGGTTTTCTTTTTCAACAGTACTTTGTCTATTCAGGTGTTGTCTGCTGCCATACAGATTTTAGGATTGTTTGTGCCCATTGTCATGCACTGAAATATAGTTCTCAGACACCAACCCGAGTGGCCATGCAGGGCTGCCTTTGCAAGGGAGAGTAGCAGAGCTGAATCCTGCACATAGCTTTTATTTTTATTTTTTTGTTATTTTTTTTTTTTATCAGAAAAGCAAGGACAAACGTATCAAAGCATGGGAAAGGAGTACAAAGATGTCAAACAGGCCTGCACCCTCCCCTGTATGCAAGCAGGCAAGGAGGAAGTCATGAGATAAGGGAGGAGGGGAATGTTTGAGCTAGCAATCGCCAGGTGCAGGAAGGGGGGTTGAGGGGTACTTTCTTTCATAGCTCTTAATCTATGCCCTACCCCAGGGGATCATGGGATCCTGTTCCTACCAGGCCATTGCATTCAATAGCCTGAGAACAGGAATCCTTCTGGTGTTTCATCTGCTTCCACAGTCACCGCTTAGGGCTTACAATACATTTTCTAAGAATGACTCCACATGTTCCAGCTCTATGAAAAATGCTGATGGTATTTTGATAGGGATTGCACTGAATATGTAGATTGCTGTAGGTAGCACAGACATAATAATTTCTCTCCTTCTGCTGTATTTAGGCTTTATTTGCTGTTCTTTTCCAGCTCCTTTAGGTGTAAGTTTAGGTTGTGTGTTTGAGACTTTTCTTGTTTCTTGAGAAAGGCTTGTATTACTATATACTTCCCTCTTAGGACCACCTTTGCTGCATCCCAAGGTTCTGAACTATTGTGTTCAGAATATTTATTTATTTATTTATTTATTTATTTTATTTATTTATTTATTTATTTATTTATTTATTCATTCATACATACGTACGTACATACATACATACATACTCTTCTTTTGTTTCCCAGTTGACCCATTCATTCTTTAGTAGGCTGCTCTTTAACTTCCAAGTATTTGAGTTCCCTCCTAATTTGCTCTTGTGATTGCATTCAAATTTTAAAGCCTTTCAGTCTGAAAATATGAATGGTATAATCTCAGTCTTTTGGTACCAGTTGAGACCTGATTTGTGACCCAGGATGTGATCTATTCTGGAGAATGTTCCATATGCACTAGAGAAGTATGTGTATTCTGTTGCTTTGTGATGGAATGTTCCCGAATATATCTGTGAAGTCCATCTGGTCCAGCGTGTCATTAAAGCCCTAGTTTCCTTGTTGATCTTCTGCTTAGATGATCTGTCCACTGTGGTGAGTGGGGTGTTAAAGTCCCCTACTATTATTGTATTGTTATCAATGTGTTTCTTCAATGTTGTTATTAATTGGTTTATACAGTTGGCTGCCCCCAAGTTAGGGGCATAATATGTATAATTGTTAGATTTTCTTGTTGCATAGACCCTTTTATTATGATATAGTGTCCTTCTTCATCTCTTATTACAGTCTTTTGTTTAAAATCTAGTTTGTCTGATAATAAGGATAGCTACTCCAGCTTTCTGTTGATATCCATTGGCATGATAAATGGTTCTCCACCCCCTCACTTTCAATCTGGATGTGTTTGGCTCTAACCTGACTCTCTTGTAAGCAGCATATCAATGGGTCTTGTTTTTTAATCCAATGTGATACCCTTTGCCTTCTGATTGGAGCATTTAGTCCATTCCCATTCAGAGTAATTACTGAAGGATATGAATTTAGTGCCACTGTATTACCTGTAAAGTCAGTGTTTTTGTACATTATCTTTGTTCCTTTCTGGTCTTTATTACTTTTGGGCTATACACTGTTTTCCCCAACGGCTGAAGTTTTGCAGATCTCTATCTGGGTAAACTTGGGTTGGCTGTTTGTTCCTGCTGATCTTCTGGGGGAGGGGCCTGTCGCCTGTCGCATGGACTCTCAGGGCCCTTGTCCCGGTGGAACTGCTCTTCCCTTTCAGGGGTACAAGCTCCGTGTAAGTCATTCCAGGTTCCACTGTGTGGCAGTGTTGTGCTCCCTGAAGGCTTTCAGCACTGCTGGGGGGGCGGTGATGAAAATGGTGGCACCCCGCTCTCTAGCCCTGTAGCTGAAAGGTTGCACCCCCCTCCCTTCAGTAAACCCCTCACAGAAAAGCAGTCAGTCACTTTTGTCTCCCTGGTTTCCATCCGCACTCTGTGTCCACTCAGCCTGTGACCCGGTGTTTTTATCTCTGGCAAGCAGCTGAGTTTCAAGTTGCTAAATCTTACTCCTGGGATGCGGACCTACGCTCCTCCTCCTGGAGGAGGGACGGAGGGCTCACGGCGCCTCTGCCTTTTGCTGGGCACCTGCCTGGAGAGCAGCAGTGGGACCGTGCAGCAGTTCCCAGTGTAGGGCAACACCAAGAGGAAAAAACAGCGCCTAGACTGTTTTCAGCCAGCTTCCCTGCTCTGATGCCCATGAACTCTGCCTCACTCATGCACCCACATTCTTCTTGTGACCCCGGGGATCCTGTCCCACCTGGGATTCCACCTGCTCTGCCATCTGAGCACCTTTAAGCCGGGACGTCCTCCAGCAGAGCAGATTTCTAAAAGTTCTGCTGTTCTCCACTGCTTGTAATACTTTGCATAGTCTCCTTGAGCTCACTACCTACCCCCCCAGCGTCAGCTACATCGGCCCTGATTCAGGTCTCCGTACCTCCTACGTTCCAAGAAGTGGTTGCTTTTCTATTTGTAGAATTGCAGCATTTCCTTTCTCAGATCGCCAGGTGAGTTTGCAGGTATTCAGAAGGCTAACTAGCTGAATTCCAGGGACCAGATTTAGGGTCCCGCACTCCTCTGCCATTTCACTCCTCCCTCTCTTTCTTTCTTTTTGATAAATGATCTCATCCAAGTCGTTCACATTCCTGTGACAGTTCAATCAGGTGAAAACCTGGAGACTTCATGAGTCACGGGTTGTTTTGATATTTCTTTGAAGTGAACAAACCTGGGACAGGGCGGAGTGTGTAACGGCTTTTCTATACTTAGGAAGGTCACAGTGTTCCATTAGGAGCAATGTTATTGCCCCGGGTAAGAGATGAGAAACGTCCGGACTGAAGTACTGGCATGGGTTCCGCATGTGGAGACAGATACCTGTCCGAGGCTGCGCCACTGACTCTGAACTTAGGAGGGTAAATTCTATTTGTTTTTTTTGCCAAATCATCATCAGTTCTTCTGTGTCTCCTCATCGGCACTGCCAGCAACATATGCACCAAATCCCCCCTGCCCCCATTTCCATCACTCTTGTAGGTTCTCATGAGTAATTTGGATTTTTTTTTTTTTTGATCAATGAGAAATGATCTTTAAGAAGATCACTGAAAGCCATAGTCAAGATTTAAATATGGGAGACCTGGGTGGCTCCATTGTTAAGCATCTGCCCTTGGCTCAGGTCATGATCCCAGGGTCCCTGCTTAGCAGGAAGCCTACTTCTCTGTCTCCCAACGCCCCCGCTTGTGTTCCATGGTCATGATCCCAGGGTCCCTGTTTAGCAGGAAGCCTACTTCTCTGTCTCCCACCGCCCCCGCTTGTGTTCCCTCTCTTGCTGTCTCTGTCAAATAAATAAATTAAAAAAAAAAAATTGAAAAGATTTAAATACAACATTGTCATCAGTTCATTGAGGTAAGAGCAAGGAGGGGCTGTCGGCCACAGGTTTAATCCGGGCATTTGACCATGAGGAGTTAGGAAGGCAGGTAACTCATGGCGATGATGTCCTTACAGAGGAAGATAAGACCTTCTGGATGCAAATATAAAAACCTCTTGAAATGTGGGGAAGGAAATGGCAGGGAGTCTCTTTCCGTCACTGCAAGGGCTTCGGAAGCTACGTGTGATGAACAAATAGGACAGAAATGGAGATCTGGGAAATGTGGGTCAGAGACGTCAGATCCTGTGTTCACGATCTCATAAATTCCTGTGTCGTACTGAGGACGGATGCTGTTGGATGACCAAGCTTACTGTACTTTTCAGTCCAAAACCCATGGCAGGGATGGAGAGGGCTCTCTGGATGATGCAAACATTGTGGGCACAGCTTTCAGATGTCACGGGGCAGAGTGGCTGTCCAGCCTTCTGGACATGGGCGCCATCAGCAAGGCGTGTGCCGTGCGTCCACAAAGCACTAGAATGGTAGGGATGTAACCCCAGTGTTGGAGGACATGGCAGTGAAGCTGATCCACGGCTGGCAGGAAACTCGGCTCTGCTGGAGCCCCGTGACGGGGTTACTCTCTGAGACCTACACGAGGCACTGCTTAGCTGGGGGGCAGGTCGCCGGTCAGAGGCAGTGAGCATTTCTGCCTCGAACAGTCCACCTAATTGTTAAGGGAGATGTTCTTATCTTCATTCAGAGCCAATGCTGCCTTAGTACCCGTCCTGTGAGGAGCAGAAGGAGGATTCCTGTAAGTCATGGAAACTGATTCCGTGAAGTTGGGTAGCAGGTATGCGGGCATTTAACATGGTAAAGTGCAGTATAACGGTGCATTCTGGGGTAGCTGTTATTTGGTGTTCAGCTGTACTATGGAAAGGCCGATGTGTTAGCGCGAACGCCTGGGTGGCTCAGTCGGTCAAGTGTCTGCCTTCAGCCCAGGTCCTGGGATCGAGTCCTACATGGGGCTCCCTGTTCAGCGGGGAGCCTGCTTCTCCCCCTGCTTGAGCTCTCTCTTTCTCTGACAAATAAATACAAATTTATTATTTTTTAAAAAGATTTTAGTTTTAACACCATTGTGGAGGCATTAAAATAATCATATATTGATGAGAGACTATACATGGTACAGGAAAACTGTCATTTACTTATAAAATCAAACATTTTTCTTTCCTCTTAAAAACATGTAAATGCAGCAATGAACACTCCCTGAACTTTTCTTCCTTTCTGTATTTTTCTGTTCCTCCCTACTTCACTCCTGTAGAATACGAACATTTTTTTTCAATCAATAGGGAAACAGAAGATGAGGCCGGTAGGTGGGGCGTGGTGTCCACCTCCTCATGGTTATTACAGGACACCTCGTGCTGTGGCAGGATCTGTGGCTGTCTGTGGGAGGGGAGGACATCTGAAACGGGACGGAGAAACTCACACAAGTGTTCGCGTAGGACCTCTTTTCTTCTGAATCCTTCCTGTGACAAAGTAAAGGAGCGGGTGGCCTTTTGTGCATTTCAATATCCTTCTGCCTCTGAGCTGATGATAGCTGGTGATGAGGCGGTGTTGCGGTCTTTAAAGGCTTCCAGGTGTGATTTCTCTATATAATCTCACCCAAGAAAGAAACCTGTAACAGAAGGGAGAGGAAGAAATGGCCGCTTCTCAGGTAAATCTTGTCTTGACCTCTTGACCTAGCTGAGGGCAGTGTTTTCACTTTTTACTGAAATGCCACGTATTCAGAATGTGCACACCTTTACTTCTCTACCTCTGGTGGAGCTGCCTGCCAGATTTATTCTGGACCTCCATTTATTCTTTTAGTGATGGTCAAAATCAGCCCTTTAGCATAATTCTCTCTTACATCCCTGGGGCATCTCTCCATTCTCTCCAACTGGGTTTTCTACGCGGCATGAGTTCCTACCGTGAATTCATGACCTGCCACTATTGAAAATGTTCCCTTTGTTGACAGATCAATATGGGGATGAGTTGAAACCCAAGATTCTCACTGGAGATGGGTCAGGTTTCAGGACCCCAGCAAAGGAGGAGAAGCCATATTATCGAGGTTCTGTCTGGGTGCAGCCTGAGTCTGCGTAAACTAGATGAACCCGAACAAACCACATGGTTATTGGGCTCAGAATAAGCCAAGGGCCTGAAACAGCCTTGCTGTCTAGCTTGCTTCAAAGAAAGACTTACTATTTGAAATACATTAAAGATTATAGGACATGGGAGCAATCTGTGGCTTGAAATTTCATAAAAATAGTATATTTTCACAATTGGAATCATGTTATGATTTGCCCCCCCCCTTTTTTTTTTTGGTAAACGATATCACAGCAGTGATGAGTCCTTCTACGTGCTTCAGGCCACTGATATCCATTTGCCCCGTTAGCGCTGATGTTAAGTATATTCACTTGGTTCAGGGTTTCTCTGCTGGATGCCCCCAGAAAATGAAGGCTCTAACCTTTCTTTACTGGAGATCCTGGCCTTTGCAAATAAAGGTTCTAAATTAGTCAGTTTCCATTTTATTCTGCACAGTATCACAGATATTCTCTCCTTTATTACTTTTTAAAATTTTCAGCGAAAGGAAACAAGTATCCTATAATTACTGTATGTTCATGTGTCTTAAAATTCTGTAGTATAACTCAGCACAAATGACAAGATTTCAAGGAAATAATCAGGCATTTGTTGGTATTAAGAAGGAACTATTCATGGTGTTTTATCATGACGTGAACCTTCTCCTTCCCCGAGGTTACCTGTAAACCTTCACTCTACATTCGTGGTAATTCTAGAAACTTAAGTGGCATAGAATTGTTGCCCACATCCTAGAAAAAGCTATCTGTTCCCTATTCCTGATTCAGTAGTACTTGGAAGTGGAGTTAAGGAGGTGAACATTGAAAATGCTTCCTATGTATTCTAAGGAGGCCATCAGGAAATAGTGTTTGGAGAAATAATATTCTTTTTTTTTTTTTTTAAAGATTTTATTTATTTATTCGACAGAGATAGAGACAGCCAGCGAGAGAGGGAACACAAGCAGGGGGAGTGGGAGAGGAAGAAGCAGGCTCATAGCGGAAGAGCCTGATGTGGGGCTCGATCCCATAACACTGGGATCACGCCCTGAGCCGAAGGCAGACGCTTAACCGCTGTGCCACCCAGGCGCCCCTGGAGAAATAATATTCTATATTCTTCTCTCCCGCGCTCTCTCCTCTGCTGAGCATAGTGCTGGATTTGAAATCGAGGATTCTCCGGCAAGAGTCATGTTTCTTCTTCTTATAAACAGGGCTTGCTGTCTCCAATCTGAATCTGGTCAACTTCCTTGGAAAAGGGAAGAAGCCTGGGATAGGAAGAGACAGGAGACAGTAGATGCACACGAGGTAGATGGGAATGAATGAAGCAGATGACACAGGAAGGGGGCAAAGATCACAGGAGAAAACGCAACCTTCAAATGTGATTTGGGATGCTCTGCTGGAATGCAATGATTCTGGAAGCCTAGGTTTAATTTTCTGGTGGTGACAGAGGAACATCTTCTGTCTTCTCATTCTTCACATGCTCCTACATCCTCTAAGGACTTAACCTTCTGTTCTAGTGTCTTCCAGGGCAGTCACAGTAAGAACTGAAAGCCTCCCCATGGCCACCGAGGGTCTATGTGATCTGATTGCTGTTCCATTGCTAGCGGAGGCATGTGAGAATCTGTACACACAGGGAGCTTCTAAAGGGAGGCCCCGATGTGGTTTACTCCTCTCTCGATGTTTGGGTGCACTAGTGTCCTGGAGACACACACACAGTCTGGTACGACATCAGGAACGTGGGGTAGACTGACCTTCCCCTATCAAATCTTATGCAGAGCTGCCCTCCTCACGGAGGCTTCCCCATTGACCAGACTCTGCGCTCCGTCCTCAGTAATGTACGTGGGAGCTTCAGTTTACATGGGGCTCACAGGAGAGTAAGTTGGCCCCTTCATTAAGACCTAACTGATGCTCGGCCCCATCAAGGACAAAGCGCCAGAGTCCTTGGGGATGGGACCCTGGAGATGGCAGTTGTAAAATCTACACAGGAGAGTCCAACATAAAGCCAAAGCTGAGAATGATTTTTCTAAACATTGCTTGTCAAAATGTCATGTATAGACAAGGGCGCTTGGCTGGCTCAGTTGGTAGGATATGCAACTCTTGATTGTGGGGTCATGAGTTCGGGCCCCACGTTGGGTATAGAGAATGCTTAAAGAAGTCAACTTAAAAAAATTTCACGTGTATACAAGTCACTTGAGGTTTACATTAAAGACAGATCTGGGGCCCCATGCTCAGGTATCATGATTCCCTAGGTGTGGATGAAGCCCATGAATTTGTATTTTTAACAGCCATTTAGGTTGCTGTCCCTGGAATTCATTTCCAGTAACACTAAGCTAGAGAAAGCAGAAGAGCACACCTGAGTCCCTTATATGCAACCATCCCCCTCTCAACACAAATACTGCCATTGCCAGTGAAAACTAACCGTTTCTGGAAGGACGACATTCTCTGCTCATCCCCTGCAGGTTGGGAAAGGACTAGATAAGGCCGTGGTGTCTGAGCACAGCTGTTTGGGGTAAACGGCATCTGCTCATGCATCAAAGGAATGTTCCCTAAGCATCTATACAGGCTCCAGCTATGTGAGGAGGCCCTGAGTCCAGAACACTGTGGTGGGAATCTTACAGATATTCGAGTTAATCTATAGCCCTGGGAATTGGATACTCTATGTTCATTTTTTCCAGGGGGATTTGGACGCTGGGTGTGCCTCCCTGGGAATAGAGATTGTCGTCTTTTTCATGACCAATAATCTTAAAAATAATCTTCTGTGCTCTCTATAGAGAGCAGACCAGGAGAGAGAAAGGAGAAGTGGGTGAGAGGCTCTGAGGGAAATCTGAAGGGTCAATCATTTCTACTTACGTATTTGGTTAACTTAATGCGTGAACTATCAGTGGCCATCCCAGGAATGGAAGGTGGGGTGCTCTCTGTTATCTCGGAAGTGCTGTTTTCACCAGAAGGGTGAAACTGACTCACCGAATTGTAAATACTTTGTTCTCCTTTATCTGAGTCTGAACCTCAGCAAAGTGCCAACTTGGGCCACCCAGGAGATGGACTTGCCAGGAACCCTGTTCTGAGCTGTTCTGAGAAGGGAGGTACAGGGACTGGCAGTGGAGCCAGGGAGGGCAATTTTGTGGTCTGAGCTCATTTTTGACAGGAGCTGAACTGAAAATCGTTCTTAGGCTCTGCAAGCCACATTGGGGCAGAGGGACTATTTTCAGTGGAAATTCTGGGGTACCTGAGCTCTGTGCCCACTGTGAGGCCCAAAGCATGAAACAGGAATCCAGGGCATCAGAAGGGCTGCTGGACAGGTGAGACTGATGGGTACCTTATGTGTTCATATGGCACAGGGTGATTCCGGATGACCTTCCCTGTTCCCCATCTGCTTTGGGGTCCTCTGAATTGTGGCAGGTGCCGGACTCAGGACTTTGAGGGGTTCACCTGCTCTTTGTGAGCATCGTGTGAAGTTTCGGCGATAGGAAAGGCAGAAACGGGAGAAAGCACCAGCAACTCTGGGTGTGATAACCATGTTGGTCAGAGGGGGACTAGTCTGTCCTTAGACTCTGGTTCCGGCTTGCCTGAACTGTGAACTCAAGCTCGTGGGCTTGGCTGAGATAGGATTCAGGTGTTGTGCTCTGCAGACCCGAGCTGGTGAAGGGAGGAGCACATGACTGCACATCTTGGCCCCGAGACGGGTGGTACGCACCGTGAGTCCTGTTCACGTGCAGATCACTTCGTGGGAAACTTTCTGCGCAGGTGCCGTTGGGAGCCATTACCAAGAGAAGTCTGGGCAAGTGAGGACAGAGTGCTGACGGTTTCTTGTGCACACGTGTGAAGCTGAGTGAGGGGAGGCAGGGAAAGAGGAAAGATGTCACACGGAGTCCTGAGCCCACATTGCAATCAATCAGGTGAGATAATTAGGCTAGATGAGAAGAGTGCTCAAACTGAAAGGTGGTACTGAGTGGTGTTAAAAGATTAATTGATGCACAGAGTTTTAAGAGTTACATTGATCCGTTAGTCTATTCGAATGGTTAGGCACATTCCATCTGTAGGAGGTGGCGATGAGGTTTTTAGAGAGGATATGGCAGCAAAGCAAGGGGAGTGTTTCACTGGATATACCTTAAGCAGTTGCCCTGTTCCTAAGTTCGTTTTTTCCCACTGCAGTGTATTGGCTGTGAATTAAGATATGGTTTCCTTACAGACGCTACTGAGCCGCATCAGGCTATGGCTTCCCTGCTTAACAGTGGAAACACAGTAGTGTGTGTTTGAATTGTTTTAATAGATTTGCAAGTATAGTTCAGCAATTGTCCACTCTGCGTACCGTCATGACCGCATTCTTACACTATCTCGTGTCCCAGAGCCACGCCATTAAGTCACCTGTGTACAGATCAACGATCCATCTTTCATGATGTGTGTCATAGCAGGAGACAGAGACATTTAACTGAAAGTACACAAGGGGGTGTGTCACCAAGGGTGCTGTATTTACAGTGACCATGGGGCGTGCTGTTTCAGGAATGTAGCACGTCCATTACTATAGGTGTGAGACCACCACCTCCTATTGCATTAGTTAAGGAATTTGACGGTATACGACAATATTTATGTAATCACTGAACTAGGCGCAAAACGTTTTAGTGCCTGTGTCCCACGATTCCAAAGGGTTCTACGCATGCACTTGGCAACGGCAAGAGGAGGACACACTTCAAACGGATGAGCTGGTAGGTCTGAAGATGAAACTACTAGTGACTCGGGGCAATTAATGGGGATTACTTAGAAAATATTTAAATAAGTTTATTTTGTATAATCATTTTACAATTAAAGTTATACCTAGGTGTGGATGTTTTCTAACTACTGTAACCAATTTTCACACATTTAGGAGCTAAAAAAGAACACTGTGCTGTTTATGTCTGCATCTCAGCGGGCTTGACTGGATTTTTTTCTGCAGGTTTTAGGGGGGAACCTACTCCAGTACTGATGTGTGGTTGTGGAATACCGGTCAGGTTTGGTGGGGTGAGGTCCAGAGCCCATGACCAAGAAAGAACTCTTGAGACGTCTTTGGTGCAAAAGGTGGTTTTATTAAAGCAGGGACAGGATCCGTGCGCAGACAGAGCCGCTGCCGCAGGGTTCTGAGGGGTGGCTGATTATACACTTGTTGGGGAAAAAGGGAGGTTTTCAAAAGGATTTTCATTTGTTAAAGACGACTCACAGTAAACCAGAGCTTTTGCCATTGTAAAGTTAAGGTTGTCTTTCCCTCTAGCAAGACAGTTGGGAGCTTCCTGGAAGAATATCACACATATTCTGCCCAGGAATATGGGGGGACGGGGGGGTGGGCGGATGCAGGGTGTCACCTGTGCTTTGTCCCGAGCTAGCCTTCTGCTCCCTCATCATTTCCCCCCACTGGAATCTTTAAGGTTGTTGAAGGTGGAAGGTCTCATCCTCTGTAACGTCTTCCTGCTGAACAGGGGCATAGGGATGTCCCTACCTGTGGGCCAACACTGGTCAGTTGGGGAACATACAGGGGAGTTATGAAAGAAGAGACAGCTGAATCCACCACGGAGAACCTAGATGAAGCTTCCTGAGTAGAAAGGATCATCTGTCAGCTGGAAGTTATGGCAGTGAAGGAATCTTACAGTAGGCAGGGAGGCACCAGAAGTAACAAAATACGGTTAACATTGTAATGAGAAGTCTGAATAAAGGACCTTTTGAATTTGAGCTATTGATAATCTTCCTCCCGTCCAGGAGTTTAAAGCACTTACTAAAGGATCTGAGTATTCATGTCAGGTAGAATCTGGGAAGTACTTCTGTGGCCATCTGGAAGGTATGCACACATTCTGTTTTTATGATAGCTCAAGGTCTACTTTGTGCAATAGTTAAACCATCTAATGCATTTTATTTTGTAAAACTGCTTTGCATATTTGTATTACTTTAATAGAGAAATGTTGAGTGTCATGTACGGTTGAGTGTCATGTAGGGCTTTGACCATGTACTTAAGAGCCCCCATATACCAAACATTCTCTAGTCTCAAAGAGGGAGTCAAGATGGACGCTAGGTGGACATACCGATGTGAGACAGAACGTGTCCATCATGGTTTTAAATTTGGAAGGTTGGCTGGACTGGTAATGGTTTTAATAATGCATCTGGGCAAAACCCAGAGTATATATAGCAGCCTATCCAGCCTGGGGGAAGCCACGGCCACCAATTAAGAGTCACATAGCCACTGGCTCCCAGACAGGGGCCAGCATCTAATACTGGGCCTCCTTGAAGTGCAGTCAGGATTCTCAAGGGCTATTCAGTTTTGAAGGGCCATCCTTTGAATTTGTATAATTATTTCAGGCCCATATTTGGGGAGTTAATGGCTTGATAATAATTCCCTTTTTCTTCAAATTGCTCCATGGGCATAGAGGACTAGGAAGGCATATTTGGAGTCAATATAAATATTAATTTTTAAGGCTTTTGTCAATTGCAAAGCACAGGTGGGCATTATGAACTCTAAGACCTATTTGCTGACAGGGCTTTGTCCTCAACGGTCTAAGACGATCGCACACCCAGTTTTTCTTACCACCTTTTCCATGAAACTGCCACCATCACTAAACCAGCTGTCATTTGCAGTTTTAATAGAGGCGTCTTTTAAACCTGGTTGACTAAAATAAGATCCATAACCTCTGAACAGTTACGCTCTTTAGAAGTACGATGGTCAGGTCCAGACAGAAGGGTAGCTGGGTTTAAGTACTATTTCAGGCATTACCTATAAGCATTACTGGGTGTTTAGTAAGCTTCCCATCATCCATGGGTGGCTTTTGGCTGTGAAGTCAGTACAGTCAGGGATTGTCCCATAGTGAGCTCTGATTCTCCTTTTTCCAGGAGGACTGCTGTATGCCTGGCTAAAGCCTTTGTACCCCAACAGAGGGGGCTTCTAGGGTTAATGTGACTATGAGGGATGAAACCAGCAAGACCTCTTTGAGGTCCAGCGTTAACAATATCCTAATTACAGGGAATCACTGGCACGTGGGAGAAAACTTGTAAGAGGTAAGGGCATAGTCAAGTACATTATCCAATCATAAAGGGGGGTCATCCATTATCTCAGTAAGTCCACAGTTAAGCCATGGAGTGGGGTATGCTCTGGCTTTTAAGGACGGATTTTGTCATCCCAGCGACACAAAATTGGTCAAGATGCAAGTTGAGTTATACAGTTGGGGGATTAATCCCATTTTCCAGTTTAAATACTCGTATGCCCATGGGGTCCTGTTGTTATTCCCACAGAATAAAAAGCATGAAGGTTCTCTATATATGCATTATTGTGTAGAACTAGAAAAGCTATTTCTCTGAAGTTTACCTCAAGTTGTCTAGCTTAGGCAAACAACCTTTAAGGACAATCAAAACTAGGATTTAAAATCCACAAAGGTGGGTTACTGAAACATAATTTTTCTCTCTAAAATAACCCTCATTTCCAGAGAGAGCCAAATCAAGACTAATTTGTTTGCAAAACAAGTCCAATTTTAACAGACTTGGCCTAATTATTTATATAGCTCAGCAAGAATGATCGTACAGATGTTTTAAAATTTGCTTTGCTGGATGTTTTTCCAAGGAATCTTTTATTTGAAAAACAAGCCCAGTTGTAACAAGCTTGGCCTAACTCTTTACATAAGCTCAGCAAGAACAGTGAGTGATCACACAGAGCTTTTAGAATCTGCTTTGCTGGAACTTTGATAAGGAATCGAGGTTGAACTTTTAGTAGCCTCTCCAGGGCAGAAGCCAAGCCACGCCCTTTCCATCAGACGTGCCTGCGATACCTGTAGATTTGGGCGAATTCCTCTTCACTGAGGTCCCCGAAGTATCCTGAGGTTCCTGCACCTGCTAGGAAGTGACATTCTTGACTCACCTGGTGAGGCTGCTGGAAACTTCCGTAAGCAAGGTATCAGGCCAACAGTTCCAAGGGGCTTTATGGCTCCAGGTTTCCTAAAGTCAACCTTAGTTCCTTTAAGCTGTTTGGTCCTATCTGAGTCTATGCATGTCTCTCTCAAATATGATATTCTAGTCAAAGCCTTGGTAAAATAACCAATGTTTCCAGTGATGTCCTGTTACAAGGAGAACAGATTCTTAGGCAAACAACTATGATTCCCATGGAAGAAAGAATACTGAGACATTCTGAATTTCAGAAGGTTTAGGTAGAAAAGTTAACTGCTTTGTTTTATTCTTTCTGTATATCACTGATGTCTTAAGAGAAGTCGTCTTAGAGTAAATATCAGAGAACCAGCAATGTTTCAACCAAGAGTGTACAAAACTATCATCTTTTAGTTCATTTAGTCCCATATCACTAGTCTTGTTTAGTCTGAAAGCAGTTTTAGTTCTGGAAATTCCTGCCCGTATTTGTCTGAAGGTCCTTTTTATGAATCTCCTTGATGAAACTCGTTTTGCAAGAGAATAGGAACAATTATAAAAACTCAGAATGGACATGGTTAGAGATCTGATGACACTTTACAATATAGCTGGCAAGGAAATCAGGTTATTTCTGTGACATATTAACACTTCAGTGATCAAAATATCAAAAGTGATGATCTTATGTTCAAATATTAAAACTTTAGGAATTGTGTATCAACTCTAGAGTAATTATAGCATTTACCCAAATGTAATCTAAGGCTTAACAGTGCTTCCAGAGTAACTTAACATGCCCAACAGAGAGGCTTAATGAGTTAAAGAGACTTCATTTACAATTTAAATCTTGGGGAAATTTGTTAAAACCTTAAGGGATTTAAATTCCTTAAGATTAGGGATCTTCTAAGACCTGATAAAGGCAAAACATAGAAACTTTTTCTGGACAGACAAAAGAGGGAAAAATTTTTTTTAAATCAAGAGCAGACCAATTTAAAAAAAAAAAATTTTCTTGAAGATTTTATTTATTTGACAGAGATAGAGACAGCCAGCGAGAGAGGGAACACAAGCAGGGAGAGTGGGAGAGGAAGAAGCAGGCTCCCAGCAGAGGAGCCTGATGTGGGGCTCGATCCCGAAACGCCGGGATCACGACCTGAGCCGAAGGCAGACCCTTAACGACTGTGCCACCCAGGCGCCCCAAGAAAATTGTCTTTTAAACAAAGAATTTCAATGTTATACCACTGTACTTTTAAAAATCTTTAAATTCTTAGTCCATCCTGACCACACCTAAAATTCCTTTCTAAAGATTTCCCTTCTACCACTTTCATCTGCATTCAGATTTTGTCCCAAGCCATTTCTTTCCAAATAACCATCTTATTTCGGACAAAATTACCTTTTTTTTAAACCTTCAACAAAAATGCATTCCCATTCCCTTTCTTCTACTTTTCTCCGTACCGAGCGGCTTACCTGATTTCCAGCGATTTTAATTATACTTACCAACTTTTACACTCCCAGAAACCTTGTCTCCAGTGAAAACTAAGTAGTAACCAACTGTCAACTGTCACACCTGAATTCTTTAGGTGGCACATTTGTGAATCAGTTAACTACAAAGCACGTTTACCAGCAGACTCAAATATCCTTAGTTTTTTGCATGAAGTAGTCAAAAGCACAAGCCTATGTCCAGTACTCAATGCTCTAGCGCTTTACCCTATTTGGGAAAGACCCAGATGTCCAACGAATTCAATCCTATTTATCATCCGAGCAACACTTTGAAGTTTCAGGTTGCCAAAGACTTCGATGAAAGCTATCTTAACAATTTCCTAGGGAAACTTTGATAAGATAAACCATTTCATTTTTTTCTAACAATTTGCAACCGAGATAACAGTTTATTTGACCTTCAGTAAACCTCAACAGAATGAAAATTTCATGTTTACTGCTGATAACTTAAAAGGTCTAAACTGACAAACGTACCTTAGTTGAAATACCGAATAATGTTTCACCTGGGCCCATCCCCTTTTCCATTTTTACCTGAGATTGGTGGGGAAATCTGCAGTGGAAGGTGTTAAGTCCATCGGGTGCTCTTTTTGCTCCTTGCCAGGGAGGGCAGAGGAGCCAATGGTGCGGGAGGCACGGAGGAGGGTACAGAAGCCGGTTATGCAGGCCGCACCCCAGGTGTGAGAAACAGGAGAAGGGGCAGGGGAAGACAGAAGAGGCCAAGAGCTGCCCGAGGCAGAGAAAGGGTTCCCGGTTTTAGAACTCATCAGCTCCCACAGAGGAGCAGATGCCACGCTTTCCCACCTACACGGGCGGAGGGGCTGGGCAGTCCATGTCAGGCCAGAGAAGACGGGGCGTTCCAGCAGCTGCTTGGGACTATTCCTTAAGTCCCCGTCCCGAGGGAGACTAACCACAGCTCCAGTGATAGCCATTAACCTGGGAAATGAGTGAGGGAGAAGCCCCCACATCTATCAGGAGGAACAGTGAGAGAGAGAGAGGAGTCTTCATCTGGGATGGCCTGCTTTTCCTCTAGCAAACTAGGTTTACTCAGAGGAGGCCTATTTAGATAATCCCCATCCACTATGTCCGGAGTTTCCTAGCCCACACATCTGGAGAGAGGTGTAGAGCAGTGAAGGCACGCTAGGTCCACTTGCCCTGTGTCCCGCAGAAGAGAGCTGACTGATAGACCCCACTGCAGCCATGCAGTGTACAGGAGATAGTCCTTTCCTAAACTTTGCAATCCGAATTTTTTCCAGTGGGTTAAAGGGCATCCCAAAGGAGAATCCTTGGGGACTGAATAAGCCTACTGAGGCCATGCTAGAGGAGGTCCATTACCAAAGACTCCCCGCCCCCCCACTCCCAGGTGGTGTTCCACACCCAGGAGGAGTCGAAGATTCGTGGTGTCAAAGCAACCCAAGGCATCTCCTGAACAAAATCACTATGATCACTGCCCTTAAAGGTCCCCGTAGGAGGAAGGACTGCCCTCCCCACACTTCCCATTGCATTCTAGACTATTATGGGTGCCGGTGTATGGACCAAAATAATCTGCCATTTTAAACCCATGGAAAACACCAGAAAGTTTTACAAGGGGAAATTTACCCAATTGTCTAGCTTTAGTTAGTAAATGACATTCACAAAGACAGAAATCCATCATGGTTCTAAGCGACATTCCAACACGCGTAGTCCTTACAGCCAACTTCCCTAGGAAACGTTCCCGGTTGGGTTATAATTCCACTGGGGACTGGTTTCGGCTGGCTCCCGGTGGAGGTCCCGCGGCCAGAAGCGGCTAGACCAGGGATGTGGAGAGGATCGCATTAGATCCATCAGGAGGAAACCTCACACGGGAGTCTTAAGATTGGCAGCCGTGCTAGTCACTTAAGTGGCTGTCCCGTGCCCAAGACAGAGGGCTTTGTATAAGGACAGCAGTACAGAGAGAGCATCAAGTTTCTGGGTCTTATTACCATCCCGGCCAGGGTACTCGCTTCCAGCCAAAAGGCAGGCTTTCTCCTCCCTGTAGAGTAGCCATGGGCTAGAGGATTGCGGCCTAACCTAGCGACATGAAAGTGTTCCAATAAGACCGTACTCCTTGAAGAGCCCCTGAAATGAGCGTAAAGGAAGAGGGGAGAAGGTACTCACCAATTCTGCATCCAAAGCTCAGAGTCCAGATATAAAGACTCAAAGGCCCAAGTTCAGGCACCAAAATGGTGGGATTTGGGAATATAGGGGAGGTCCGGAGCCAATGACCAAGAAAGAATTCTTGAGGTGTCGCTGGTAGCAAAACTGACAGGACCCATGAGCAGAAAGAGCTGCTGCCCCGGGTTGTGAGGTGTGGCTGATTTTATTCTTGGGAGTTGGGGGAGGTAAGGGAAAGGGAGGTTTCAAAAGGATTTCTGTATGTTAACGAAGACTCACAGGATACCAGAGGCCTTGCCCTTTCAAGTATCTGAAAAGACGAGGGCTAAGGAGGTCCTGGATCCAGCGGAATCATGGCTCATTACACGAACAGAGCTGAGAACTGGGAAACACACAGGAAACAGGGCAGAGGTAGTCACCACCTATCAACGGGGAATATTAAAAAGAGCAACATCTACATAAAAGCTGGAGGAGATCGTATAAAGAACAGAGGTGGTCACAAGGACAAAAGTGCTTTGAGTCACCCTGAACTCAGGTAAAGCTATGGAGGAAATGTTGAACCTGTGAATGCACTTGACCCACTCCCTGTGCCTGGACTGGATGAAAATCAAGGCAACATTCGTCCAGATCATGAGGCCAAAACATAATTTAAGGAATAACGATACTATGTACAGCAAAGGTATGATTTGGTTCTGATATCCACAGCAATCCTGACACACTCTGCTGCTCATCTCACAGTGGCATGCAAAGGGAAAGGAAAAACTCAACGTACGCGCAAGCTTTTGCTCTAAGATCCTTCCAGCCCTCGTCCATAGTGCCAATGTCAACGGTCTGGAACACACCCGAGATACACACTGTGCCTCAACAGACACAGCCCTGGCCACTCAGTAAACATACCAAAGAAGTGTGCGTCCAAAATCGTGGCAGAAAGCCAAAAGCTGTCAGTGTGGGCGGGACTCAGTGTGGGTGGGACTCATTCAGAGACTACGTCCAATGAGCCTATACTCCTGTGTTTGGCAATAAAATCTGTAGAACTTCACCTACCTGCAGTGAAGCAGAGCGAGACAATGGTGAAACACCTACCAGGTTACCACGATTCCAGGTACCGCCTGCAACACGAAGATCATTGCTATGGCCAAGCCCCTGGAGGGAACAGAGGAATAATCGCTCCTCTGAGCAGAGACGCCCAAGGAAAGTTTATGACATCAAAATTGACATTGCTTGTTTGATCCGCTGTGACTGCTAAACATCACTAGAGGCAGGAAAAGGAGGAGACAGATCCCAGGAGAACTCCGTTCCAAGACTGTGGTGATGTGAATGCATATGAAGATATGACTTGTGTAAGCAAATGAAAAGAAAGCACGATACATTTTTAGAATATATTTCAGTTTGCTAGCCATGCTGGGGGGGGGGGGGAGAATAGAACACTTCAGTCACCCAAACCACAAAAACGCATTGATTAAAATTTCAATTAGAAATGTATTAAAGGTCATGACGTGTTCAGAGAAACAGAGAATTCTATCGGCGTGGTTTTGTTATGAGTAAAAACTTCCGAAACCACTGGAAAACACTAACCATGAAGGCCGAAATGACAAATTAGATTACGAGAAAATTAAGAACTTTGCTTTGCATCACAAGCTCAAGAGAAAGAAATGGAAGTGGGGTGAGAGGACTCCTAACCTGTACAGAACGACAAAGCCTCAAGAAAAAGATGTCACAACAGAAAAAAGGGCACAGTAACTAACTAGACACATAGGAAAACAGATTATCCAAAGGATAATGACCAACTCCATAGTAGAGAGAGTAACGAGACCAACGAAAGAGCAACTAAAACCATAACTTGGTAACATCACACACCAACCAGGAGCCCAACATCAAAATCACATAACTTACCAAGTTTTGGGTTGTATGTGGTAAGCTAGAAATCCCATATACTGCTGGCAGATGTGAAAATCGGGACAAGGTTTTGGGGAAGGGTTTGGTAGGATCTATTAAAGCTGCACATGTCTAACCATATTTACCAACAATTTGGTCCCACATATACCGCCAACAAATATGTGTGCATTTTCCACTAAAAGACAAATTATTGATTTTACACGCCAGTACTATTCATGACAGTCCTGCACGGAGAACCATCCCCCTTCCGTTGATGTTAGAAAGACGCAATCGATATTCACACAATGGAATCGGATCGATCTATTCTCATGAATGATGCATGAGAACATGCAGGAGTACAGATCATTTCACAAAGAGAAAGAAAAAAGGCCAAATACAAGAGAGTCCCCATTGCCTGATTACATTTATATAAAGTACAAAAGTGAGTACGGCCTCTTACCTTACATGTTAGAAGAGGGCTGACCTTAGGGAGAAGTTACTGAGGAGCTCAAGGGGAATTGTAGAGGACAGTATTTTCTTTCTTGATCTCACTGGCTTATAGAGAGGTCGTCAGTTCCACGGTGCTGTTCACTTGTGATCTACACGTGACTTGACTTTAAAAACAAAAACTTCATCAAAAACATAGAATCTAAGTAAACAGGTAAGTATCACAATATAAAGGTACTAACAAATTGGAATTAAAAGTAGGAAGTAATTTCACACTGTGACTAGATTTTAAAAGCAATCTAATTTCTAGCTAAAGCAACATGTTACTGAATGTACAATCATCACAGAGAAAGAATGAAACATGGAATTTTAATATGAATACAGGAAACGAGAGTAAAAAAAAAAAATGAGGTGTTAGGAAAAACACTTAAAAACTTGGAAAACCCAAATCCCAATATCTCCATTGGAATATCAAATATAGACAGACCACATGTTGCTGATAACATTAAACTTTGCTTGAGGGGCGCCTGGGTGGCTCAGTCAGTTAAGCGTCTGTCTTCGTCTCAGGTCCTGATCCCAGGGTCATGAGATCAAGCCCCACCTTCAGTTCTGGGCCCAGTGGGGAGCCTGCTTCTACCTCTTCCCCCTGCTCATCCTCTCTCTTTGAAATTAAAAATCGTTGCTTGAATATATTCAATGGAATTATCCTATAGCTAAAACTAAAACAGGAGGATAAAAGCAAACAAAACAAAAACCCGTATAGTGATAACCAAATAACCAGCACAATATAAATACCATACAGAATAATCTTTAACATGAAAGGAGATTGTCACTGTTATTAATAGTGTTATTTTTCAATATCAAAAGTTACACTCTTTATTCTACTTCATGGGAAACACCTGTGTGCACATATATACACACGGAGACACACATAAATACTTATATATAGGGAAGCATTCCTTTTTACTCATGCAATATAAATCCATCACAGAGGGATGACACCATCAAGTTGGGGACATAGGTAGTTTCCACTTCAGCACTTTGAAAATAAGATCAACTAGCAACTGTTCACAGAAGAAATCAATGGGCAAACTCTCAGTACTCAGGGGTGAGGCTGAAGAACCCCCTGGACCACAGAGACCAAGGAGGACAACATTAGAAGGGTAAGAGGAGCAATTCGACGTTGACCACAAGGCACCTGCCCAGGGCCAGCGCAGTATCCCGCTAGGAGGGACCAGCAGGAACTACAACTGCTCCACCGAGAAAAAGAGAGGCCACGGTGGGCACCCAGCATTCCCCAAATGGCAAGCCACTTCCTGGGTGGCCCGCTGAGATCCCTCCTCATGGGGGATCCCTGGGGCATCTGTGGTGCTGGACCAGTGCGGATCCTGAGACATGGAGAGGGTGGGTAGGGCCTACAACAACCAGTGCTCAAAGACTGCCGGACAAGCCTGTGTTCCACCTTGCAGTGACAATCAGCGATCCCAGTGACTCTGCTCACGTGCAGAGTGGAGATGAACCAGCTGTGTCTGACTTGGTTCTCCAGTCAACAGGTTGAACTAGAACATTAAGGCCATTCTATGGCTCTTCATGAGTGGGTATGCAAGTTGGAAGTCACCCCCCACTGCTGAGCATAGCCTCCAGTCCTGCCCCTCCAGGAAGACTGAACAAAGACCCTGGGCATCACAGAGCCTCTCTTACAGGCTATGGGGAGAGAGCCAAGCCAGCAGCGTTGCCCTAGTGTTGAGTGTAACATCTGACTCTCCCTGACCAGGGAACTTGAACAGTGAATCCAGGTGTCTCACAGCCTAGCCGATGGTACTGCCCGGCAACAGAGAATGGCCTTCAGTCCTGCCCAGTGTTGAGTGATCACCTCTGGCCCCACCTAAACCACAAAGTTGCCAGCATAGGTTTGGAAAACACAAAGGGGACCACATTGTCAATGGACATATATCTTAGAGAATGAGATTACATCCAAAATGATGGCAAATGTTTTAAACCAGAAGCTGCCATGTCCCTGGGATAACTCCAGAAGAAATGACAAAAGTTGGCTACCTTCAGATGACTGAGAATAAAACCACTCAAACTTGCCTTCGTTCCATTTCAGTAAAGGAAGAGGTACAGATACGAGAGTGAGAAATTCTGCAGGAGTCTGATGGAACACTCGACCAGACAGATCATTCCAGTTATCTAATGCACACAGGTATTTGTTTTCCAAGGTTCAACATTCACGTTCAAATAGAGAGGACTCAGCATGAAACATGACTTGTGGACTATCTTTTCATGAAAAATAAAATCCAAAATATTCACTAAAGCCTGACACGTTCCTTTGCATAAAATGTACAGTGAACGTCCCACAATTATTAATGCTTTATCTACGGTAATCTAACGTTCTTGATCCTGTGTGTTAGTGCTAATACTGTTGTCCTTTTACTGACAGAAAGGATTTAGATAAAGTTTAGTGAACCTCTCAATATTGGTAGAGTCAGTGTTTAAATATGAATACGCTAAAATTCAACATGGGGCACCCAGGTCAAATGCCCTTCCAGAAGGCAACTGTGTTTTGATTCTCTTTCCTCTTTGACACCCAACAATTCACCCAGAACAGCTTCCATGAATTGAGACTTCAAACTGAAAATTCCAGGCCACACTACACACATGGTAAACACACAGGAAAGTTCCAGCAATGAGCCCACTTTCACACCCGGAGAACCAAGACTACACACTTGTGTATCTGACTACATTTTCAAACGACTAATATCCTTCCTGAAGAACACAACTATAAATGTGTCCCCAGACATGGGTTCTCACTATGTGTTCCCTACACAGACACCTCAGATTGGGTAAGAAAGGCAAGTTGGGGGCTGCACCCCAGAACTATTGACAAGGTAATGTGGGGATAGGCACAACAATCTAAGATTTACAGATCCTCCAGGTGATTCTGACTCCGGCTAAATTTCACAACTTCTGCAGGAAATAAGTCACAGATCAATCCTGAGTGATCCACGCAGAAGTCACTCTTAGAAACCCTCTATGCCTGTGGTCATGTTACCGTTGTGACACACACACAACACACACATCATCTTTATTCATAAACGAATCTGACTCTAACAGAGTCTGTCTTGGCTTCCTCCTCTTCCATCTCTCTCTTCTCTCTCTACCCTCCTTCAGCTTGCTGAAATCACCCTAAATGCACTTTAGTTCACAATCCTGAATGAAAGCAATCCAAATTCATGTTATTTAGAACAGGGGGGGGCCTGGGTGACTCTGTTGGTTAAGCTGCCATTCTTGGTTTCAGCTCAGGTCATGACCTCAGGTCCTGGGGTCGAGCCCCGAATCAGGCTCTCAGCTCAGCCAGTAGTGTGCTTCAGGATTCTCGTTCTTCCCGCCCCTTCACCTACTCACTCGCTCTGCTCTAAAATAAATCAATCTTTTTAAAAAATCAAGTCGGGCTCCTGGATGCTCTGTTGGGTTAAGCATCTAAGTTTCAATTTAGGTCATGATCCAAGGGTTGTGAGTATATGCCTTAGGGGTGGATAATACCAGAGAGTAGAAATGGAAAAATCAGAGGATACCCTAGGGTTTCTAACCTATAAGACCCGAACGTCTACCGACTCATCGTGTACATAACAGAAAATACACATTATCTTTTCAATATGTACACATCAACCTTTCATTATCTAGCTGACACAAAATAAAGGGTACTGAGGAGTGAATTATTCTCTTCAATTGATGCAATGTTAAATATGAGTGTTAACATGCTAACCAACTTGACTTTATCAGTTTCTACAACTGCCGAATTCCTCCTTCCTCTCAGGTCAGAAGGACTGTAGGGACAGCATGGGCTATGAAACAACAGAGGGACATTTAGCCCAAACCCGGATAGGCTGTTCGAAGCAGAAATGGTCACTGCTGGTGATTGGTGACTTGCTTCTCAACAAATCAGTGCCTTGCACACAGATCAGAGCACAGGTCTAGACTCATCACGGGGCTGAGTGGAAGTGAGGGAGGGCCCTGCCAACCTCAGGTCAGCATCCTTGGGAGGGCGCCCATCTATACTGGAACAGACCTCAGTTGGGGTGATATTCCCGGGATACCAATGCCTGTGGAACCACAGCACACACCTGGCTGTTCTCACGAGCAGGGTCTGGCAGCTGTCCTCACCTTCAACATCGACTCTGTCATGTGACGTCTTTAAGCTATGCCCACAGTGTTTACATCATCCAATACCCCCCCTCGTTATCCACTCCACGCATGTGGGCCTGGAAAAGTACAGTTCTCTTGCTCATCCAAAAGCAACTGGTCCTCAGGACCACCCGGGAATTCATTAAATCATGTGAAAAAGATCCGACTTCCCAGAAAACCCCCCATTTCCCAAGTCGCCATCTCTGTCACATTTGCTCATCACAAGTAGCTTCCTAAGACCTTGCAGTGACCAAAGGAAGCTCTCTACCAGATCTTTCCTCACATTTCAAGAGTTCAGCATATTTCATTTTCCTAGGACTTATCTTCCTCTCAAACTGTATCAACACCATGTTTTATCTGTCCTCACAACTCTCTCAGTGCCAAATGGCTAAATTAATCCTGTGGCCCACTGATGGCTTCTGGCTGTTCTTCCAGTGAAGTGGTGACAACAATGTATTTAAATCTCAGATATGGCCTCAAGTGATCCTGTTACCAACCATTTACCATTGAATTAGAACATTCCAAGCTACTCCTAAGGCCCTGCAAGGGCCTGCCTGGCTTAGGTGGGAGGGGGAGAGTAGTGACAATGGGGTCTCCAAAACACTGGAGGGAAGGTCAGCTGGGATGCCTACATCACTGGAATGGACATGAGGAGACAGAAGAACTGGAGAGGATTTGGAAAGAAAACAAGTACAATTTATCTTTCTAGATTCAGAATCAGTAGTGTAGCTGTGGACAGGGGTCCTCTGCCCACGTGTAGAATTCGTGCCAATGCTTCAACCCAGACACGTTTCATCTCTTATCTTCAGCTGCACCATCACTCCCAATACGAGATTGCTTTCTTCCTAAGGTAGAACATCTACTCAGCACCCAGCACTGTCCCATCTTTGTTCCCTTCAAATAAAAACAAAAAAAACCCCCATGACTCATGAAGTCTCCATGTTTTCACCTAATCAAAGGGTTACAGTAAAGTGAGCAACTTGGATGATGTCACTTCCAAGAAGGGAAAACAACAGTAAGTAAAGAAATCTTATTTCTCCAATCGTAAAGGAAGGAGTGAATTAATTAATCTACGTGGAATTTAATATGCTCCCTGGAGAATCACTCCCATATTTAAATTAAGTTTTGAATACCATGTCATTCCCTGGAAACTATTCTTCAAATCTCTGATCAACGCACACAAGCAACAGTTCATGAACACTGGAGTAAAGAAAACAGAGTGGATCCTACAGGAGTAATACCACGTATACAAGAGACGATTTGCACGGGGAGATTCTCAAACCAAGATACAGGAGATGTAGGAAACATTAATTCAACACAATATAGAGAAAACTATTCCTATTATGAATCTATAATATTTTTGCTAGGAAATCATCAATTTTCGAACTTGGAAATGACCTGTTTGAGCCAATATTCCTTTTCCTTCTGAAGATATAGGTACACACACATACATGCACGTGCTTCTTCCTTGTTAGTTGTTACTCCGAAATCTGTCTTTAGCTTTAATATAATACATGGCATTCTGTGCATATCAAAACCATAAAACTCGGCTTGTGTTCTGTATGTTCACAGAAACAAGCTGAGAAACACACAGGGTAAAATGTTATAAATAGTCCTTGAGAATTCTGTAGCCACGGCTTATCACTATATCTGCAGTGACTTCGTTCAATTAGCAGTTGATTAGAAGAACCCCTGGCCATTAGATGGTGAGCCATGGTTCAATACAAGAAAAAGAAACATTAAAAAAAAAAAATCATTCATGACAATCTTTATCAAAGTCTCGGCAATAAAAAAAAAAAATCTTGCAAATACTGAAAGAGAGGAAGGAATACACTCAAAACCATTCTAGGAGGTCAGCGTTACCCTGATACCAACACGGGATAAACACAACACCAAAAGAAAAAGGGCTAGTTTGTCTGATACGAGTTTTGCTACTCTGGCTTTCTTTTGACATCCATTTGCATGTACAAAATCCCAAATACAGTCAAAAGAAAAAAAGAAACACACTGAAAATAATTATCCCTCGCTAGATACCCACCTCCCCCTGGATCTTTTCAGGTATATGAACAAATACAGTTAACTGCTGAATACCAGGGTCCACTTATACACAGCTGAGTTTGTTTTCATAAATACAGGGCACTACTGTACATGTGTTTTCTCTTCATTATGACACCTGAATATTTCCTCAAATTACTTCATTACAAAGATGTGGTATATACCACAGACCACATACGAATGGGATGACTGACTGTTAATGTTGTAGGTAAGGCTTGTGGTCAGCAACAGGCTCCTTCCATGCTAATGTAGGTATGGCTTTCAGTTTGGGGGACTCCAAAGATACGCAGAGATTTTCAACTGTGGAGGGGTTGGCACCCCTCATGCCTACATTATCCACAGCTAAAATGCAAATGCATCTAGTTGTTTTCTCTCTACAAGAAATACTCTGAGGAAGATCCTGTGTGAGGGGCGCCTGGGTGGCTCAGTCGGTTAAGTGCCGGCTCAGGTCACGATCTTAGGGTCCTGGGATCCAGCCCAGCGACACATCAGGCTCTGGGCTGGGGGGAGGGGGGTGTTGTCTGTTTCTCCCTCTCCCCCTGCCCCTCCCCTGCTCATGCTCTGTCTCTCTCAAATAAATAAAATCTTTTAAGATTTTATTTATTTGTCGGGGGGGAGAGAGAGTACAAGCAAAGGAGAAGGAGGCAGGGGGAGCAGCAGGCACCCCACCGAGCAAGGAGCCCGATGTGGGGCTCGATCCCAGGACCCTGGGATCATGACCTGAGCCAAAGGCAGATGCTTAACAGACTGAGCCACTCAGATGTCCCTCAAATAAATAAAATCTTAAAAAAAAGATCACATCTGAAAAGTAGTTTTGATTTATGATGTTATTTAGATTTGCTTTCCATTACACAGTTTACCCATTGTTTACGTCCTTTCTGTTTCAGCCTTTTATAAAGACTTTTTTCTGACGTGCGTATTAAAAACAAAGGTCTTGCATCCATTTTCCGTTTCTAGGGTTTCTACCCAGTATGCTCTCTGTGAGGTTCAGTAAGGGTACAGTTCCAGGAAAAGACTGTGCCAACGTTCTTGACAATTGCAAGGCATCTCAACCGGATGTATCATCTCATGAGGACTAGTTTTGATTAGGAATTAAATGCCTTGCCTCGCTCTTTACAGTTAAGGGTTTCTCTCCACTACGCACCCTCTGCCGTTCACAGAGTTGACCGTTCTGCTTACAGGCTTGGTCTCATTTTATGTTACATCTGCCAGACTTCTCCCAACAGGTCTTACCGTAGCTTGCTAAGTTCCGAGTGGTACTTACGGGCTGGGCACAGTTTATATACATTTCTTCCTATTATAAAATCTCTGCTGGTGATTGCGTTTTGAACACAAGTTAAAAGCTTTGCCACAGTTACTCACACATTCTAGTCTTCTCTCCAGGGAGGACACAATGATGTTCAGTGAGAGCTGAGCTTCCTAAGACCCCCACACTGACTACCTTTACCCCGGTTCTCTGGATACAGTTCTCTGATGTCTAGTGGAATTTTATCCTTGGTTAACATTTTTCACAGACTGACTGCATTGGTAGTTCTCTCTCCATTAGAGAGACCTCTGCAATTAAGGAAGACAGAGTCCTCACTAGAGTACAGAACACGTAAAACCTTGCTCCACAGGAAGTATTATGTGATAACTACTGAATAGTGACGTTTCGATAAAGACCCTCCTGTGTGTATCAAAATTAGAGGCTTTAGAACAAGAAGGATGATGACGATATCTTAGTGGGAAAATAATGAACCTTCTGAACAGGACTTCCCAAATCTTTCACATTTAGAATTTTTATCTTCATTTTCAAATATCGAACTTTCAGAAATATTTCCCTGAATAATTAATCCAATCATATACCTGAAATAGTTTGAAGGATTACTTTCAGTATGGACTAGGTGATTTTCCAATATTTCCAGATGTCCTTTCAGAAAATTTGTGTTTTAAAAAATGGATTTGGGTCCTTGGTTTCAAAGACATTATTCTGCAAATATAAGTGACTTAGGTGGGGTTTTCCCCCAAATGATTTATAAACTTGATCTCTTCTGGCACCAGGATTTCATTATAACTGTCCCAGTATGGTTATATCCATTGTAACATCCTTCCTGCCCTTCATGACCCCCCCACCCCTTCCCGGTCATTCGTTAAGTATAAATACTCAGGGCCACTGCTTCCACATCTTCCCGTATCACTCTATGCAAAGAATCTTCTTTGCCAACATGCCTAAGGTGTTATGGAAAGACACAACTAGAAGATGGAAAATAAGACATCCCACTTACTATACTCACACACATACCAAACTAATGCCCATCCTAGGACAGCAACAGAATGGAGAAATAGGAACCACCAGGACTGTGCACCTCCATGCAGACAAAAATGGACCAAATTACCTTTTAGAATGCTCCAGAAGCCCGTTAGGACAACACAGCACCCCCAGGCAAGTACAAACGAACAACAGAGATCGAGGAGACAAGGACAAGTTGGGACACTTGCCCACAACCCTGGTCACCCTCCCGGACACTCCATGGCAGCACTGTGAGAAAACGCCTACCTCCCCTCCCGAGAGAAACCAATGAGTGACCTGTAGGTTCAATGACGCAGCTTTTCACCTGCCTCACGCGGACAACAGGGAATGAGCACCGTCTGGATGCAGTGTGGTGACGGCTCAGACAAGGGTGCGCACTTGCTCGAACCAGGACGAGACCACAGAGCTGAAGACGGAGAGGAAGGTACCACGCGTTCTCAAGTAGTAACTCCACGTTCTTGAACTGGGAAACGACAGACGCAGACATGACAGATGCCCAGAACATGTGTCACAGACCCCAGAATTGCAATTACTTACCCTTAAGGAAGCAAGCCCATAATCGTGGGCGCACAGGCTGTTTTCTTAAATTCCCAAATACCACTCAAGGATCACAAGGCATACAAAGAAATATGAAAATATGTTCCCATCAAAGGATCAAAATAAATCTCCAAACCTAGCCCTAATAAAGAACCGTACATTGCCAAATATATACACATATTGTCTGATGAAGAAGTCAAATTACCATCAGAAAGACACTCAGGAGGAAGAAGAGAAAACAGGTACCTAGACATTATCAGGAAAACTACGCATGACCAAAATAGAAACCCAAAGAGACAGAGAGTATAACATCCATGAACCAGAAATTGGGAGCTGAAGAGTACAATTACTGAATTTAAAAATACATTAAGGGATCAGCCACAGACTTGATGAGGCAGAAGAAAGAATCCAACCTCTTAAAGACACGTTTTCTAAATTCTCTACTGAGAGGAGCAAAGAAATACGTGGAAAAGGATGGAGTCTAAGGGACTCCTGGGACACCAACGAGTGGTCCAATATGCACATTAAGGGGACCCATAAGGAGGAGAGTGACCTATGGGGAAAAAAGAGACAAATTCGAGCTTGGTTAATTCTAAGTAGGATAAATGTCAAGACAGGAACCCAGTGACACGTAATTAACCTATCAAGTATCACCGGTGAGAAGAGAGTGTTGAAACAGCACGGCAATGTACTCATCCTGTACCAGGGCTCCTAGAAGATCAGTAGTGGGCTCTCAGCGGACCCAATAGGAACAGGGGCATGGCATGATGTACTCAGGTACCGAAAGACCAACAAATAGCCACCAAGAAGACTTCACCTGGCAAAGCGGTTTTCCACAGATGCAGAAATGAAGACTTTCCCAAGTAAAAACCGCACTATGTTTACCAGTAGACCTGTCCTACAAGAAATGTTCAAGGAACATTCTCTAGATGAAATAAGAGGAGTCTAAACAGTAACTGAAACCACATGAGAACATAAAGCTCTCTGCCAAACAGAAAGATTTAGACAATTATACAAACCTGTAGTGCTGGGATTAGATACCAGATGCATTTATTTCTGCTACAAAATTTTGTTTTACAAAAGTAGAAAAATCATCAACATAGGTAATAAAGTACACAGCATAAAAGATAGAATTTGTGATATTGGAAACAAAGTGGGTGCGGGGTGGAGACAGGAAGAAGAGTTTTGTGTGTGATGGACAATAGGAGTTTTAACTGGTTTGTTTTACCTCTAAGTTGTTCTAAGGAATCTGTAAGGTAACCACAGAGAAAATACAGAGACACAAAAGTTAATGAGAAAGGTACCAAGGCATATCATGGGTGTAACACCACAATTAAGGATCAACTGTAATACGAAAACATGGTACAGAGGTAGAAAATGTTTCAAAATTACATTGAATTCAAAAAAGTCTTCCTCTCATGCAAAGAGAATAAAAACTCATCAACAAATACATGATGAAATTAATTCTATGCTTATGACAACTCAGCCGGGTATAGTACAACAGTCACTGACCACTAACCAAGGAGAAAAATAGCCAGCAGGACTCAGAGTGTGTATGTGTGATAATACAAATACAAGACAAACACACACATCATTTACTGGCAAAAAGCATAAAGCCCATTCTTTTTTGAGTTCGGTAATAACTGAGTCTTTATTAAAGGCTACGAGTTCTGAGTCTCTAAACGTGCTAGTCCCCAACAGCATTATTTATGTAGGAACTCTAGAAACAAAGAGAGACATTACATTATTTCACCACTGAGAAATGGAGCTCATAGAGTGGAAACTTCTGTATTAGTTAATCCGGAAAAAAAAATGAATTTTTGAAGAGAAATACAATTGTACAGTTTCTCATTTTAGGGAAGTGCTTTGTTATTTAAGTTACTGAGTCTCAATTTTATAAGGTTAAGATTAAAGCCTCCATAACATGGGAAAGCATACACTGAAAACATTAGAAATCTGTCTCTAGTGGTGTAGGAATTTCTGCACCAAACCCCAATGAGCATACAGCTACCCTGACCTACTTCTCTCATGATGAAAAACAGAATTTACACAGGGCTTAGCACAGAAATAGGGAGATTTCCCCAGGGCCCTCACAGCAATGGAGAAGCAATCAGATTAAGGAGGACCTCCCACTCCAAGGAGAGTCTCCCGGCCCTCCCTGTGCATGTGATGGACCATCACTGGAGCTGAAGGAGAATCCCTAGAGATGTAAGAGCTTGATAATGTTGGATAGCAGACGTTCCTCCATGAGAGAGAGAAATAAAACTGGGCGTCTCCAACTGATTTTCATTCAAGGAGAGCTACTTGAACCACTGCTTAAGGTCTATCTTCCTCCTTCAGACTTGGACCTCCCCTCCTCCATCTGCCTCATTCAGTCCCACCTACCCGGATGGAAGGCTACGGTCTCCTTTCTCTTCACATCCCAGAGCTGCTTCTCTTGCTCCAAAAACATGATCAGGTCTGGCTTCAACAGAATGAAATGTTCATGAGGAAAAAAGAAAACGAGTATTGCTGCAGATTCTTCTAACGTTCCGTCAGGATTGTGTTCAGTAGAGAAGAGAGGACATTGTAGAATTCTAGAAAACGGTTTCCCAAAACCTGCTGCCGAACTGTCCCGTTAGAACACACAGGAGGCATTTCTGATGCTCACATCCTGACCTCCACTTTCAAGTAGCAGCCGTAATAAGAAGTGGAAATTTCAGTTTAAGATGTGGGCAGTCCCGTGCTACGGCACTCAATGTTTAGAACTGCCACTCAGCTACAGAAGTGATGCTGTTCCCTTCAGGAAGGGGAAGCTAAGGCTGAAAAGAACACATCATGAAGATTTTTCTGTACATCTACAGAACCCTACTTGTTTCCCTTTCTACCTGGATCTGAATTCCAGTCATTCAAAGAGGAGTCTTCCAAGAGACAGTCTTCACAGGAAGGAAGAAAACCCCGAGTGTGGCTTGGGAAATCTGGAAGGAGTCATCCTCACCCAAGAACAGGAGGTGTCCGTAGTTCTCCAGCATCACGTCCCTGTACAGTTCCCGCTGCGTGTGGCTCAGGCATCGCCACTCCTCCTGGGAGAATTCTATGGCCACGTCCCTGAATGTCAGCAGTCCCTGCAAGACATACCACAGTCACCAAGTGGCCATCGACAGAGTTCACAGTGGTCCCTAAGATCAAGAGGGAGTTAATGTCACCAGCTACGCCCCAACCCCGACCCTTCCTTCTCCGTGACATGAGTGTGGAGTAAAGAAAAACCGATGGGACGGAGGGCTGGCTGACTGAGAACTTCCACTCCCACAAGTCAACTATATCAACGACACAACGGGGAGAGCCCTCCTTGTCCAGTGCAACCTGTTGGGATGTGGGAGAGGAGCCACTGGTCAAGAAAGAATTCTTGAGATGTTTCTGATGTGAAGTGTTGGGGTTCAGGAGTGAATGATGAAGAACGAATTCTTGAGATGTCTTTGGTGCAAAAAATGTGGTCTTACTGAAACACAGGCACAGAACCCAGGGGTAGAAAGAGCTGCACTGGGGTTATGAGCAGTAACTCATTCTATCCTTACACATAGGTTAGAAAAAGCGACAAACTCTCAGGAATTTGAAAGCAAGGTTCCCTGGACCTTGAGGGCCTAGCTGGTGTGATGATAACACTTACTACTGTGGAGTAAAACCTTAGTCATGAGACCCTTCAGGTATCTATCAGTGGCTGATATGCGTGGAGGGTGATGGCCAACAGATATTTTGGGTGACAGAGATAAAGGAGATTCCAAGGGGATTTTCTTAAGTTAACGAGGACTTACAGAATCCAGAGCTCTGGTTATTGTCAAGCTAAGGTTGCTTTTCCCCTCTAATAAAACATTAAGGCAGTTGTGAATTCCGCAAGGAATGTCATAGTCTGTCTCAAGTATTTATCAAAGGGCTGCAAGTTGAAGAAATTTTATTTTATCCACACTTCTTTTGACTCTGTTCTCCTCAGAAACTACAAGCAAGGGCACTTGGTTAAGCATCTGTCTTCAGCTCAGGTCCTGTTTCCAGGGTCCTGGGATTGAGCCCCACATTGTGCTCCCCGCTCAGTGGGGAGTCTACTTCCCCTTGTCCCCCTCCACCACCATCCAGGTACTCTGTCTCTCTCCCTCAAATAATAAATCTTAAAAAAAAAAAAGAAAAAAAAGAAAAAAAACTACAAGAAAAACTCAGAACAAAGAAGTTTCCAGTTGAACTGTGGTGGTCTCTGCATATCGCTCAGTGCATCCAAGTTCCCTACAAATGATAAAAGGGAAAATATGAACATTTGGGGGGAGGAATCTAGCAAAGAGCACCAAGCCAATAACAGCAGTTGGCGTCAGGTGTATGGAAACAAACTGATCCCAGTGCCTAAGGCGCACCAAAGGACACGTCAACATCGGTGTTTCCTTGTGGTCTGAAGACAGGAATTCAGAATATAAATCTAATTATGAAAACACAGTGGGTATACACACAGTTCAGTCACCTACAGTTTCTGCAGAAGCTGCTTTTAGGCAAGCAGCCTGAGCAAAGGAATGGAGAAAGGGCCCCCATCGACCCCGGGGCTGAGTGCAGACAGGCCCATCAGGGGACCCACCTCAACATGACCATAGGCCCTAACTAACCAATGGGCTACCGACAACCAGGAACAGAGACCAGAAAAGGGAAAATTCCTTAAGTCCCCACAACCCCTTACCTTCCCCTTTTAAACACAGCCCCCACCCCACCCACTGCTCCCCGCAGACAGCCTCTCCTCTGCGGTCCTGCCTGCCGCTCTCTCGCAGTGGATCCAATCAACTTCTAACAACGTGGTTCTGCCTCAGGTGAATTCTTCCCAATCCTACTTGACTTCCACCCCATCAAGGACCCACGTTTGGCGCCCCCATCTGACCGGCAGAGACACCACATTGAGACACCACGGTTTCCGTGTAATAGCTCATATATTTAATTTAAAGATTCATTTACATATTAGTACAGGGGATGGGGAGAGGGAGAAGGAGAAAGTCTCAAGCTGACTCCCCTCTGAGCACGGAGGCAAAGGAAGAGCTCCGTTCTAGGACCCTGAGATCATGACCTGAGCTGAAAGCAACAGTCTCAGGATTAACTGACTGAGCCCCCCAGTTCCCACTCTAGTGTGTTTTAAATAGAATATCTGTTTCACATTCTAAAGAGCAAGTCTCAAGCACCCCCCTCCCTCACTTTTCTTTCAGAGAACTTTCGACGTTATTCTGGACCTCAAATCCTTCGAGTTTATTTCTTCATTTTCTTACCCTGGTCTACACAGAGCTGGTAAAGCCTCTAGATGGGACCTAAGTGAGAAATGTTTTCCTTCACTGATAATCCCAGGACCAGACCTCAGCAGTAGGAATCTCAGACTCAAGGCTTTCTCCTCTGGATCTGTCACCAAGAAAAGAGTTTCAATACTTAACAGGATTTTAATCCAAAGTGACAACTGTTGATGCCTATTGGATGCCAGGTTGGAGACACAGGAGAGAAGGCTCTGGGTTACAGAGAAATGTTCTAAAGACCCGACCTTGAGTATCATTTTTGAAAGATCTTAAATATAGCTGAAATCGTAAGGGAGAAACTTCAGAACTAGAGGAATCAACATTTGCAATTTCTGTAGGCAAGGAGTCTAAGGAGAAAAAGATGACACAGCCTGTCCTGGGTCACCAGGCTTACCTGAGAACTGGCCATTTCTTCTTTCACCGCGACCTCCCAATTTCTTTCTCACAAGGTATTTGTGGAATCACAGCTGCATCAGGAGAAAATGCGCTTAAAGCCCCCAACTGAGCCTCTTCTCCTGTAAACTGCTTCCCCTTGTGTCGGGAGCTAGTCAGAAACTGTGAGTTCCTACTAGGAGACTAATCCTCGACTCTTTCTTCTCTCTTTTCAGGGGGCCTCCCCTCGCACAAACGTCCATAAATTCAGCCACAGCATAGGAACCGTGTGCTGCGTAGACCTGACCCTCCCAGACTCACGGAGCAGAGACGCTGTTACCTCTCCTTGAGCCAAAGCCCGCTCTCAACTCTCATAAAATAACAGGAAGCCCTGGTGCTTACTCCTGGCCTCACTGAGAATCACCTGGAGCCCTTCATTAACACAACACTGCTGTTTTCGCCCAAACCAATGGACAGAACCTGAGGGGGAGCCGCCAGATAGGATCCTTTTTGAAACTCCACACGTGACCCTATTGGGAAGCATTTGGGGAGCTGACCAGGCAAAGCTAGGTTTGTGGTTTGAGGCTGATCAGAATTGACCAGTTTGGTCCACTGATCAGAATTTCGGGAGATTTATACATTCCCCCTCTTTCTGCTACATAGAGGGAGACACCCTTAGAAATGGAGCTTTCTCTTATAAATGCAAATGTCTCTCACCAAGGGAAACATCCTCAGTTTCAGAGCTTGTCCTTTAACCTTTCTTTAAAATAAGAGCATAGGGGCACCTGGGTGGCTCAGTCCTTAAGCGTCTGCTTTCAGCTCAGGGCCTGATTCCCAGAGTCCTAGGATCGATCCCTGCGTCAGGCTCCTTGCTTTGCTGGGAATGTGCTGTTTCCTCTCCCAGTCCCCCTGCTTGTGTTCCCTCTCTCTCTGGCTTTCCATGTCAAATAAATAAATAAAATCTTAAAAAAAAAATAAAATGAGATGGGGCGCCTGGGTGGCTCAGTCGTTAAGCATCTGCCTTCGGCTCAGGGCGTGATCCCGGCGTTCTGGGATCGAGCCCCACATCAGGCTCCTCCGCTGGGAGCCTACTTCTCCCTCTCCCACTCCCCCTGCTTGTGTTCCCTCTCTCGCTGGCTGTCTCTCTGTCAAATGAATAAATAAAATCTTTAAAAAAATAAAAAATAAAGTAAATTGAGAGCATAATGTAAACCTTAGGCCAGAGAGGTAGTTTAGAGTGATGAAATGCTCCCCATCAGTAGGTCAATGTGTACTTTCATACGTAACTCCAACACAGTTTTCAAAATTGAATGCACTTCTACCCTCCCAACAGCGATATATGAGCATTCTAATTCCTCAACATTCTCCCTGAAATTTGGTGTTTTATCCTTTTTCTTTATTTTACCCATTCTAGAAAATAGTGAGTGGTTTCTCCCTGTAAAATATGAAGCGATCTTCCTACAGTTGTCCTGGTGACTGAATTGGAAACCACTTAAAACATCAAGCTGAACAAAAATCAAAACAGCTGACTTAATGCTTCAGCGAGACTCCATTTCAAACGAAGTAACCTTTCTTCTCTCTCCTGCAACCCTCTCCTCCTCCCTTCTCAGCCCTTTGCTTCCAGAACCTGGTTCCAGCCTGAGAACGTCATGAACAAGGCTGGCAGCACAGACACAATTCCTGTGCAAACCGGCCAGATCCTCTATTTCCCTGCAAACCCCAGCTCCTGGCTCTTGGGGGGGTTTGCAGGTTTGAAGGCCCTGACCTGCGCCACTTTGAGTGTCCGTGTCTGTTGAAACCCTGCAGTACTTTCTGTGGTCATGTGGACCGTACACACAGCATTTTGTTTTTGTGATGGCCCGCGCTCCACCTTGTGCAGCGGGGACAACTCTACACCTTCGTAGTTTGTAAAGCTGCTTTATGCATTCGTGCTACTTAAATATTTAGTAGAGAAATGCTATTTGTGCCATTTAGGGCTGTGACCGTGTACTTCTGAAGAGCTTTCATGCGTCCAACAACCACCTCCAGTCCCAAAGAGGAAAAAAAAATTAGGTGGTCATACCAATGAGACACAGAACGTGTCCACCGTCGTTTTAAATTTATAAGGTTAGGGGCACCTGGGGGGCTCAGTCGTTAAGCGCCTGCCTTCAGCTCGGGTCATGATCTCAGGGTCCTGGGATCGAGGCCCACATCGGGCTCCCTGCTGAGAGGGGAGCCTGCTTCTCCCTCTCCCACTCCCCCTGCTTGTGCTCTCTCTCTAATTAATTAATTAATTAAAGAAATAAAAATACATTTAGAAGGTTGGCTGGGTTGGTAATGCTTTCAATAACGCATCTGTGCGCCCAGGCAAAACCCCGAGTACAGTGGCCCATCCAGCCTGAGGGAAGCCAAGGACACGAATTAGGGCCACATAGCCACTGGGTCCCATTAGAAGACAGTCCTCTAATCCTGGGCCTCCTTTCACTGCAGTCAAGATATCAAGGGCTCTTCAGTTTTAGAGGGCCATCTTCTGAATTTGTGTTGTAAGGGACAGTCCGGGGTCACTTTGCAGGGAGCAAGGGAGTCCAAATCTAGGGACAATTTTTCTTGGCAAAGTTTTTGTTTCTCACCTCTGTGGCTTTTCGACATAAATTGGTAGCCTGGTGTAAACGCTGTATTACCTTCCATTGCTTATTTTTGGGTATAAAGATCTTTTCCTTCATCACCAATAAGCCAGTCCTGTTCATTTTTGAATATCCTTGTTCCTGGGCTAGGTGAATTTCTTGGGCTGAATAGACTGGGCTTATGGACTTTATTGGAGTTAAGACTGGTCAAAGACTTAATATCTGTTTATTCTGTGCTGCCAGCTTGGCTGCATGGCCTGCCAAATTGTTCCCTTCAGATTCCAAGGTCGTACCCTTGGCTGTCCTTGGAAGGGAATTATAGCTACCTCCTTAGACAGGTGTTACAGCCTCAGGAAGAGTCATAATTTCAGGCCCCTATTTGGGGCGTTATGCCTTGATAATAATCCCCTTTTCTTCCACATGGCTCCATGAGCACGCGGGACTAGGAAAACATATTTCGAGTCAGTACAAATATTAATTTTTAAGGCTTTGGCAATTGCAAAGCACAAGTGAGCACCATTGCATACCCAGTTTTCTTATTCCCTTTTCCACGAGACTATTGCCACCAGTAAATGAACTGTCATCTGCAATTTTGACAGGGGAATCGCTTACAGCTGGGTGACTAGCATAAGCAAGATCACCAACCTCTGAACAGTTATGCTCTAGGAAGTACGATGGTCAGGGTCAGGCATTAGCATAGCTGGGTTTAAAGTCTGATAGGTTTTTTTTTTTTTTTAAAGATTTTATTTATTTATTTGACAGTGATAGAGACAGCCAGCGAGAGAGGGAACACAAGCAGGGGGAGTGGGAGAGGAAGAAGCAGGCTCATAGCAGAGGAGCCTGACGTGGGGCTCGATCCCAGAACGCTGGGATCACGCCCTGAGCCGAAGGCAGACGCTTAACCGCTGTGCCACCCAGGCGCCCCTAAAGTCTGATAGGTTTTAAAGTATATTTCAGGCATATCTATAAGCATAGCCTGGCATTGAATAAGTCAGCCTCCCATCACCTATTGGTGGCTTTTGGTCTCTGAACCTGATGTGAACTCATTACAGTCAGGGACTGGCCCACTGTGAGCTTCGAGGCTCCTTTGACCAGGAGGGATGTTACCTGGTTGGCTAAAGCCTCTACTTGTCGTGTTACACCAATAGAGGTAGTTCCTGGGACAAATATTACTAGGAAATAAAACCATCAAAGAGCCCTCTTTGTTTGATGTCTAGTCTTAAGAATATCCTAATTACAAGGAATCACTAGCCCGTGAGAGAAGACTTGTCTCAAGAGATAAGGGCATCCCCAAGTGCATCATCCAATCCAATCCAGAAAGTGGGGTCATCCATTATCTCCACAAGCCCATAGTGAACCCCATGGAGTGGGGTTCACTCTGGTTTTTAAGGAGCGATTTTGTCCTTCTGAGCCTCACAGAGTTGGTCAAAGTGCTAGTTGAGATATCCAATTGTTGGGGAATCAATCCCATTTTTCAGCTATTCAAATAATCATATGCTCATGGTGTCCTGTTATTATCCGCACCGAATAACAAGCAAGGAGGTTGTCTATGCACGAACTAGTGAGGCAACCTCTCTGAAGTTTGCCTCAGTTGTCTAGCTTAGGCAAACAACATTCAAAGACAATCAGAACTAGGATTTAACATCCGCAAAGATGTGTGTTACTGAAACATAAGTTCTCTCTAAAATCACCGCTCTGCCCAGGGATAGCCGAATCAAGACTAATCTGTTTGCAAAACAAGTCCAATTTTCACAAACTTGGCCTGCTTATTTACATAAGCTCAGCAAGAATAATGATTGATCATATAAGTCTTTTAGAATCTGCTCTGCTGGAACTGCTTATAAGGAATCTCTAGGTTGAACTTTTTTAAGATTTTATTTTATTTTTAAAGATTTTATTTATTTATTTGACAGAGAGAGACAGCCAGTGAGAGAAGGAACACAAGCAGGGGGAGAGGGAGAGGAAGAAGCAGGCTCCCAGCGGAGGAGCCTGATGTGGGGCTCAATCCCAGAACGTTGGGATCACGCCCTGAGCTGAAGGCAGACGCTTAACCGCTGTGCCACCCAGGCGCCCCTAAAGATTTTATTTATTTGACACAGAGAGAGAGAGAGCAAGCACGAGCAGGGGGGGGCTGCAGAGGGAGAGGGAGAAGGCTCCCGGCTGAGCAGGGAGCCCCACGTGGGGCTCATTCCCAGGACTCTGGGATCATGACCCGAGCTGAAGGCAGACGCTCAACCGACTGAGCCACCCAGGCGCCCCAAGGTTGAACTCTTAGTAGCCTCCCCAGGCCAGAACCAAGGCAAGGGCTTGCCATCAGACATGTTTGCAATACCTGTAGATGTGGGCAGATCCCTCTTCACGAGGTCCCCAAAGTATCCTGAGGTTCCTGCACCTGCCAGGAAGTGACATTCTTACTCACCAGGTGAGGCTGGGGGAACTCTGTAAGCAAGGTATCAGGCCACCGTTTCCAAGGGGCTTTGTGGCTCCAGGTTTCACAAAGTCAGCCTCAATTCCTTAAAGCTGTTTGGTCATATCTGAGTCTATGCATGTCTCTCAAATACGACCTTCCAGTCGAAGCCTTGGTAAATAAACAATGTTTCCAATGTGTCCTGTTCGGAGGAGAACAGATTCTTATTGAAGTCATGCAAATCGCTATGAGAGCCATGATGGAAGAAAGAATACTTACTGAGACCTTTTGAATTTCAGAGGGTTCAGGTAGAGAGAAAAGTTAAATGCTTCCACTTGATCACAGGTGACTACTTTATCACATTCTTAAGAGAAAGTTTCCTTAATCTGGAAGAGCAAACATTAGAGAACCAGTGATGTTTCAAGAGTCACAAAACTATCATCATCTTTTTAGTTAGTTCTGGAAATTCTTACCCATTTCAGTTTTGATCTTAAAGATAATGAATATGTGAATTTGTCCTAAAAATCCTTTGTGAACCTCCTTACAGATGAAACTTATTTTGCAAGAGAATAAGAAAGAACAATTAGAAGTGACAACTAAGAAATGGACATTGTTGTGGCGCCTGGGTGACTCAGTCGTTAAGCGTCTGCCTTCGGCTCAGGGCGTGATCCCGGGGTCCTGGGATCGAGCCCCGCATCGGGCTCCCTGCTCTGCTGGGAGCCTGCTTCTTCCTCTCCCACTCCCCTGCTTGTGTACACTCTCTCGCTGGCTGTCTCTCTCTCTGTCAAATAAGTAAAAAAAAAAAAAAAAAAAAAAGGACATTGTTAATGATCTGAGAGTGCATTATGATGCAATTCACAAGGAAATTCCATTATTTCTGTGACACAAACACTTCAATTATCGGAATATCCAGTGATGATGACCTTATACCAGCAGTACCATACCAACCAGACAAGCCTAGTGAGTCAACAAGAGTTAAAGATATAAATCTCGGGGAAGTTTGTTAAAAACCTCAGGAAGTTTTAAAGCACATACCTAAATAGTATTAGGGATCCTTGAAGACCTGATAAAGGCAAAACATAGAAACCGGTTTTTCTGGGCAGGAAAAGAGAAAATGACTGTTTACATTTCCTTATCGAGAGCAGACCACCAATTCAAGGAAAGTTTTCTTTTTAACAGAAAGAAAACAGACTTTCAATCTTATACCAATGTACTTTAAAATCCATTCATTTGTCTTACTCTGCCCTGACCACACCGAAATTCCTTTCCAAAGATTTCCCTTCACAAACCTTCTATGACCTTCCTTTGCATTCAGATTTTGTCCCAGGCCATTTCTCTCCAAGAACCAGTCTCATTCAGGACAAAATTACTTTCTTTGACCTTCAACAAAAATGTATTCCCATTCCTTGATCTTTCTTATACACAAAGAGTTGCTTTTCTTATTTCTATCAGTCTTAATTACATTTAGCAGAACTTTGCGCTCTTAGAAACATTAGTCTCCAGTGAAAACTAAGTAGTAATCAACTGTGAACTGTTACAGCATAACTCTTTAGACGGCAAATTTATGAATCAGTTAAGCATAAAGCATGTTTACCGACAGACTCAAATATCCTTAGTTCCTTTGCAATAAGAAGTCAAAAGCACAAATCTACATTCAGTAATCAATACTTCAGTATTTCATCTCATTTGAAATAAAACTAGATGACCAACGAATTCAATCCCATTTATCATCCAAGCAAAACTTTAAAAGTTTCAGGTTACCACAGACTTTAAAGCTATCTTAATGATGACCCATGAAAACTTTGAGACAGGCAAGATTAACCATCGTTTTAAGTCGTCTTTTTGCTGACAAATTGCAACAGAGGCAGCAAGAGCTTTTCTGACCTTCAGCAAACCTCGACAGAAGAAAAGTTTCACATGTAATGCCAATAACTTCAAGATATATCTATCTGAATTAAACCAACAAACTTAAATTAGTTTAAATACCGAGTATGTTCCACCTGGATCCTCCCCATTGTCAATTTTTACCTGGGACCCCGGTGGGGAAATCTGGAGTGGGCGGTGTTAAGCCCAGGGGGTGCTCTTCTCGCTCGTGGATAGGGAGGTTGGAGGAGGAGCCAATGGTGCTGGAGGTGCTGAGGAAGGGAGAGAAGCCAGTTATACAGGCCGCACCCAAGGGGTTGCAGGAATCGGAGGAGGGGGAGGGGAAGACAGAAGAGGGGAAGTGAAGCCAGAGTGCAGCCAGGGTTCCCGGTTCTAAAGATCACGCACTTGGACAGATGATCAAGCGCCATGCTCCCCACTAACTAGTGGAATCAGGCAGTCCATGACAGGCCAGAGAAGACAGGGAATCTGCCCCGAAACAAAGGGAGTTTCAGCTGCTTGAGAATATTCCTTAAAGTCCCCGTCCCGTCCCGTGGTAGACTAACCACAGTTGGCTCCAATTAGAGCCCTTAATCCGGGATATGAGTGAGGGAGAAGCCCCCACATCTATTAAGAGGAGGAACACAGAGAGAGAGAGAGAGAGAGAGAGAGAGAGAGAGAGAGAGAGTGTCAGAGTCCCCTTCATCCAGGATGGCCTCTTTCCTCCAGCAACCTGGGTTTATTTGGAGGAGGCCTATTTAGATAATTACCATCCAATACATCAGGAGGGAGTTCACTGGGCTGGTTATGACCAAACGTGTTCTGCAAGAGGCCCTTAGGTTCAGGTCCTGATTTGGAGCCCTGAAACCCTGGGATGGACCCAGGGTACTTCAGTCTATTTTCCCTGTTTCCTGCATTAGAGATCTAACTGATAGCTCTTACTAAGGCCATCAGTACCTTTCTTAAATTTTGCAATCCAAATGGTTTCCAGTGGGTCGTAAGGTATCCCAAGGAGAGTCCTTGGGGACTGAAGAAGCCTCCTAAGAAGCTCCTAGAAAAGTAGAAAAAGCCCATCAACAAAATCCCCCAAATCTCAGGTAGTGTCCCATGCAGACTACGTCAAAGGTTCTGTGTGTCAAAAGTGACCAGAGGGGGCGCCTGGGTGGCTCAGTCGTTAAGCATCTGCCTTTGGCTCAGGTCATGATCCCAGGGTCCCAGGATTAAGCCCCACATCAGGCTTCCTGCTCAGCGGGGAGCCTGCTTCTCCTTCTCCTTCTGTCTGCTGCTCCCCCTGCTTGTGCTCTCTTTTTCTCTGTCAAATAAATAAATATAATCTTAAAAAAAAAAAAAAAAAAGCGACCAGAGGCATCCCTCAAACAAAACTCGCAATTGACCACCATTCTGCCTTATCACGAATGCATTCCTGCCATAAAAGGCCCCGTAGGAGGGATACCAGCGTCCTATCCCTTCCCTGTCACGTCCTAGGGTACAGATGGATGCCTGGTGAATGGACAGAAATACCGCGCCTTGCCATTTCATGCCCTGAAGGTTGTGTTATTTCCCTGCGATTTTCAACCCATGGAAAACACTAGAGAAGATTGACAAGGGGAAATTACCGAATTTTGTAATTTAAGTAGTGAAGAGTAAAGATAGAAATCCATCATGACCCTAAGAGACATTCGAACTCATGTAATCTTTACAGCCAACCACCCTAGGAAATGGTCTCCAGTGAGCTTTAATTCAATCGGGGACTGGTTTGGATGGAGTTTTGGAATGTGGGTGAGGTCCAGAGCTTATAACCAAGAATTCTTGAGCGGTCTTTGGTACAAAATGTCGCTCTTATTAAAGCCCAGGGATAGGGCTCATAGGCAGAAAGAGCCACAGCACCAGGTCGTGAGGGGCGACTGATTATATAGTTGGGAGCTGAGCTGAGGAAAAGGGAGGTAGGTGTTCAAAAGAACTTTCATATGCTAAAGAGGACCTACAAAATACTGGAGGCCTTGCCATTGACTGTCAAGTTAAGGTTGTTTTTCCCTCTAGTAAAGCATTAAGACAGTTGAGAGTTGCCATCTGGAAATTACATTATTGATAAGAATGTTTTTTCTTGTAAATCACGAAAACATTTGTAAACTGAGGGAAACTCACTGTCTTGCTGGACTGTAATCTGTGTAAAATAACCCTTTGTGTTTCCTTCCCTTAGCTTTAGGGCAGCCTGGAGTGCATGAGGAATGTCACACACACATCCCACCTGGAAGTGGGGGTTGGGGGTTGGGGGGTGTTAGCTTGTGCTTTGTCCTCAGCTTGCCTTCTGCTCCCTCCTCAACAGAAATCCCCCATCTAATTTATTCTTGGTATATATTATCAGCCTCAAAAAAAGAAGGAAATAATTCCGTTTGCAGAATAAACCTAGAGGACATTTTTTTAACATATATTGACCCCTCTGGTCAACTGGTAGACTGCAGGTTTCGGTGTGCACCTTTAGTCTGAGTGATGAACTATACTCTTCTTTGTACACTCACACAGCCTGCATTGTTTCCTAGAAAGACTGGTAACCAAACCTGATTGCAGAACCTCCCCTTGGGCATCATACGCACCCTCCAAGCACCTCCATACCGCCTGTAGGTGGCGCCAGTGAGTCTCAGGCAATCAATACGTGTTCCACACCGCCCTGCTCCCCTCCTGCAGATGAACTGCCCTCAAGTTCCCCTCAAAATCCGAAGGCCTGACAGAGCCCTTGGAGTTGGTTTTGGGGCATGAGTCTGTCTTCTTTCCAAGTGGCTGGGCTCCTGAATGAAGCTAATATTCCTTTTCAATCAAAACTCATGCCTTGTGTGTTAGCTTTTCGAAGGAATAGCAACTGGCTTGGTTGTTTGTTTTTTGATAAAATTGTGGGATCCTTCACAACAGTAAGAAAGAATTCTTGCTGTATTTTATGGTGCGACTTAGTAAGCTTATTGAGGTAGCATGGGGACAGAACTCATGCTCAGAAAGAGCTACGCTTTTATTTTTATTTATTTTTAGGATTTTATTTGAGAGAAAGCGGGCAGAGGGAAGGTGGCTGCAGGTAGGGCTTAAATAGGGGATGGGATTAAGGAGTGCACCTGTCCTGATGAGCTCTGGGTGATGAAGGGAATTGTGGAGTCACTATATTGTACATAAGGAACTAAGGAAACACTTGATGTTAACTGGAATGAAAATAAAATACTGAAAAGTGGGGGTGCTCGGGCGGTTCAGTTGGTTAAGCGTCCAACTCTTGATTTCAGCTCAGGTGGTGATCTCGGGGTCCTGAGATCAAGTTCCGCATTTGGACCTGGGACCACCCCCCTATCTGCTGAAGATTCTCCCCTCTCCCCTTGTCCCTCACCCCCCACTCACAGGTGGTGTCTATCTTAAAACTGTTTTTTTAAAGCAATTGTTCTGTTTTAAAGGTATAACATAACATTTGGAATTCAGTTGTCATGAACCAAGAAACAATGAATTAAAAGGTCAGTTTAAAAGGACTGTGCATATCAAAAAGTTAGGTTTAAGAAGACTACGAAGGAAAAATGTGAAATGAGCCTTGAGTATGGTGCTTTCATTTTGCAGGGACAGAAATAAGGGATCTGGCTGGGAAGACCTCTCTTCGTAAATAACTTGACACGGGACGACACCAGTGAAATTTCTCGTTACTTGCTTTGAGTTTCATCAGAAACACATTCTGGTGAGGACTAGTCTCTTCTGCTTATCCTAGTTTACAGAATCTGAGCGGCTTCACGGTTCTGGCTCTGGGCTTGTGCTGTGAAGTTGTTTTTTGGCCGGCAGTGGGAAATGGTGTGTCTGATCTTGCTCTCCGCTTGTACTCCATTAGGCTGCATGTCAAAAAATCACTTGGCATTGAGTTACGACTCTACTAAAAGGAAGGTGACTTTCTCTTGTGACACCGCACGGCCACAATGCACTTGAGAGTCAGGACAAGCACAAATAGCAAGTCTGTGGCCCAGATGCTTCTGCCTTTTAGAAATTTCAAACCTTGTTGCATTCTGTAGATGAGATGCTGAATGAATCCAAACACAAAGGACATGAGTTCCTCTCAGTAGAGCCTGGCAAAGGCAACTTCTGAACCCAGCAGCCATCCCACAGGGATTCCCATTCAGGACACAAATAATTTAGATGTTTCATCAGGGGAAGCATAGAAGAATCAGCCACTTAGCACGCTAAGGACTTTGAATTTACCCAGGCTAACTCCAGAGAAAACCAAGACAAAATACAACCCACCATCCTCAGGGTGACACCTTAAGGACCAAGATCACTGTAATTAGCACCTTCCTTCACAGCTAAAGCCCCTGAGGGAGTGCTGGGCACGTCAGCCCACTAGCATGGAAAATTACCATCACAATGAGAAACAGGGCTGGAGAACCCCCTCCAACAACCTGGTAGGACTCTTGTTTTATACACATGGACTAGATATTTGCAAGTATCTCACTAAATAGGAAATTATACTAAAGATGATTTTAATGCTCAAGGGGCCAAAATGAGGACCCTTTGAATACGTACTTAATGCAAGAACCTTGAGAAAGCCAACTATTAAACTAAACAAACCAAGTGGGATCCATATTTTCCTGGTATCGAGAGGCTTTCAAAGGAACCACTGACCAGAGAGTAACCACGCAGGAAACAAATACGGAACCTTCTGAAAGAGTGACAAAAACTGAACTCAAAACACCAACTCCTGGACAAGTACTTCCTACTGCCAGGAACTGAGGCACTGAAATCAAACCCTCCGTCAGAGAACAAGAATTCCTGTCCCCTCCAAGATCCTTCCAGCTGGACTAAGGCAAATTGACAGGAGGCAGTTAAAAAGACACAATCAAATTAAATAGATGTCCATACAGGGAGTCCATACAGACACGTGGAAATTCCAGAGACCGTCAGGCAAGGTGAGGTACAAATGTCATCCTGAACTAAGGCAAAAGGGGTCAGGGCCTATCAGAGCAAGGGAGAACACTTCACAGGGTGATAAGAAGAGCATATATTTGGTAATTGGATATCCGTCTTACCTTACAGATGGGTCACTGAGATAAACCTTCTCTGTTAATAACCCTTATTCTGGGAAAGACCCCCCCCCCCCAGTTTAAGTTCTACTGTGCAGTTAAGGGAGGGGGAAAAGGTTCTCTTGAGCCCGCAGTTTCTCAAGTACCTTCAGCTCAAATTATCCACAGGCCAAAGTGACCTACTGGGGAGGGGTGGGGAACAGAGAGGCTGCCCTCAACCCTTCAGTTCCCCCATCTAACTTATTTTGGAGTCGCACATATTAAAAGTTGACCTTGATATATTGTTTCATCTCACGGATCCTGCGTTTGACTCCTGACACTAGCTCAGTTGAGTGACAGTCATTTCAGGAGGCGATGATGCAGGTGTATTTTCGAAGTCAGCCCCGTGGGACAAGCAATGCAATTAAATGAGGCAAGTACACGAAAATGAAAGAAGAGCTGTGCTTCATGATTAGATCAAACGTTAAGCCAGTTTCTGACTCCTCAGCCTCGCCGAGTGAGCAGACATCTAGAGGTCAGACTTGAAGCGTCTTCAGGTAGAGGAAGGACAGGTAGCGACCACCTGGCAGATCTTCCTGGTTAATTGTTCAAATGCATCCCCTCATGTTTTAGTGCCCATTGAGCCACAGTCCTAAGATTGTCTAGACATGAGCTATTAGGATGATTTTGTTACATCAAGTCATTTATATTAAGTTTGCAGAGCCTCAGGATAAAAGGCGTTTTTGGTGTGTTTTTTTTTTTTTAAGATTTTATTTATTTGACAGAGAGAGAGATGGCAAGAAAGGTAACACAAGCTGGGGGAGTGGGAGAGGCAGAAGCAGGCTCCCCACTGAGCAGGGAGCCCAATGCTGGGCTCAAACGCAGGACCCTGGGATCATGACCTGAGCCGAAGGCAGACGCTTAACAATCGAGCCACGCAGGCTCCCCAAAAGGGCAGTTTTAGTTTTCAAATGATTCCAAGTGAGAAACTTGGGAGAAGAATCAAAATGTTAGTTTGGGGATTGGGAGCCAGGCATTGGAAGACACTAGAAGAAGTCCATGTCTAGTACATTTTATAATGAATAGTATTAAAATCTTTTATCTACAAAGATGGATTGTTGAGACATATTTTTCTCTAGAATCACTCTCATTGTTACCAAACACACCCAAATTAACACTAGTGTCATTGTAAAATAAGGCTAGTTCAAGAAAGAAAACTTGGGGGCGCCTGGATGGCACAGCGGTTAAGCGTCTGCCTTCGGCTCAGGGCGTGATCCCGGCGTTCTGGGATCGAGCCCCACATCAGGCTCCTCCGCTAGGAGCCTGCTTCTTCCTCTCCCGCTCCCCCTGCTTGTGTTCCCTCTCTCGCTGGCTGTCTCTGTCGAATAAATAAATAAAATCTTTAAAAAAAAAAAAAAAGAAAGAAAGAAAACTTGGCCTGGTTATTTACGTAAGTGCACCAAGAACAGAGGTTGGACTTATAGACTCTTTAAAACCAGTTTTGCTGAAGGGTTCATAATCAATCTCTAGATTGCAATTTCAATAGTGTGTCCAAGCCAGAAGCCAAGCCCAATACTTGCCACCAGACATTGCCTGCGACACCTATAGATTTGGGCAAGTTCCTCTCACCTTGAAGTCCCCCAAATAACCCTAGGTTCCTGCACCTGTTACAAAATGATCTTCTTTACTGACCTAGTGAGGCTGCTGGGCACGCTGTAAGCAAGGTATCAGGCTGGTGTTTCCAAAGGGGCTTCATTGGTTCCATAAAGTGAATCTTAGTCCCTTATAACTGTCTCACCACGTCTGAGTCTATGCAGCCCTTTCTCAGCTGTAACATTCCGGTCAAAGCTTTGGTAATATAACCAGCGTGTGTTAGATTCTTTTTATTTTATATATTTATCTGAGAGAGAGGGAAAGAGCGAGCATGAGAAAGGGAAGGGACAGGGGGAATGGGAGAAGCAATGTCCCCAGAGCAGGGAGCTTGACGCTGGGCTCCATCCAGGATGCAGGGATCATGACCTGAGGCCAAGGTAGGTGCTTCATGCACGGAGCACCCAGGTGCCCCTGGAGCCAGTGTTTGTATATGTTTCTTGTCATAAGCAGAACAGATTTTTATTGAAATTATGCAAATACAGGGGCGCCTGGGTGTCTCAGTCAGTTAAGCATCTGCTGTCAGCTTGGGTCATGATCCCAGGGTCCTGGGATCGAGCCCCACATCGGGCTCTCTGCTCAACGAGGAGTCTGCTTCGCCCTCTCCCTCTGCCTGCTGCTCTGCCTGCTTGTGCTGTCAGATGAATAAATAAAATCTTTAAAAGAAAAAAAAGAAATTATACAAATACATATTTTGGCATAAAAATATAAGAATAGTCACTGAGAGCTTCTGAGTTTGGGAGGAATCAGGAAAGGAGGAAAGATACATGTGTCCATTTGTTTCCAAAGGTATTTTTTGTGCAACTGCTAGGAGTCAGTCAACCTAAGTTTAAGTCTGTGAAAACAAAACATTTTTAAGATTTTTTTTTTTTTATTACATTCCAGTTAGTTAGCATACAAGGTAATATTCATTTCAGGAGTACAATAGTGACTGTACAATTCCATACAAAACCTGGTACTCATCACAGGTGCACTCCTTAATCCCCATCGCTTATTTAATACATCCTCCTACCCACCTCCACTCTGGCAACCAAATCTGGCCAGTGGCAAGATTTCATTCCTTTGTAGGCTGATATTCCATTGTACATACATACCAAATCTCCTTTATTCATTCAGTAGTCAATGAACACTTGGGCTGGACTGTTGCTCACTGCCTCTCACTGTTGAACTGCTCCTGCAACAAATCCCTACCATGGACAGCGCCAGAGCCCAGGACTGTACTGGTCATGGCACTGACCCAAGGAAGGAAGGTCCCGCACAGCAGTCCACCAGGTTCCCTGAAAAGTCACCCCGTCTACAGTGGCTCTAACCGATCCTGGGTTTATCTACCTGGGATACTTGTGCCCGCGTGCAACCACAGCACACACCTTGCTGATCCTGCCTATGCCACTGTCCAGAAGGTTACTTCATCTCCAACATCTGTTCTACCATTTGACATTTTAAAGCTACACCCAAATGATTGCATCATCCAATACGCCTCCCATCCAATTCCACGATCTAGGTCTCGGAAAACACAGTCATCATTGTCATCCAACAGCATCTGGTCCTCAGTTACAGACAGGAACTCAAATAATGAAGATAAAGTAGGACTTCCCTACTCCTTGAAACCTAACACATTTGCGAATTCCTTTTCCCCATTGCGTGTATTCACCAAAGACACCATCAAAGAGCTGGCTGTGCCTTTGCAGTGACTAAAGGGAGCCACCTCTGGGTCCCTACCCACAAAGAGTTTTTCACATTTTCTTTTAATAGGTCTTACCTTTCCCTCTAAGGATACTGCCTTCATCGAATTTTACTTAGATTCACATCCCACATCCCAGGGCTAATGTCTAAATTAATACCCATTGCCTGTCCATCTGTCTAATATCAATTAAGTGTTTTTTTTTTTTTAAAGATTTTATTTATTTGACAGAGAGAGACAGCCAGCGAGAGAGAGAACACAAGCAGTGGGAGTGGGAGAGGAAGAAGCAGGCTCCCCGCAGAGCAGGGAGCCTGATGCGGGGCTCGATCCCAGGACCCTGGGATCAGGCCCTGAGCCGAAGGCAGACGCTTAACGACTGAGCCACCCAGGCGCCCCCTTCAATTAAGTGTTTAGCGAGAACACTCTCAGAGCAACTCAGGCAAAAACAAAACGGTTGTGATGCCTATGTAGCTGGGAGGAAAAACACAACTGGAGATCTGGACATAACTAGGAAATAAAACAAGGAGAAATTATTTTTCTAAATCCAGAGTACATTGTTCAGCCCAGACGGTTGTTCTCCATTCGCTAATTCTTCATGTTACAATATTTGCTATCTCTTACCTGGGCTACAACATCGCTCCATTTGGAATAGGTTTCTCCTACTTCTGGGGTGTCCATTACACACACAGCAACGTCATACGTGCATGTGTACTTCACAGACACATCAAAACACCACCTCAATGTATGAAGTGGGGCACATACCTTTATTAGGGGCCATGACGCAGTGCTTTAGAGTCTCGGGATTAAGTCCAGATTAGGTCAAATTAAAACAGGTCTAAGTAGGCTCTGTGGGAGTCTTCTCTAAGGGACTCTGAAGGAGAAAGCACTGGGAGAGAGGAAAGATGGTTGCCCACAAGGGTGGATCGGAGATGTCATATCAGAAGTTACATAACCTTGTGACCCTGCAGATGTTGTCTAGAGGACGCACTAGAGAGAAGGGCAGGTATCAGGTCAAGGCCCCTGCAAAACTACTGATAACACAAAGTGGATGCCAAGTAGCAGTCTCATGGAGTCCGTGAGCTAAAAGGTCAACAATTTCTCCATATAATCTGTAACATATCCATAATAATATCACAATCAGCATAAAGAGGAGAAAATGATACAGAAAATAACAAAGATAAATCTGAAATAAATAAAATAGAGCAGAATGAACAATAACAGTACATTGAATGCAATGCCCATTTTAACCAAAATAATAAACAAAACTGGCAATGCTTTAATTAGATCAACAATTCCATACTACCAAATCAGGTAACTTTGAAAAAAATACCCAGATCATTCCTAACAAGGCACAAGTTACTAAGACTGAATTATCAACCCTACATCAAAGAAACTGGAAATCTTAGAATTAAATTTGGAAACAAAACTCTCCCAGCACAGAAAAGCCCAAGACCTATGAATGATACGACATTCGATGGAGTCACTCAGTTCCCTAAATCAAATCTTGTGTTAGATGATTCTTCTCTCTTTGGTTCAGATTATTTTCCTTTTTGTTTGTTTTTTGTCCTCGAGGTCAGAAAGTTGTTCCTCTGTTTCCTTCAGCCTCCTGTTCACTGCATCAAGTCTGTTTCCAATCTCACTGATTGCATTGTTAATCTCTTTGATTTTTTAAAAAGATTTATTTATTTGAGACACAGAGAGCGAGAGAGAGCAAGAGCATGAGTGGGAGCTGCAAGGGGAGAGGGGGAGGGAGAATACCAAGCAGACACCACACTGAATGAGGAGCTTGACTTGGGACTGGATCCCAAGATCCTGAGACCACTACCTGAGCTGAAACCAAGAGTCAGATGTTTAACAGAGTGAGCCACCCACGTGCCCCGATTTTTTTTTTTTTAACCCTGCTCTCTGCGGTAAGGTTCTCATTATTCTTTTCTCAACCCTGTCAGTATCCATAAGATTGTTGCCTTAAATTCTCCATCAAGCAAGTTACTCAGGTTTCCCTTAGATCTCTGGCCATGGCTATATCTTGTTTCATGTAAGATAATATTTTTCATCTTGGCATTTTGTCTAAGTCTCCGCCTTCTTCTGTATGTTAGAGAAGCCAGTGATGTGGTCTGCAGAGGCTGTCCTTGCCTGCTGCGGGAAATGTTTGGACCCTAGCCTCAATGTGACAAGTTCAAACTAGGTGAGTTCTGGTCTGCTTGTGAAAGGAGACCTGACATCACGTCCACCAGGACTGAGGCCCTGCAGAACTCTCTGCTTTGGAGATGTGGCATGGGCAGGGGCCCACCTCACTCGGTCTGAGGCAAGCTGCACTGAGAAGGGCAGTCCCATCAGAGCCCAGGGGGCTGGGGCTTGGTGCAAGCAAAGCTGACAGCCAGTGTCCCTGCTGAGTGGGGTTCTGTGTTTGTGCTACAGGGCAGGAGAGGGAAATGGTGCCCTCCAATTCCTGTGTTCTTGGGGACACGTCTCACTGAATGTTCCATCTCAGGATAGGGCCCCTAGACTAGTGAATAACCTCCACTGTGTGCCCCAGGCATTGTTCAGATGGCTGTTTCCATGGTGTCTGCCCCCAGGTTGTCTGCCCGCCTTCTCTCCAGGAGCAGCACGCTGGTGTACATGGAGTACCATGTATTTTACGTAAAATAGTCTTAAAATCCCTAAGCAATGGGGCTTCTGGGTGGCTCAGTGGGTTAAGTGTCTGCCTTCTGCTCAGGCCATGATCTCGGGGTTCTGGGATTGAGCCCCGCATAGGGCTCCTTGCTCAGCGGGGAGTCTCCTCCCGCTCCCTCTGCTTGCCACTCCCCCTGCTTGTGCTCCTCCTCTGTCAAACAAATAAAATCTTTAAAAAAAAAAAAAAAAAAACCCTGAGCAAGGCATAGCTCTACACTATAGTTCATTAACACTGGAATAAGGAAAACAGAGGAGATCGTACACAAGTAATACCCAGGTCCGGAAGACTTGGTTTGCACGGGGAGATTCTCAAACCAAGATACGCGAGATTTTGGGAACATAAATTCAACACAACGTAGAGAAAATTATTCCTATTATGAATCTATAATATTTTTGTTTCCTAGGAAATCATCAATTTTGAAAGTTGGAAGTTACTCATTTGAACCTGTATTCTTTTCCTTAAGATACAGCCACACACACACACCAGGAGAAAATAAGTATACACCATAAAATTTTATAAATAGTGCTTGAGAATTTTGAAGATATGGCTTATAATTATATTTGTAGTGACTTTGTTCAATTAGCAGTGTTTAAGCAGAACCTCTGGTCATTAGATGGTGAGCCGCGGTTGAATTAAAAAAAGAAACTTACATTTAAAAAATAATTAACGACAGTCCTTATCAAAATCTTACAAATGGTAGTATAGAGGGAATACACTCAAAACCATTCTATGAAGTCAGCGTTACCCTGATACCAAAACAGGATAAACACAATACAGGAAGAAAAAAAAAAGGACTAGTTTATCTTGTATAATTTTTGCTAATCCAGCTTTTTTTGACAGCCATTGCATGTAAAAAATCTCAAATATAGTCAAAAGAAAAAAAGAGACACAGTGAAAATAATTATCCCTCTGTAGACATCCAACTCCCCCTGGATCCTTAAAGGTATATTAACAAATTCAGCTGACCAGTTCATAACACGGTTTGAACAGTGTGGGTCCGCTTATACACAGATTTTTTTTTTTTTTAAAGATTTTATTTATTTGACAGAGAGAGACAGCCAGCGAGAGAGGGAACACAAGCAGGGGGAGTGGGAGAAGAAGAAGCAGGCTCACAGAGGAAGAGCCTGATGTGGGGCTCGAACCCAGATCGCCGGGATCACTCCCTGAGCTGAAGGCAGACGCCCAACAGCTGTGCCACCCAGGCGCCCCCTTTTTTTTTTTTTTTTTACACAGATTTTTTTTTTAAATACAGTGCACTACTGTAAATGTGCTTTCCCTTCATTATGACTGCCTTAATATTTTATTTTCTCAAGCTTCTTTCATTATAAAAATACAATATGCACTATAGACCACAGGCAAAGAATGGGATGATGGACTGTTAACGGTCAAGGTAAGGCTTCTGGTCAACAATAGGCTATTTCCATGCAAAAGCAGGTATGCTTTTCAGTTTGGGGGACTCAAAAGATACACGCGGATTTTCAATCGTGGAGGGGTTGGCGACTCTCATGCCTACAATTTCCATGGCTAAATGTAATTGATCTAGTTGTTTTTTCTCTAGTAATAAATATTCTGATTTAGAATCGCAGGCAAAGAACCAGGAAAACATGTTCCAATCAGAGGAATGAAATCAATCTCTGAAACTGGCCCTGAATTAATCAAGAACTACTTATTGCCTGACAGGGAATTCAAATAACCTTCATAAGGGCGCTCGTGGAGGACGAAGAAACATAGATCGGTAACTAAATGCCATCAGGAAAACTCTGCATGACTAAAATGTAAACCTAAAGACAGAGAAAATATAACGATCAACCAGAAACTGGGAGCCGAAGAGTACAATCGCTGAAGTCAAAAATACACCAAGGGGTCACCCACAGACTTCATCAAACAGAAAAAAGAATCAGACAACCCAAAGACCCCTTGTTTTAAATTATCTGCTAAGAGGAACAAAGAAAAATGTGGGAAAGGGCAGAGCAGGGACTCATGGGACACCACCAAGTGGTCCCATAGGCACATTAAGGGGACCCCAAAGGGAGAGGTGAGCGAAAGGGGCCAGAGGGTTTACGTGGAGATCTAAGGGCTTGTAACTTCCATGTATGTGGAAAGAACAGACAAATTCAACAAGCTCAGGAAATTCAAAGTAGGATAAAGGTCAAGACATGAACACAGGGACACATTACAATTAACCTATGAAAAAAATCACAGGTAAAAAAGAGAATTTTGAAACAGTATGATAAAAGCAACTCATCTTGTATAAGAGCTCCTTTAAGATTATTACTGGGATTCACAGCAGACCTGAGAGGAGGAGCTGCAGGGGACAGTGTATTCGAGCACCGAAAGATCGAAATATCGACCAAGAATACTCTATCTGGGAAAAAACTGTTTTCCGTAAGGTAGAAATGAAGATCTTCCCACATAAAAACCCCTGTAAGTTTACCAGTAGACCTGTCGTGCAAGAAATGTAAAAGGAAGTCCCTCTAGTAGAAACAAAAGGTTTCTAAACAGTAACTAAAACCACATGACAACGTACACCTCTCTGCTTATTATAAATATTTTCACAATTATAGAAACCTGTAGTGTTGTAAAGAGGCAGCCCAAGTTGTTTTTATTTCTGCTACAAAATGTTTTTGAATCGAAGCATAAAAATCATAAACCGAGGTAATAAAGTACACAACATAAAAGATAGAATTTGTGACATTGGTAACATAAAGTGGGCGCAGGGGTGGAGAGAGGTAGAATAATTTTGTATGCAATTGAGAATATCAGTTTAAAATGATTTTTTGTCTTTTTTTAAAGATATATTTATTTATTTATTTGTGAGAGAGAGAGAGAGAGAGCGCGCGCACAAAGAGGGGGAGCAGCAGGCAGAGGAAGAAGCAGGCTCCCCGATGAGCAAGGAGCCTGATTGGGGACTCAATTCCAGGACCCTGGGATCATTACCAAAGCCAAAGGCAGACGCTTAACCGACTGAGCCACCCTTGCAACCCCTATAATGAAACACACAAGTGAAAAGGAAACCACAACTACTTCATGCTGTGGGAAATCCCAGACAAAAGGAAGCACGTGATTATGGAATCGCAAAACCAGAATAAGACCAAATTTAAGATAAAAAATTATTAAAAAAAATAGATGAATTATCTAGAAGGAAAACCACAATGTAACTGTATTTTCAAACATAAACTGTGACCCCCTGAAAAACAAGCATTGGAATTGTTGGCATGTCTTCACCGACAGTAAAATTGTAATGAATATTCATTAAAATGAACCATAGGGGCGCCTGGGTGGCTCAGTCGTTAAGCGTTTGCCTTCGGCTCAGGGTGTGATCCCGGCGTTCTGGGATCGAGCCCCACATCAGGCTCCTCCGCTATCAGCCTGCTTCTTCCTCTCCCACTCCCCCTGCTTGTGTTCCCTCTCTCACTGCCTGTCTCTCTCTCTGCCAAATAAATAAATAAAATCTTTAAAAAAAAAATAAAAATAAAAATAAAAGGAACCATAAAAAGGTCTCATGAAAGATTTTACTAAGAAGCACTTAAAAGACATTAAAAATGTATCATGTTAGTAATATAGTCCTCCTTTATGTAGAATGTATAATTCATTCTGTAGAACCAGAGAACAAAATTCTTTCATTTCTAAATAAACAAACATCCACATTGTAAAATTTACTGACATGACTTTATAAAAAAAAAAAAAAATACTTGGATGAAATTCAGGAACATTCTAAGGAAAGTAGAAGAAAAATCTAACGACTAACTTTCCCTGAAGTAAAATTACATTTATAAACAAAAGTGGTTTTTTTTTTTAAATATGGGGATTGTACTACTTATCTCACTTCTTATAAAGCACCTGCCCGTGTCCTATCAGAACTTTGGACCTAAGAAAGCAGAGATGGATCCCATATAGAACCATATAGAAAGTGAAAACACACATGGCAGAGTCACAGGAACTTCACAGAAGACAAAATTATTAAATGATGCAATCATTAATAAATAAGGTAACAACTGAGACTATATTCAAGGCCACAAATTTTGAGTTCCAAACGTTCTAGCTCCCCTATGGCATTATTTAGGTAGGAATTCTAGGAAATAGATACATTACATTATTTCACCATTTAGGAACGGAAAGCATAGAGTAGATATTTCTAGTATCAGTTCACATGAAATAAAATGAACTTTTGAAAGGAAATACAGGATTCGATTTTCTCATTTTAGGGAGGCACTTTGTGATCTGATGAAGTTACTGAGCCCCAATTCTGTACAGTTAAGAAAAAAGCCTCCATAACATGGGAAAGCATAAACCAGAAAGCATGTAATATCTGTCTCCAGTGTTCCCAGATTTCTACACCAAACCCCAATATGTCCACCATGACGGTGACACACATCTCAGACGAGGCAAAACAGAACTTACAAAGGGCATACCACTGACATCCTCAGAAATAGATTTCCCAGGGCCCTCACAGCAATGGAGCAGCTCTCAGATTATGGAGGCCTCCCACTGCAAGGAGAGTCTCCCGCCTTCCCTGTGCATGTGATGGACCACCAGTGGAGCTGAAGGAGAATTCTTAGAGAATGTAAGAGCTTGATAATCTTGGAGAGCAGATGTCCCTCAGTGAGAGGGAGAGCAACAACACCAGGCTTCTCAAACTAATTTCCATTCAAGGAAACCTACTCAAACCACACAGTTTAAGGTCTACCTTCCTCCTTCAGACTTGGACCTCCCATCCTCCATCTGCCTCATTCAGTCCCACCTACCCGGATGGAAGGCTACGGTCTCCTTTCTTGTCACATCCCAGAGCTGCTTCTCTTGCTCCAAAAAGGAGACCTGGTCTGGCTTTGACACAATGAGACCTGTTTAAGAGAAAAAAGGAAAATGAGTATTGCTGGAGATTCTTTTTTTTTTTTTTTTAAGATTTTATTTATTTGACAGAGAGAGAGACAGCCAGCAAGAGGGAACACAGGCAGGGGGAGTGGGAGAGGAAGAAGCAGGCTCCCAGAGGAGGAGCCTGATATGGGGCTCAGTCCCAGGACTCTGGGATCACGGAGCCCAAGGCAGACGCTTAATGACTGAGCCACCCAGGCACCCCTGGAGATACTTTCAATCACAGTTGTGCTCAGTAGAAGAGAGAGCACTGTAGAATCTAGAAAATGGTCATGTGCTGTTGCCCAAAAGCTCCTTTACAATAGGGAGGAGGGATTTCCAATGTTCACATCCTGAGCTCCACTTCCAAGATTAGATACAATAATGAGTGGAAATTTCAGTTTAAGATGTGGGCAGTCCCATGCTATGGCACTCAGTGTTTAGAACTGCCACTGATCTCCGGAAGTGATGCTGTTCCCTTCAGGAAGGGGAAGCTAAAGCTGGAAAGGACACATCATGAAGATGTTTCTCTGCATCTACAAACCCTACTTATTTCCCTTTCTGCCTGGATCTGAATTCCAGTCGCTCAAAGAGGAATCATCCAAGAGACAGTCTTCACAGGAAGAACGAAACCCCGAGAGTGGCTTGGGACATCTGGAAGGAGTCATCCTCACCCAAGAACAGGAGGTGTCCGTAGTTCTCCAGCATCACGTCCCTGTACAGTTCCCGCTGCGTGTGGCTCAGGCATCACCACTCCTCCTGGGAGAATTCTATGGCCACGTCCCCGAATGTCAGCAGTCCCTGCAAGACATACCACCGTCACCAAGTGGCCATCGACAGAGTTCACAGTGGTCCCTAAGATAATAGAAGGAGTTAATGTCACCAGCTAGACCCATGACCTGACCTTCTCTGCTTACCTGATTGTACCCTCAGACCTTTGTCCCACATTTCACTTAACCTCTTGTTTCCACCTTATCTTCAGTTCATTCAAAACCCCCCATGGGCAGAGTCTCCCTCAAGGGAAACAGAAACTATGCAACAAAGGATACGGACTGCCCTGTGGAAGAGCTTGGGCTGGCCCAGCTCGAGCTTAACCCCCAATGACACCTATGCAGAAGGACCACGGAGTAACCCACAGAGTGACTTACAGTTCCCTTTATCTCATTATAATATTAAAATCTCACCCCAAGGAGGAGCACAAAGCTCATTTACACAACATACAAAGCATGGAGAGAAGTGTTTTCTGGAGGCACTGGTGTCACCTTATGCCCAGCTCTACATAGGATAAGGCGCCACTTTCTGAATAGCCACCCTAACCCCAAATAACAGGAAATCATTCCCCCTTGCTCTAGGAGTCTCTATGTTGCAAGTTATTCCCCGTGGTCTCTTTTTTTTTTTTCTCTTGCAAATTGAGTTTCCATTCCATGACAAGCCCCCCGGTGTGGTTTCTATCCGTGCCTCACCAAGCACTGAACTCATGTTAGTTCAGTTCTGTTAGGACACCTGGTTCTGCCTTCGGAGAATAGCCTCCGTTGTACAGGAAGATAATAATTAACCCAGTAATGTGCTCTAATGTCGTCTCTGACTTTGAGGGAAGAGCATGGCATATGAGCCACAAAACCAGTGTAAATACTGTGTGTTTATCCAAAATAACTTGTCAAACGAAGGCATCAACACAGGCACACACATTACTGAGAACTGTGTTAATGTCATACGGTCTAAGTCGTGTCTGCTTCTCAGACGGGAAGTTTAGTGCGTTACAAATGCACTTATCCGATTCTAATGTGAATTAGAATTTCAAAACTGTGCTTTGGAGATGTTGTGAAAATGCAGATTCTGTTCAGGAGTCCTGGGGTGGGATGGGAGCCTGGATTTCTAAGGAGGCAGTAGCCTATGGGCCAAGGGATACATTTTTTTATACGAAAGCGGTCGAACTCCAAGGCATGAATTCTTGGAGGATTTGGAACTGAAATGCTTTCTTTAAAATTGTTTTTTATGTTTTTAGAGAGAGAGAGACAGAGAGTGAGGGAGAGCTGGGGGGGGGGTGCTTGCAGAGTGAGAAGGAGAAGCAGACCCCCCTGAGCAGGGAGCCCAACACAGGGCTCCAGCCCAGGACCCTGGGATCATGACACAACCCAAAGGCTGACACTTAACCCACTGAACCACCCAGGTGCTCCCTGAATGGGTTTTATAGCCATTATAGATTCTACTGGAATAGCAGAAAGCCACCAACAATCCTTTCTCAGCATTTCCTAGTTACTGGAGAGTATCTAATATTGTTCATAAATTAATGGAAAATGGATGATAATAACCTTAGAGAAAGAACACATTCTTCTTCTTCTTTTATTGGAATAGGTTGTCAAACACCCAATAAGATGGTTGGATCAGGTTTTCACCCAGGTTATCTGACCTAGAGTCAATCTAAAATGTGGCTACTCTAAGGGGAGGAGAAAGCCTACCTTTTGGCTGGAAGCGAGTACCCAGGCCGGGATGGTAATAAGACCCAGAAACTTGATGCCCTCTCTTTACTGCTGTGCTTATACAAAGTCCTCTGTCTTGGGCACGGGACAGCCACCTAAGTGACTAGCATGGCTGCCAATCTTAAGACTCCCGTGTGAGGTTTCCTCTTGACTGATCTAATAGGATCCCCTCCCCATCTCTGGTCTAGCTGCTTCTGGCCGCGGGACCACCCCTCAGAGCCAGCCAAAACCAGTCCCCAATGGAATTATAACCCAACCGGGGACCGTTTCCTAGGGAAGTTGGCTGTAAGGACTACGCGGGTTGGAATGTTGCTTAGACTGTGATGGATTTAAATCTTCACTGCTTTCCATCAATATCCTCTACTAACTACTTAAATGACGAAATTGGGTAATTCCCCCTTGTAAAGCTTTTCTAGGGTTTTCCATGGGTTAAAAGAGTGGGTTCTTCAAGGCAAGGGAAGGTATGACCTTCTATGGCATGACCTTCAAGGCAAGGTAAAATACCTTCAGGGCAGGTAAAATAAGGCGTGATCTTCATGGCCCGACCTTCAAGGCACAGTATTTTGGTCCATATGCCAGGCACCCATCTGCAGCCTGGGATGCAATGGGGAGGCGTCGGGACGCCAGCATCCCTCCACGGGGGCCTTTATTGGCAGCAGCGGTCACAGCAATTTTAGTCGGGGGATGCCTCAGGTCACTTTGACTCCAGGAACCTGACATATCCTGCATGGGAAGCCACCTGGGAGTCCAGGGGTGGATTTTCTTGGTAATGGACCTTCTCTGTTCTTCAGTTTCCAAGGACTCTCCCTTGGGGTGCCTTTTAACCCACTTGAAACAATTTGTATTGCAAAACTTAGGAAAGGACTGAGCTCCTGTTACACTGCTTGGCTTCGGTGGGATCGATCAGATCTCCTCTGCAGGAAACAGGGCAAATGGACCTAGGGTACCTTCACTGCTCATACCTAAGCCTTTGTTGCTCTACACCAGGACCCCAACCTAAGGGCCTCTTGCAGAATGTGTTTGCCCAAATGCGTCAGCTAGTAAACGCTCTCCTGACATATTGGATGATAATTACATAAATGGCCTTCAGCTGAGTAGTCCCACGTTAGCAAAGCCCCGTCAGCAAACACGTTTGCCCCCGAAGCAGAATGAATAGCGCCCACTTGTGCTTTGCAATTGGCAAAAGCCCTAAAAAATATTTATACTGACTCCAAATTCGCCTTTCTAGTCTTACACTCCCATGGAGCAATTGGAAGAAGAGAGAACTGTTATCACGCCGTAACTCCCCAGTCAAATATGGGCCTGAACTTCTTGCACATTCAAAGAATGGCCCTCCGAAACCGAGTAGCCCTTGAAACCCTGACCACAGTTCAAGGAGGCCCGGTGTTACATGACTGGCTTCTGGCTGGGGCCCAGCGGCTATGTGGCTCTAACTAGTCCACAGCTTCCCCCGGGGCTGGATAGGCCGCTGTACTCGGGGTTTTGTCTGGATGCACAGATGCATTATTAAAACCACTTCCAACCCAGCCAAACTTCCAAATTTAAAACCATGGTGGACACGTTCTGTGTCTCATTGGTATAACCACCTAGCATCCAGCTTTGTTCCCTCTTTGAGACTGGAGCGTGTTGTCTGACACACGGAAACTCTTACGTACGTGGTCAAAGCCCTAAATGACACTCAAACTAGCATTTCTCGATTCAATACTAAAGTAACACGAATGCGTGAAGCCCTTCTACAAAATAGAACGGCATTAGAGTTTTGACTGCTGCACGAGGTCGAACTTGCACCGTTACAAAGACAGAACGCTGTGTGTACGTTCCAGATCCTCACAAAAATATTTCTGGGTTTCTAACAGACATGCACCCTCAAACTGGTGCTTGAAAGCATCCCTCCCTTTCCTTTCACGATGGACTAACCTCCTGGACTGGGGAAGGGTTTGCATCCACTACCGAAGGACTCTTAATTGGGCTTCTCTTTCTTTTTGTTATTCTAATCTTTTGTTGTTTTCTCCAAGGCTCCCTTCCTAGTGTCAGGACTCCTTCACTGGCTTCCAGCTGGCACATGATCCCTTCTACCCAGGGAGGTTCAGGAATGTTGTCGGCGCTGGATTCAGCTGCCTCTCCTTTCGTAACTCCCCTGTGTGTTCCCCAACTGACCAAAGTTGACCCACAGGTAGGGACATCTCTATGCCTCTATTCAGCAGGAAGCAGTTACAGAAGATGAGACCTTCCACCTTCAACAATCTTAAAGATTTAAGGGTCAGAATTATTCAGGGGGGAAATGATGAGGGAGCAGAAGCCTAGCTGAGGACAAAGCAGAAGCTGACACCTCACAACACCCCCCCCATGGGATATGTGACATTCCGCAGGCAGTCCTGGCTGCCCTGAAGAAGAAACAAATGGTTAAGGGATAGAGATCACAGTCCTGCAGGACAGGGTCTTCCTCAGTTTACAAACATCCTAGTGATTTACAAGGAGGAGGCTTTCTTATCAATAGCCTACCTTCCAGAGACCCGTAACTCAGTTTCCTGAAGCCCCAACGTCACCCTCCCCTCCATAAAACTGAGGGAGGCTGAGGCAGAAGGAAATGTAAATACAATTGAATTTCTTTTAAACCTATAGCCCGTGGATAAGGACGTGTGATAGGAGGAACAGAACATTCCTCCAGGAAGCTCCCAACTATCTTACTGTTAATACCTTACCAGAAGGAAAAACAACCTTAACTTACAAATAGCAAAGCCTCTGGTGTCCTGTGTGTCTTATCACATGAAATTTCTTTCAAAACCTCCCTTTTTCCTTACCTCCCCCAACCCCCTAGTATATAATCAGCCACTTCTCACCGCCAGGTGCAGCAGCTCGTTCTGCCCACGGGTCCTGTCCCCCTGCTTTCATAAACCACCGTTTTTGCACCAAAGACGTCTCTAGAATTCTTCCTTGGTTGTCGGCTCCGGACTCCACCCCACTGACCCTCACCGATATAAACTACATCACTAGGACCCCGAGATCAGGACCCGTTCTGAAATCAAGAGTCTGATGCTTAACCCAGTGAGCCACCCAGGCGTCCCCTAGTACATTTTAAAGAGAGTATCTTTTTCACATTCTAAAGAACAAGACTCACTCCCTGCTTTCCCCCCCAGAACTTTCTGAGTTATTCTGAACTTCCTATCCATAGTGTTTATTTGTGCATTTTCTCATTCCTGGGCTACACGGAGCTGTTCAAGCTTCGAGATGGGACCTAAGTGAGTAATGTTTTCCCTCCCTGATATCCCAGGACCAGACCTCGTCAGCAAAAGGAATCTTGGACCCAACACCTTCCCCTCTGGATCTGCCACCAAAGGAATATTTTCCATCGTTGCAAGACTTTCATTCAAAGTGACAACTGTTGACAGCCTACTGGAACCCAGGTTGGAGAGAAGGGAGAAGGCTCTGGGATACAGGGGAGAAGTGTTCTGAAGACCTAGCCTTCACTATCATTTTTGAAAAGCTTTTAAAAATAGGTGAAAACATAAGGGAGAAACATCAGAACTAGAGGAAATATTTGCAATTTTTAAATGCAAGGAATTTCAGGAGAAAAGCATGACAGCCTCTCCTGGGACACCAGGCTTACCTGAGAACTGGCCATTCTTTCACCTCGTCCTCTGGATTGCCTTCTCACAAATTTTTGTGGAGAAATCACAGTTGCATCACAAGAAAAAAGCCCTTAAAGCCCCCAACAGAACCTCTTCACCTGTAAACTGTTCGCCTGAGAGCAGGACCCTGAAACTCAGAGAAGTCCCGACTTCTCAGTCCTTTGTCTCAGGAGCTATTCAGAAACTGTGAGCTCGCATTTTAAGATGAATCCCTGACTTTTCCTTCTCTCCTTTCAGGGGGGGTCTCCGCTCGGAGAGACGCCCACAAATTCAGCTACAGCACAGGAACCATGTGCTGCGTGGACCTGACCCTCCCAGACTCACGGAGCAGAGACCCTATTACCTCTCCTTGAGCCAGAGCCTGCTCTCAGCTCTCATACAATCACCAGAAGCCCTCGTGCTTCCCCGGGCCTCACTAAGAACCACCTGGAGCCCTTCATTAACACAACACTGCTGTTTTCGCCCAAACCAATCGACAGAACCTGAGGGGGAGCCCGCCAGACAGGATCCTTTTTGAAACTCCACACGTGACCCTACTGGGAAGCATTTGGGGAGCTGACCAGGCAAAGCACGGTAACCAAGGCTACGACTCTTATCCTGGTTTATATCCATCCATGTCTTCTCCACTAAGAATTTCTGGAGACTGACACATTCTCCCTCTTTCTGCTACAGGGAGGGAGACACCTTACAAATGAAGTTTTCCCTTATAAATGCAAATGTCTGTTTCAAAAGGAAACAAATTCTGGGTTTCAGAGCTTTTCCATTATCTGCCCTCTCTTTAAAATAACCAGCCTAAGATCATCCTTAGGCCCAAAAGACATGTTTTAGGTGACAAAATGCTCCCCTTCGGTATGTAAATATTTATTTTCATAAGTAACTGCCACACACTTTTCAAAGTGTACTGTTCACTCTCTCATCAGTAATATATGAGAATTCTAATTCCTCAGCATTCTCCCTGAAATTTGGTGTTTTATCCTTTTTCATTATTTTACCCATTCTAGAAAAGAGTGATTTCTCCCTGTAAAATATGAAGCGATCTTCCTACAGTTGTCCTGGTGACATTAGTGGAAACCACTTAAAAGCATCAAGCTGAACAAAAATCAAAACAGCTGAGTTAACGCTTCAGCAAGACTCCATTTCAAACTAAGTCACCTTTCTTCTCTCTCCTGCAAAGCTCTCCTCCCTTGTCAGCGCTTTGTTTCAGGAACCTGGTTCCACCCTGAGAACGTGAGGAACAGGGCTGGCAGCACAGACACAATTCCTGTGCAAACCAGCTAGACCCTGCATTTCCCCGCAAACCCCAGCCCCTGACGCTGGGTGCGCTTGCAGGTTTGAAGGTCGTGACCTGCGTCGGCCTCCTTTGCTGGCAAAGCAATACTGTTCCTCTTTATCCCCAGCTCTGTGTTCACGTTCTATTTTGGGTCTGAAGCAGGAGGTCACTTTACACAACAGAATGAATCTTAGGACAGGAAAAGTTGTTGGGGTTGTTTCTTTGTTGCTTCATTCCCAGTTCTTTGGCCAGTCTAATGATTAAAATGATGTAAGACAGTTTAACGAGAGAAAAAATATATATAATGTGTTAATTATGGGAACCTGAAAGTTCAAAGTCAGGCAATTGAAGCTTCCATGCCCTGTGACTTAAGAAGAAAGTGATCAGATTTAGGATGTCAAAACAGGGAATATGTATTCACAGGAGAAAAGAAAGAGGAAATGTATGGCAAACAATGGTTTGCCCCCACAGGCGGGCAGCTCTTCGTGATATAAACAGTTCATCTCTGGTATCAGCTCTCCTCCTGATACAGGTCCCCCATCTTACTTTTGATATGTAAGCCTCAAAAAAAGAAGGAAATACTGCCATTTGCAGCCACGGACTAAACCTAGAAGACTTTTTTTTTTTTACCTTACACTGACCCCTGCCTGGGCCCCTCTGGCCAACTTAGGAGTCTCTAAATTCCAGCGTGCACCTTCAGCGCGGGCGAGTGATGTGCTAAACCGTCCCTTCTACGCCTATACATCGTTCATTGTTTCCGAGAAAGACTGGCCATCACAGCTTCTGGAGCAACCTCCCCTGGGCACCATACACACCCTCCAAGCACCTCCATACCGCCTGTAGGTGGCGCCCGTGAGTCGCAGGCAACCAAGAAACGTCACAGACCGCCTGCTCCCCTCCTGCTGATGAACTGCCTTCAAGTTCCTTTAAAAATCTGAACGCCTGGCAGAAATCTTGGAGTTGGTTTTTGGACGCGAGTCTCTCTTCTTCCCACGTGACCGGCCTCCTGCATAAAGCTGATATTCCTTTCCAATCAAAGCTCGTGCCTTGTGCATTGGATTTGGGGTTTTGGGTAACACAATTTTGGGATCCTTCCATGTAACAGTAAGAAAGGATTCTGGCGATGTTTTCAGGTACACCTTTCTAAGTTCATTGAAGTAGCACGTGGACAGGACTCGTGCTCAGGAAGAGCTCCAGTTTTATTTTATTTTGAGATTTGAGAAAGAGAGAGCAGGCATGAGTGGGGGGGAGGGGCAGAGGGAGAGGGACAAGCAGACCCCCCCCTAAGCAGGGAGCCCACTGCAGAGCTCTATCCTCGGACCCTGAGATCACGACCCAACCTGAAGTCAGACACTTAACCCACGGAGCCACCCACGTGCCCCAAAGGCTATACTTTTAATATTTGAAGCTGGTGGGTCTATGGTTAGTGCTCAAGGGGGTAGACTCAGGGAGTATTAGATCAGAAATGTTTCCACACATTTTTTTCTTAAATATTTATTTGAGAGAGAGAGAGAGAGCAGCGGGAGGGGCAGAGGGACAGGGAGAGACAGTCTCAAGTAGCCTCTGCCCTGAACTGGCAGCCTGACCCCATGGGGCTCCAATCCTACCACCTGAGATCATAACCTGAGCCCAAATCACAAGTTGGTGGCTTAACCAACTGAGTCACCCGCAGGTCCCTCCTCAAATTTCCACACATAAAACCATTTTCAAAAAATGTCTACGGGGCTTATCATGAGTTCGATACTAACTATTTGTGAGAGGTACAGGACGTCGTGAGGCCCTTTAAGAGTGTAGCAACACTTACTGGATCCTTAACAAAACTATGCAGCCTCCAGATCAGCCCTCTGGGCTAAAAGTGAGCATTTTCGCGTATCTCGCATTTTACCAATGACCAATGCTTTCCTTAAATTATTTTTGGAGTTTCAAGTTTTACCTAAATTCCAGTTAGTGAACAAACCATGTAATATTAGTATCAGGAGTAGAATTTAGTGATTTATCGCTTTTTTTTTTTAAGATTTTGTTTATTTGACAGAGAGAAAGGGAGCACAAGCAGGGGGAGTGGCAGGCAGAGGGAGAGGGAGAAGCAGGCTCTCTGTGGAGCAGGGAGCCAGATGCAGTGTTCGAGTCCAGGACCCTGGGATCATGACCTGAGCTGAAGGCAGACGCTTAACTGACTGAGCCACCCAGGCGCCCCTGATTCATCACTTATATACAACACCCAGTGCTCATCGCAAGTGTCCTCCTTAACAGCTGTCACCCATTTCATCCACCCCCTGCCCACACTCCTCTGGAGCCCTCAGCTTGCTATCCACAGGTGGAGTCTGTAGACTTTCTCCCCTGTGTTTATCTGTTTCATTTCTTAAATTCCACAGGAGTGAACTCATCAGGTATTTGTCTCTCTCAGACTCACGTCACGTCACGTAGCATAACACACTAGCTCCACCCACGTCCTTCCAAATGGCAACATTTCACTATTTCTTATAGCTGGGTTATATTCCACTGTATATATCGATCCTTTAGTCTTTAAGGCTGTTGATGGGTGAAGGGCTCATCTTCTGTAACTTTTTCACGGTGACCCAGGTTGTAGGGATGTCCCTACCTATGGACTAAAATTGGCCACTATTTGTCCCTACACGTAACTATTACAGAAGGCCATTCTTGTAAAGGCCAGAGGGGACACTGGGCATGACTTTGTTTTAAGTAGTAAGCACCATCTGTTGGCTGGGTGAAGGAAAAGGCCCTGCTTGCATATATCTAAATAATTTGGAGGGAACCAAGCAAGAGAGAACAGATTAGAATTATTATTATAATGAAAAATCAGAAGAGCAATGAGAAGACACTTTGGACTGACCATCGTCCCCCTGTCCACGAGGGGTTTCATCAGTCACGAAGTAACAGTGTAGAGAGGGTGAGACAAATCAAGAAACAGACTCTTAAGGATAGAGAACGAACTGATGGTTACCAGTGGGAAGCTGCGTGTGGGGAAGGGTTAAAAAGGGGATGGGAATTAAGGAGTGAACCTCTCCTGAAGAGCTCTGGGTGATGAAGGGAATTGTGGAATCACTGTATTGCACACCTGAAACTAAGAAATCACTGTATGTTAAATAACTGGAATGAAAATAAAATATTAAAAAGTCGGGGTGCCTGGGTGGCTCAGTCTGTTGAGTCCAACTCTAGATTTTGGCTCAGAATATGATCTCAGGGTGCTGAGATCAAGCCCCAAGTTGGGATTCAGGCAAAGCGCTGGGATCTGGGCCCAGCACAGAGTCTGCTGAAGATTATCTCTTCTCCCTTTGCCCCTCCCCTGCCCCCCAACCCCTCTAACTCTCAGGTGGTCGCTCTCTTAATTTTTTTCAAAGCAATTGTTCTATTTTAAGGTACAAAATAAAATTTAGAATTGAACTGTCATGAACCAAAAAACAATGAATTAAAAAGTTATTGTAAAAGGATTGTGCATATCAAAAAGTTAGCTTTAAGAAGAGCATGAAGGGGAGCTGATCCAAGATGGCGGAGGACTAGGAGACTTTAGTTTCGTCTGGTCTCCAGAATTCAGCTAGATGGCTATCAGATCATTCTGAACACTTGCAAACTCAACCGGAGATCTAAGAAAAGAATAGCTGCAGCTCTACAAATAGAAAAGTGACCACTTTCTGCAAGGTAGGAGGTGCAGAGAAGTGAATGCAAGGCAATACATGGGAAGATAAATGGCAGGGGAAGGGAGCCTCCTTAAGCTGACGACGGGAAAGTGATATAGCAGGTCAGCACAAAATCAGAACCTTTAGAAGTCTGCTCTGGTGAGGAATGTTCCTGCCTGAAAGGCACTCAGGCAGTGAAGCGAGGGTGGAATCCTAGGTGGGACAGTGTGGTCTCCGGATCCCAGGGGTCACAGGACGACCAGGGGCACCTGAGTATGGCCTAGCTCCCAGGCATGGGGGGGGGGGGAAGCCGGCTGCAATCAGTGAGTCCAGGAGTGGGCTCTCAGCTCAGGGTTGCCATAAACCATGAACCGTGGCACAGTTGGGCGACTGCTCTCCAAGCAGGGGCCCCAAAATTGGCAGAACCAGTGAGACCCCCGTCCTCCCCCAGGTGGAGTGGCACAGGAGTCCGCAGGGTTTGGAGACTTGAAACAGCTCTCATGCCTGAGACAGAAATGCTCAGTCACAGCCTGGGTGAGCAGGGAGTGCAGAAGGAGACCAGAGGGACAGGACTGATTGACGGCTCTTGCCTGAGGCTGCCTGGAGGAGCACAGCCCCAAGCATTCAGCTCTGGGGTTGGCAATTGGGAGGCCACTATTTTCATCGTCACCCCCTAAAGCTGCCTGGAAAACCTTCAGGGAACAAAAGCCACATAGAGCAATTGGGAGGAGATTACTTAGCCTGACCCCTGGCAAGGGCAGTACACTTGTGCCCCGGGAACGAAAACACTTGAGAATCACTGCAACAGAATGGTCTCCCAGAAGATCAGCAAGAAAAGGCAAGACCAGCCAAGACCAAGGTTACCCATCACTGAGAACTGCAAAACTCCAGCACTAGGGGAATATAGCCTATAGAATTCATGGTTTTCCCCCAGGATTCTTTAGTCTTTTGGTTTTAATTTTGTTTTCCTCTTTCCTAAGCCATTTCTTATTTTATCAACCCTTTTTCAAAATCTTCTTTAATTTTCATTTCCACAATTATATTCTGTCCTTTCATTGTATTTAATTTTACTTTTGTATATATATGTTTTTCTTTCTTCACAAGTTTGGGTTGCAGTTTCTCCTAACAGTCCAAAATATACCCAGAATCTGGTGTGTGGCTCTGTTCTCTTCACCTGTCTCATCCTATTCTTTCTTTCTTTTTTTTTCCTTTTGTTTTGATTTGTTAAAGTCTTTGTCATCCTTACAGTTACATTCTATTCTTTCAATGTATTTAATTTTATTCTTGTATATATATAAGTTTTTCCTTCTTTACAATTTTGGGATGTAGTTTTTTCTATCAAACCAATGAAAATACACTTAGGATATGGTGTATTTCTCTGTTCTGTCCACCTGCCTTTATAGTCCTTTGTTTTTAGTCCTTCTTCTTCTTCTTCTTCTTCTTCTTCTTCTTCTTCTTCTTCTTTTGGGGGGGGGTCTTTTTCATTTTTACAGTGACATTCTGTACTTTCATTGTATTTAATTTTATTTTTGTACATATATAAGTTTTTCTTTCTTTACAGTTTTGGGATCTAGTTTTCTAACACATGGACCAAAATACACACAGGATCCAGTGTATTGCTCATTCTGTTCACCTGTGTGATTATATTCTCTATTTTTTTTTCATTTTTTTTCAGTTACAGGACTCTTTTAATTTGTTTAGTGTATATATCGCTGGGGTTGTTGCTGCCATTTTTTTATTTGGTTCTCTTGTTCATCTATTCTCTGGACAGCATGACAAGATGGGAAAGCTCACCTCAAGAAAGAGAACAAGAAGCAGTACTGACTGCCAGGGACCTAATCAGTATGGATATAAGTAATATGTTCTCGAGTTCAGAATATGATTATAAAGATATGAGGTGGGCTTGAAAAAAGCATATAGGACACTAGAGAATCCCTTCCTGGAGAAATAAAAGAACTAAAATCTAATCAAGGCAAAATAAAAAAGGCTATTAATGAGATGCAATCAAAAATGGAGGCTCTAACTGCTAGGATATATGAGGCTGAAGAGAAAATTAGTGATATAGAAGACAACAAGATGGAGAATAAAGAAGCTGAGAAAGAGAGATAAACAACTACTAGAACCCGAGGGGAGAATCTGAGAGATAAGTGATACCATAAAGCAAAACAGTATTAGAAAAATTGGTATCCCAGAAGAAGAGGAAAGAAAGAGGGACAGAAGGTATATTGGAGCAAATTATAGCTGAAAACTTCCCCATTCTGGGGAAAGAAACAGGCACCCAAGTCCAGGAAGCACAGAGAACCACCTCAAAATCAGTAAAAAATAGGACAACGCCCTGACATAAAATAGTGAAACTAGCAAATCTCAGAAACAAAGAGAAAAGCCTGAAAGCTGCTCAGGACAAGAGGTTCATAACCTACAAGGCTAGAAACATAAACATAAGACTGGCAGCAGACCTATCCACAGACACCTGGTGGGCCAGAAAGGACTGGCTTGATATATTCAGGGTGCTAAATGAGAAAAATATGCAGCCAAGAATACTTTATCCAGCTAGGAAATCCTTCAAAATAGAAGGAGGGATAAAAAAGCTACCAGGACAAACAGAAACTAAAATAATCTGTGATCACCAAACCAGCCCTACAAGAAATATTAAAAAGGATGCTTTAAGCAAGCGAAAGGAGAGCCCAAAAGTAACGTACACCAGAAAGGAACAGAGACAATATACAGAATCAGTGACTTTACAGGTAATACAATGGCACTAAATTCATATCTTTCAGTAATTACTCTGAATGTAAATGGGCTAATGCCCCCAGTGAAAAGACATAGGGTATCAAATTGGATAAAAAAAGCAAGACCCATTCATATGCTGTCTGCAAGAGACTCCTTTTAGACCCAAAGACACCTCTAGATTGAAAGTGAGAGGGTGGAAACCCATTTATCATGCCAAGGGTCATCAAAAGAAAGCTGGGGTGACAATCATTATATCAGACCAATTACATTTTAAACTACAGACTGTAACAGATGAGGAAGGACACTAAATGATAAATAAAGGATCCATCCCACAGGAAGATGTAACAATTGTAAACGTTCATGCCCCTAACATGGGAGCAGCCAATTATATAAACCAATTAATAACAAAATTAAAGAGACACATTGATCATAATATAATCATAGTAGGGGACTTTAACACCCCCATCACTGCAGTGGACAGATCACCTAAGCAAAAGATCAACAAGGAAACAAGTCCTTTGAATGACACACTGGACTAGATGGACTTCGCAGATATATATTCAGAACATTTCAGTTTAAATAAACAGAACACATTCTGCTTGAGTGCACATGGAACATTCTCCAGAATAGATCACATCCTGGCTCACAAATCAGGTCTCAACTGGTACCAAAAGACTGGGATCTTTCCCTGAATGCTTTCAGACCACAATGCTTTGAAACTGGAACTCAATCACAAGAGGAAAGTTGGAAAGAACTCAAATACATGGAGGATAAAGAGCATCCTACTAAAGTATGAATGGGTCAACCAGGAAATTAAAGAACAATTTTAAAAAGTCATGGAAATTAATGAAAATGAAAACACAACTATTACAATCTTTGGGATGCGGCAAAGGCGGTCCTAAGAGGTAAGTATATAGCAATACAAGCCTTGCTCAAGAAACAAGAAAGGTCTCAAATACACAGCCTAACCCTATACCTAAAGGAGCTGGAGAAAAACAGCAAATAAAGCCTAAACCCAACAAGAGAGAAGAAAATAATAAAGACTAGAGCAGAAATCAACAAAATGGAAATCAAAGAACAAGAGAACAGATCAACAAAACTAGCAGCTGGTTCTTTAAAAGAATAATAAGATTGATTAACCCCTGGCCAGGCTGATCAAAAAGAAAAGAGAAAGGACCCAAATAAATAAAATCATAATGAGAGAGGAGAGATCACAACCAACACTGAAGAAATGCAAACAATTATATAAGCATATTATGAGCGACCATATGCCAACAAATTAGGCAATCTGGAAGAAATGGATGCATTCCTAGAGACATATAAACAACCAAAACTGAAACAGGAAGAAAAAGAAAACCTGAGCAACCCATAACCAGCAAGGAAAGCAGTAATCAAAAATCTCCCAATAAACAAGAGCCCGGGGCCAGATGGCTTCCCAGGGGACTTCTACCAAACCTTAAAAGAAGAAATAATACCTATTCTTCTGAAGAAGTTTCAAAAAATAGAAATGGAAGGGAAATTTCCAAACTCTTTCTAAGAGGCCAGCGTCACCTTGATACCAAAACCATACAAAGACCCCACCAAAAAGGAGAATTACACTCTAATATCCCTGATGAACATGGATGCAGAACATCTCACCAAAACACTAGCCAATAGGATCCAACAGTACATTAAAAGGAATATTCACCATGACTGAGAGGGATTTTTTCCTGGGCTGCAGTGTGGTTCAGCATCCACAAATCAAGGGCCGCCTGGGTGGCTCAGTTGGTTAAATGTCTGCCTTCAGCTCAGGTCATGATCCCAGGGTCCTGGAATGGAGCCCCACATCAGACTTCTGCTTCTCCTACTTCTCCCTCTCCCTCTGCCTGCCTCTCCCCCTGCTTGTTCTCATTCTCTCTCTCTCTCTCTGTCACATAAATAAAATCTTTTTAAAAACCCAAAAATCAATCAATGTGATACACTACATAAATAAAGGACAAGAACCATATGATCCTCTCAATAGATGCAGAGAAAAAGCATTTGACAAATTACAGTATCCTTTCTTGATTAAAACTCTTCACAGTGTAGGGATAGAGGGAACCTACCTCAATGTCATAAAAGCCATTTATGAAAAGCCCATAGCAAATATCATTCTCAATGGGGAAAAACTGAGGACTTTTCCTGTAAGGTCAGGAACATGGCAGGGATGTCCACTCTCACCACTGCTATTCAACATAGTACTAGAAGTCCCAGTCTCAGCGATCAGACAACAAAAAGAAAGAAAAGGCATCTGAATCGGCAAAGAAGTCAAACACTCACTCTTTCCAGATGACATGATGCTCTGTGGAAAACCCAAAAGACTGCACCCCAAAATTGCCTGAACTCATACAGGAATTCAGAAAAGTGGCAGGATATAATATCAACGCACAGAAATCAGTTGTATTTCTATACACCAACGAGACAAAAGAAGGAGAAATTAAGGAGTCGATCCCATTTAACAACTGCACCAAAAACCAGGAGATACCCAGGAATAAACCTAACCAAAGAGGTAAAGGATCTGTACTCAGAAACCTATAGAACACTCATGAAAAAAATTGAGGAAGACACAAAGAAATGGAAAAATGCTCATTAGAAGAACAAATATTGTGAAAATGTCTATGCTAAGTAGAGCAATCTACACATTCAATGCAATCCCTATCAAAATATTGTCAACTTTATTCACAGAACTGGAACAAATAATCCTAAAATTTGTATAGAACCAGAAAAGATCCCAAATAGCCAAAAGAATGTTGAAAAAGAAAACCAAAACTGGTGGCATCACAATCCCAGACTTTAACCTCTATTACAAAGCTGTAATCATCAAGACAGTATGGTACTGACAAAAACAGACACATAGGTCAATGAAACAGAATAGAGAACCCATAAATGGATCCTCAACTCTGTGGTCAAATAATCTTTGACAAAGCAGAAAAGAATATCCAAGGGAAAAAGACAGTCTCTTCAACAAATGGTGCTGGGAAAATTGGAGAGCTACATGCAGAAGAGTGAAACTGGACACAAAAACAGACTCAGAATGGTTGAAAGACAGGGCACCTGGGTGGCTCAGTCATTGGGTGTCTGCCTTCAGCTCAGGGCGTGATCCCAGCACTGTGGGATCGAGCCCACATCAGGCTTCTCCGCTGGGAGCCTGCTTCTTCCTCTCCCACTCCCCCTGCTTGTGTTCCCTCTCTTGCTGGCTGTCCATCTCTGTTAAATAAATAAATAAAATCTTTAAAAAAAAAAAAGAATGGTTGAAAGACATAACTGTGAGACAGGAATCCATCAAAATCCTAGAGGAGAACACAGGCAGCAACCTCTTTGACCTAAGCCATAGCAACTTCTTACTAGACACATCTTCAATGGCAAGGGAAACAAAGACAAAAATGAACTATTGGGACTTCATCAGGATAAAAAGCTTTTGCACAGCAAAGGAAACAGTTGGCAAAACCAAAAGACAACCATCAGAATGGGATAAGATATTTGCAAAAGACATATCAGATAAAGGACTAGTACCCATAATCTAGAAAGAACTTATCAAACTCAACACCCAAAAAACAAAAAATTCAGTCAAGAAATGAGAGGAAGAGAGGTGCCTGGGTTGTCTCAGTTGGTTGAGCACCTGTCTTCAGCTTGGGTCATGATCCTGGGGTCCTGGGATCAAGCCCCATGTCCAGCTCCCCACTCAGCAGACAGTCTGCTTCTCTCTCTTCCCCTCCTCCCATCAGCTCATGCACTCTCTCTCACTTGCTCTCTCTCAAATAAATAAAATGTAAAAAAAAAAAAAAAAGAAAAAGAAAAAGAAAAGAAATGGGTGGAAGACATGAATAGACATTTCTCCAAAGAAGACAAACAAATGGCCAACAGACAGATGAAAAAATGCTCAACATCACCCACTATCAGGGAAATACAAATCAAAACCACAATGAGATACCACTCCATGACAGTCAGAATAGCTTAAATTAACCACTCAGGAAACGACAGATGTCGGTGAGGTTGCAGAGAAAGGGGAACCCTCTTACACTGTTGGTGGGAATGGAAGCTGGTGTGCCCACTCTGGTAAACAATAGGGAAGGGCCACAAAAGGCTGAAAATAGAGCTACCCTACAACCCAACAATTGCACTACTAGGTATTTATCACGAAGATACAAATGTTGTGATCCAAAGGGGCACCTGCACCCCAAAGTTTATAGCAGCAACGTCCACAATAGCCAAACTATGGAAAGAGCCCAGATGTCCATTGACAGAAGAATGGATAAAGAAGATGTAGGGGGGCACCTGGGTGGCTCAGTCATGAAACGTCTGCCTTCAGCTCAGGTCATGATCCCAGGGTCCTGGGATCGAGCCCCACATTGGGCTCCCTGCTTGGCAGGAAGCCTGCTTCTCCCACTCCCACTCCCCCTGCTTGTGTTCCCTCTCCTGCTGTCTCTATTAAATAAATAAGTAAAATCTTAAAAAAAATGTAGAGTATATATGTACAATGGAATACTACTCAGCCATCAAAAATATGAAATCCTGCCATTTGCAAAGACCTGGATGGAACTAGAGGGTGTTAAGCTAAGTGAAATAAGTCAATCAGAGAAAGACAATTATCATATGATCTCTCTGATATGTGGAATTTCAGAAAGGAAAAACAACAGAGGATTATAGGGGAATGACAGGAAAAAAACAAAACAGGACAAAATCAGAGAGGGAGATAAACCATAAGAGACTCCTAAGCATAGGAAACAAACTGAGGGCTGCTGGTGGGGAGAAGTGTGGGGGATGGGGTAACTGGGTGAGGGACATTAAGGAGGACACGTGATGTAATATAAACTGGGAATTACATAAGACTGATGAATCACTGACCTCTACCTCTGAAACCAATAATATATTATATGTTAATTGAATTTAAATAAAACTAAGTAAATTTTTAAAAATACCCAAAAAAGAAAAAACAACAGGCAAAAACTTAGAACCCAAAGTATGTTTAGGGGGGCGCCTGGGTGGCACAGCGGTTGGGCGTCTGCCTTCGGCTCAGGGTGTGATCCCAGCGTTATGGAATCGAGCCCCACATCAGGCTCCTCCACTATGAGCCTGCTTCTTCCTCTCCCACTCCCCCTGCTTGTGTTCCCTCTCTCGCTGGCTGTCTCTGTCAAATAAATAAATAAAATCTTAAAAAAAAAAAAAAAGTATGTTTAGGTAGAAAGTTTCCAGTAACGAAACTTTTTCTCTGAAAGCATGTTTATCTTGAATGTTTAAGAGTCACTCTCCTTATCTAACTTGGTATCAACAATGTGACTAAAAGCATGCTTTTCATAATGTTAAAAAAAAAAAAAAAGAAGACCATGAAGGAAAATGTGAAGTGAGTCTTGAGTATGGTGCTTTTGCCTTTCAGTGAGTGAAATAAGGCATCTGATTGGGAAGACCTCTGTTCGTAAATAACCTGGCATGTGATGACACCAGAGAAATTTCTTACTTCCTTTGAGTTTCATCATAAACTCATTTTGGTGAGGACTGTTCTGTTTATACTAGGTCACAGAATCTGAGCGTCTTCGTGGTTCTGGTTCTGTGCTCATGTTGTTGAAGCCGATTTTTGGCCAGCAATGGGAAAGAGTATGTCTGATCTAGCTTCCCACCTGGAGCCCATTAGGCTGTATGTTACAAAATCGGCTGGTCAGTTACGACTCTACTAGAAGGAAGGTGACTTTCTCTTGTGACACCGCACGGCCACAATGAACTTGAGAGTCAGGACAAGCACAGATCGCAAGTCTGTGGCCCAGGTGCTTTTGCCTTTTAGAATTTTAAATTCTTCACAGTGTGGCCAATTTAAATGCTTGCTGCATTCCGTAGATGAGATTCTGAATGAATCCACACACAGAGGACATGAGTTCCCTCAGTGGAGCCTGGCAGAGTCCTCCATCAGGAGAAACACACATCAGCCACTTCGCATGCTGAGCACGTTAAATTTAGCCAGGCTAACTCCAGAGAAATCCAAGACACAAAATACAATCCACCATCCCCGGGTGACATGGAGGGACCAAGATCACTGTAATTAGCACCTTCCTTCACAGCTAAAGGCCCTGAGGGAGTGCTGGGCATGTCAGCCCACTAGCATGGAAAATTACCATCACAATGAGAAACAGGGCTGGAGAACCCCCTTCCAACAACCTGGTAGGACTCTTGTTTTATACACATGGACTAGATATTTGCAAGTATCTCAATAAATAGGAAATTATAATAAGATGATTTTAATGCTCAAGGGGCCAAAATGAGGACCCTTTGAATACGTACTTAATGCAAGAACCTTGAGAAAGCCAACTATTAAACTAAACAAACCAAGTGGGATCCATATTTTGGCTGGTATTGAGAAGCTTTTAAAGGAACCACTGACCAGAGAGTAACCACACAGGAAACAAATAAGGAACCTTCCAAGATAGTGACAAAAACTGAACTCAAAAATATCAACTCCCGGGGCACCTGCATGGCTCAGTCAGTTAAGCGTCTGCCTCCGGCTCAGGTCATGATCTCTGGGTCCTGGAATCATGCCCGGCATGCCCCCTTGCTTAGCGGGGAGCCTGCTGCTGCCCCGGCTTGTGCTCTGTCAAATAAATAAACACAATCTTAAGAATTTTTTTTTTTTTAAATATCAACTCCTGTACAAGTACTCCTACTGTTCCACCTTCTTCTTATACTTTAAATAGGCTGCAGGAAATGAAACATTAAAATCAAACCCTCTGTCAGAAACAAGTATTCTTGTCCCCTCAAAGATCCTTCTAGCTGGACTAAGAATCAAACTGACATGAGCAGACGAACAGGAGAAAATAAAATTAAATAGGTGTACGTACAGGGAGTCCACATAGACGAGGAAATTCCAAGACCGTGAGGCAAGATGAGGTACAAATGTCATTCTGAACTAAGGCAAAAGGTTTTGGGGCCTGGAGATTTGGAGGAAAGGTAAACACTTCATAGGGCGATAAAAAGAACATGTATTTAGTAATGAGATATTTGTCCTACTTTACAGATGGGTCACTGAGATAAACTTTGTCTCAGTTAGCAACTCTTATTCTGGGAAAGACCCTCCCCAATTTTGATTCTACTGCGTGGATCAGGGAGGGGAAAAGGTTCTCTTGAGTCTTCACCTTCTCAGATACCTTCAACTCAAATTATCCACAGGCCAAAGTGGCACATTCAGAGGCTGGGGGCATGGACAAGCTGTCATGACCCCCTTCAGGTCCCTCATCTGAAACTTCCTTGGGAGTTTCACATATTAAAAGTTGACCTGGTACTTGTTTCATATCACTGATCCATCATTTTAGGCCTGACAATAGGTCAGTTGAGTCAAAGTCATTTCAGGAGGCAAGGATGCAGGTGTATTTGCAAAGGTAGCCTTCTGATACAAGTAATGAAATTAAATGAGGCTTTCATATGAAAACAAAAGAACTATGCTTAATGATTAGCTCAAATGTCAAGCCGGTTTTTGACTTCTAAGGGCAGCCAGACGAGCAGACATCTAGATGTCAGACTTAAGTATCTTCAGATAGACTGAGGGCAGATAGCCACCACCTGACAGATCCTCCTGGTGTATTGTTTAAAGGCATCTGCTAGTGTTTTCAGTGGCCCATTGAGGCACAGCCCTAAGATTGTCTATACATGAGCTACTGGGAGGGTTTTGTTATATGAAGTCATTTCTATTAAGTCTGCAGAGCTTCAGTAAAAAGGGTAGTTTTAGTGCTCAAATGATTCCAAGTGAGAAACTTGGGAGAAAAAAAATCAGAAGGTTTGTTTGGGGATTGGGGGCCAGGCATTGGATGACACTAGAAAAAAATCAGGATCTAGTCTACTTTATAATGAATAGTATTAAGATCTTTTATCTACAAGCTGTTTTTGAGACTTATTCTTCTCTATAATCACTCTGTTACCAAACACACCGAAATTAACACTAATTGCATTGTGAAATAAGGCTAGTTCAAGAAAAGAAACTTGGCCTGATTATTTACATAAGCGTACCAAGAATAGAGGTCTGACTTACAGATTCTTTAAAACCAGCTTTGCTGTGCTTTTCATAATGAATCTCTAGATTGAACTTTTAATAGTCTCTCCAGACCAGAAGCCAAGCCAAGTACTTGCCACCAGACATTGCCTATGATACCTATAGATGTGGGTGAACCCCTCTCTTCTAGAGGTCCCCCAAGTATCCCTAGATTCCTGCACCTGTTAGGAAATTATCTTTACTGACCTGGTAAGGCCGCTGGGCACTCTGTAAGCAAGGTATAAGACTGATATTTATAAGGGGGCTTTACTGAGTCCATGAAGTCAATCTTAGTCCCTTATGACTGTTTTCTCATGTCTGAGTCTATGCAGCTCTTTCTCAGCTATGACATTCCAGTCAAAGCTTGGTAATATAACCTGTGTTTCTTATATTCTCTCTTAAAAAAAGAAGAGAGAGAGAGAGAGATTTTACTTACCTATTGATTGATCGATTTTATTTTATTTGAGGGAGAGAGAGAAAGAATGAGCATGAGCAGGGAAGGGGTAGAGGGAGAGAGAGAAGCAGACTCCCAGCTAAGCAGGGAGCCCAACGCGGGGCTCCATCCCAGGGCCCAGGCATCATGACCTGAGCCAAAGGCAGAAGCTTAACTGACTGAGCCACACAGGTGCCCCTTATAACCAGTTTTTATCATTGTGTCTTTTCATAAGCAGAACAGATGCTTATTGAAATTATGCAAATACATATGTTGGCATAAAAATAAGAATGGTCACTGAGAGTTTCTGAATTTGGGAGGAATGAGGAAGGGAGAAAAGAGAAATGTTTTAATTTGTTTCCAAAGGTATATTTTGTGCAACTGCTGAAGACAGTAAACCTAGCACAAGAATTTTAACTCCTAAATATATACTCCTAAATATATATATATAAATATATATATTAAGGTTTCTTATTACATTCCAGTTAGTTAACATACAAGGTAACATTCATTTCAGGAGAAAAATGGGAACTGGACAATTCCATACAACACCCAGTGCTCCTCACAGGTGCCCTCCTTAATCCCCATCACTTACTTAACACATCCACTTACCACCTCCTCTCTGGAAACCATCAGCTTGTTCTCTAGAGTTGAGAGTCTGTTTCTTACTTTGCCTCTCCCTTTCTTTCTTTCCCGATGCTCACTTGTTTGTTGAATTCTACATAGGAGTGAAATCATATGACATTTGTCTTTCTCTGACTTATTTCACTTAGCAGAATACTCTCTAGCTCCATCCATGTTGTGGCCAAAGGAAAGATTTCATTCCTTTTTAGGGTGATTAATATTCCATTGTATATACAGGTATTTACCAAATCTTCTTTATTCATTCAGTAGTCAATGAACACTTGTGTTGGAATGTTTCAGGCAGAAAAGTTTCTTGCCTCTTACTGTTGAACTTCTCCAACAAATCCGTACCATGGACAGCACCGGAGCCCGGGCCTATACTCACATGGTGCTGACCCAAGGGAGGAAGGTCCCGCACAGCAGTCCAGCAGGTTCCCGGAAAGGTCACCCGTCTACAGTGGCTCTAACCTATGTTGGGGTTATCTACCTGGATACTTGTGCCCAGGAGCAACCACAGCCCACACCTTGCTGATCCTGCCTATGCCACTGTCCAGAAGGCTACTTCATCTCCAACATCTGTTCTACCATTTGACATCCTAAAGCTACACCCAGATGATGGCATCATCCAATACCTTCCTCCATCCTGTTCGCCTGACGTAGGCCTGGGCAAACACGGTCATCCAACAGCATCTGGTTCTCAGGAACAGGTGTTCAGTTAGATCATGAAGATAAAGTAGGACTTCCCTACTCCTCAGAAACCCCCCCCCATTTTTCCCCATTACATGTATTCATCAGATGACACTGAGAGCTGCCTGTGCCTTTGCAGTGACTAAAGGGAGCCACCTCCGTGTCCCTCCCCACAATACAGAGTCTAGGTCTTAACTTTCATTCTAAGGATGGTGTCTTCATCGAGTTGTACTTAGATTCACATCCCACAGCCCAGTGTTAAATGTCTGAATTAATACCCATTGGCCTTCCATCTCTCTAATCTCAATTAAGTGTTTACTGAGGACACTCTCACCACAACTCAGGCAAAAAAGAATGTTTGTGGGGCGCCTGGGTGGCTTAGCTGGTTAAGTGTCTGCCTTTGGCACAATTCATGGTCCCAGGATCCTGGGATCAAGCCCCACATCGGGCTCTCTGCTCAGGAGGGAGTCTGCTTCTCCCTCTACCCCTGCCTGCCTCTCTCTGTCAAATAAATTAAATTTAAAAAAATAAATAAAAGGTGGACTTTTTAAAGAAAAGAATGGTTGTGGTGCCTATGTAGCTGCAAACAAAAATGAGGAAAATACACCTGGAGATCTGGAGAGAACTAGGAAATAAAACAAGTAGAAATTATTTTTCTAAATCCACGGAGTCCTTTGTGCAACCCAGGACAGTAGTTCTCCACATACTAATTCTTTCTCTTATACATTTCCTATCTCTTACCTGGGCTACCACATCACTCCATGTAGGCTACGTTTCTCCTGCTCCTGGGGTATGTATTACACACCCAGCACTTGCATAGGCACACGTGTACTTCACAGACACATCAAAACAATACCCCCATGTAAATGGGGCACATACCTTTATTAAGGGCCACAGTGGAACAATTTAGAGTCCCAGGACTAAGTCCAGATTAGGCCATTCAAACTAGAACAGGTTTAGGTAAGGTCTGTGGGAGTTTTCTCTAAGGGACTCGGAAGGAGAAAGCACTGGGAAAGAGGAAAGAGAGTTGCTCACAAGGGTCGATTGGAGATGTCATATCAGAAGTTACATTACCTGGTGACTCTGCAGAGTGTTGTCTAGAGAACGCACTAGAGAGAGGGACTGGAGTCAGTTCAAGTCCCTGCGAAAGTCCTGGCTACACAAAGCGGATGCCAAGTAGCAGTCTCATGGAGTCCGTGAGCTAAAAGGTCAACAACATCTCCATATAATCTGTAACATATCCATAATAATATCATAGTCAGCACAAAGAGGAGAAAACGGTACAACAGATAAAGTAGGGGAAAAATAATCACTCATTATTTAAACCCTAGGCCAGTGAGAAAATGGATTCCTACGTATATTATTCCATTCCATTCCATTCCATTCCCCAAGAGGCTATAGATCCCATCAGTTCCCTACTACCTTCAATAAAATGAGATAGGTTCACATTGGTGGTCAGATAGCATACCACTCATTACACATCTATGTTAATACATTAAAAACGATTGTTTTATTAATTAAAATATATTATGTTCACATATAAACTAAGTCATGCATTTCAAATCCACTCTATTATACCTGTCCAAAATACAGAATACAAGCATTAAAAAGCATTCTTCTTGCACTGATATCATGTGAGAGGAGTGATTTCCATAAATATCAGGCCTGACGTCATTCATAAGAAATGTGTATGTACAATTGTATGCCCTTGTAGGGAAAAGTTAGCTATCCTTTTTGGTTTTTCTAAAGGTTTTATTTATTTGAAAGAGAGAGAGAGAGAATGAAGAGAGAGCACAAGCAGGGGAGCGGCAGGCAGAGGGAGAAGCAGACTCCCCGCTTAGCAAGGCGCCCAAACCAGGACTCGATCCCAGAACGCTGGGATCATGACCTGAGCCAAAGGCAGATAGATGCTTAACCCACTGAGCCACCCAGGCATCCCTATCCTCTTTCTGACACCTGTCAGGATTTCTTCATGTCAATCACATCAACTCATACTCTCAACCCTAATGATTGCTGTTACGAAGATCCGTCAGTAGGTACTGGACTGTCACCTCTTTTCCCTTAAAGAGCAATTAGTAAAGCACTGTATTTCTAATGTCCAGGAAGTTCTTCAGTTTCAATAAATGGAGAAGAATGATGCTCTCCACACCTATTTCATGATAACTTACATCAATATTATAACCTTAAACAGCATCTCCATTGAGATTTTCTGCGTATGTTGCATATCATATGGTCCTTCATCTTCCATGGAATTTAGGTATGCATGAGTCCCACCTAATGTGGCAGGGTGTCTAATATCGTCGATGTCACAACAATCAGCCTCATGGTTTCACACACCCACTAGGAATAAATGAATCTTCTGAAGTGATTTGTGAGTGGAAATAAAGTAATATTTGTTAGTTACAAATCTCAGTACGGTGGATGTAAATAAGAAAAAAAAAGCACATCCTGAAATTATTTATACCTATATAAAACTCCAGCCACTCAATCTTTTGAAACATAAGAGCATATACATTTCCAGGTGTTTAACTTTGCATTTTCCTCATAATAACTATTTTTATATAATGTCTGAATAGAGTGACTGATGTACTGCTTTCTGCTTGACATCTGTGACATTTTTTGACATTGGATGTTCAGATAAATAGTTTTCTAAATACTTAATCTTTCAAGTTTCTTTTCTGCACTCTCCAGTGTTTGCTAAAGTGTATATTAAAATGGTCTTTCCACATTCATTATGGTTCTAGGGTTTGAATCTAGTGTGCATTTTTGTGATATTGAGTAAGGACTGAATTCCAGTTAAAGGCTTGGCCACGTTCTTTACATTTTACAGTTTTGTTCCTGTATGGTAACTATGATGTTGAGTAAGTTGTGAGTTTTGGTGAGAAGTTGGACACATTCTTTATATATAGTTACTCTCAAATGTGAACTCTCTGGTGTGGAGTAAGGGGTGAGCAGTCCTTAAACTTTTTCTCACATTCTTTACATCTGTAAGGTTTCTCTCCAGTATGAATTCTATGATGTCCGGTAAGCGTTGAGTGCAATATAAAAGCTAAGCCACATTCTTTATATTTGTAAGGTTTCTCTCCAGTATGGATTTGCCTATATTCATTTAGGGATGAGCTGTCCTTAAAGATTTTACCAAATTTTCACATTTGTAAGGTTTCTCTTGAGTATGAATTCTGTGATGTCCATTAATGGATGACTTCCATTTAAAGGCCATGCCACATTCTTGACATTTGTAAGGTTTCTCTCCAGTATGAATTCTCTGATTTCAATTTAGGTGTGAGTGCTGGTTAAAGGCCTTGCCACATTCATGACATTTGTAAGGTTTCTCTCCAGTATGAATTCTGTGATGTCGGTTCAGGTGTGAGCACTGGTTAAAGGCCTTTCCACATTGTTTACATTTGTAAGGTTTCTCTCCAGTATGAATTCTGTGATGTTGTATAAGGTCTGAGGGCCAGTAAAAGGCCTTGCCACACTCTTGACATTTGTAAGGTTTCTCTCCAGTATGAATTCTGTGATGTCGATTTAGGTGTGAGCTCTGGTTAAAGGCCTTTCCACATTCTTTACATTTGTAAGGTTTCTCTCCAGTGTGAATTCTGTGATGTTGTATAAGGTGTGAGGGCCAGTTAAAGGTCTTGCCACACTCTTGACATTTGTAAGGTTTCTCTCCAGTATGAGTTCTCTGATGTTCAGTAAGGCATGAGAGCCGGTTAAAGGCCTTGCCACATTCTTTACATTTGTAAGGTTTCTCTCCAGTATGAATTCTGTGATGTTTTGTGAGGTGTGAGGGCCAGTTAAAGGTCTTGCCACACTCTTGACATTTGTAAGGTTTCTCTTCAGTAGGGACTGTCTTATTTATATCTATATTTAGTTTTGATGACTGACTAAACATGGTCCCTGGTTTATTGCATTTGAATGGGTGTTTTCCCTCATGAATTCTCTGATGATCACGGACATCGGAGGGCTGCTTGAGTGGACCCCCACATTGATTATACTCATAAGGATTCTCTTCCAAATAGATACTCTTTTGTATAATAAGGTTAGAGCTTTGATAAAACACTTTCCCACCTTTACTACATTCATACTGGTTCTCTGAAAACTGAGTCCTCACACACGTATGAACATGGGAGCCCTGGTTAAAGTCTTCTCTGATTCACTGCATTGAACAATTCTGTCTCCATTGAAAAGGCTCTGGTAATTTTGTAGGGTTGAGTCCTCTGTGAGGGACTTCCCAAGTGGATTCCACTTAGCATTTGGTTCTTTATTTTTAAATCTCTGGTTATCAGAAATATTTGACTGAACGATCAATCCAATCCCATTTTGTAAATGGTTCAAATCATTATTTTCAGCATGGACTAGGTAACTTTCCAGATTTTCCAAATTATCTTTCCACAAACAGGTATGTTTGAATATTTGATTGGAGCTTTTGCTTCCAGAAACATGCTTTGTAGAAGAAGCTGACTTAAAAAGGGAGCTTTTCCACAATGTTTTATGGCCTTCACCACTTCTGGCAGTGAGCTTCTTATTAAAGGCAGTTGTCTCAGTTTGACTATTTCCTTCATGATATCTTTGATGCCCTTCACTCTCCCTACCATTGTCCCATTCTATCATTAAGTGTAAATTCTCAACAGCACTATTTTTGTATCTACCCATTGACTCTTTTTGGAAAGAACCTTCTATGCTTGGATTTGGCAGGAAGCTCTGGGTATCATGTGAAGATACAGCTGAAAGATATCAAATAAGAAAAAAGGAAAATCATTCCACTTACTACTTTCTGATGAATATACTGATGACTTCTAACATCCAAGCTTCAAATCAGAGAATGTCAGCAAGATGCCTGAGAAGGAATCATGAGGACTTCATTCCTCCATGACACATAACTTTGCACACAACATACAGACCACATATCCTAATAGATAATGCTGTGGTATTGTCATGGTGCAGCACTAATCACTTTTCTGTACCTCAAATAATCAGGAAAAGTACCACATAAGCACAAAATTAGTAGAAAGAAGGGATTTTATATTTTTAAAGATTTTATTCATTTATTTGAGAGAGAATGATAGAGCACAAGTGGCAGGAGGGGCAAAGGGAGAAGCAGACTCCCCACTGAGCACAGTGCCAGACATGGGGCTCGATCCCGGGACTCCTGGATCATGAGCTGAGCTGAAGGCAGACGCTTCACCAACTGAGCCACCCAGGCACGCCACAAAGAAGGAATTTTAAACATAATACTGCAATAAACACAAGAGGATATTCTGAAAATGGGAACATATCGACAAAAGAAGAGTTGGCTGTCAGAAAAAATCAACAACATTGACAGCCCTTTAACTAAATGAAGTAAGAATGAAAGAGAAAAGACCAACAAGTATGCGAAATGAAGAAGTAAAAGCAGACACAGTGTAACTGAAACCAGAGAAAGGAAAGGAATTATAAGAGGCGATGATGGCTAATTATATGTCCACTAATTAATACCAAAAGACAACAATAAATTTCAAACAAGGTATAAACAGTTCGGACTTCATCATGAAGAAATATTAAAAAATCACAATGGATCTACAACTACTAAGTACACTGAAAGAGTAATGAAAAAACTCCCAGCAAAGAAAAGTCCTGTGCCAGATGAATTCACTGGAAAATTCAAATAGACACTTAATGAGAAAGGGTTTCAAATCTCCTCAAACATTTCCAAGGAGAGAAGATCAGAGAATTTTGCAAAACACTCTCTCTGGGGTACCAGCATTACCAGGTTATCAAGGCCACGGGAAGATTTGAAAGTAAAGAGGGCTACAAACTACTATCTGTGAGGAATATTCATGCAAAGTTCACAATAGAACACAGCAGACTGCAGCAAAAGCACATTTTACCATTTTACAACATAATCAAATGAGAAATCATCTGGAATTAAGGGAGTTCCAACATATGGAAAAGTATACATTGAAGATTCCACATTAACAGAATGAAGATCAGAATTACATGATATTAATTAATACAACATAAATATGAAAACATTTCATGATTAAAAACACTCAATGGGGGCGCCTGGGTGGCTCAGTCATTAAGTGTCTGCCTTCAGCTCAGGGTGTGATCCCAGAGTCCTGGGATAGAGCCCCGCGTCAGGCTCCCTGCTCCACTGGGAAGCCTGCTTCTTCCTCTCCCACTCCCCTTGCTTGTGTTCCCTCTCTCACTGGCTGTCTCCCCTCTGTCAAATAAATAAAATCTTTAAAAAAAAAAAAAAACACTCAATGAAGGAGGGATGGAAGAAAACCTCCTCAAAGGCCATATATGTATGAAAAGCTGAAATCTAACACATTCGACAGTAAAAGACCGCAAACTTCTCTTCTAATACCAGAAACGCCATAATGAAGTGACTGTACCCCTTCCATTCAACATACTACAGGATATTCTTTTTTTTTTTTAAGATTTTATTTATTTGACAGAGAGACAGCCAGCGAGAGAGGGAACACAAGCAGGTGGAGTAGGAGAGGAAGAAGCAGGCTCCCAGCAGAGCAGGGAGTCCAATGCGGGGCTCAATCCCAGGACCCTGGGATCATGACCTGAGCCAAAGGCAGACGCTTAACGACTGAGCCACCCAGGTGCCCCACTATAGAATATTCTACTCAGAACAATTAAGCAATAAAAAATACATTAAAGGAATCCAATGGAAAAAGAAAAAATAAAATTATCTCTCTTCACAGATGATGATCTATAGAAAACACTAAAGTATCCTAATTTAATTTTTTTTGCTTTTTTTTTGGACATTACTGGTATTGTTTATTTCTGTTATTTTTTTCTATGAGACTGTCCATTTTCAATTTTTTTATGCTATACATGCTTAAGAAAAATTTGAAATATTCAATTTAACCTTACACCACAAAGAAACAGACAAAGAAGAAAATAAGCTAAAATTTAGTGGAAGGAAATAAAAAAGAAAAATCTAAAATAAATACATAGAGACCAAAATAACTAATAACGTAACATGAAACTAATGCCCAATTTCACCAAAATGATAAATAAAGCTGGCAATGCTTTAACTACATGAAGAATTATATACTTACAAATCTGATAACTAAGAAAAAAACCAGATAATTCCTAAAAATGTACAAGTTACTAAGACTGAATTATGAACCTTGAACCAACAATGGGAAATCTTCTTAAAGAAATAATAAGAATGAAAGTTGACTTTGGAATCAAAACTCTTCCAGCACAGAAAAGCCCAACACCTATGAATGTTTCTACATTTAATGGCCTGAGTTTCCTAAATCAAATCTTGTGTTGCGTGTTTCTTCTCTCTCTCTCTTTTGTTCAGATTAAGTATTTTCCTTTATTTTGTCTTCTAGGTCACAAAGTCAGTCCTCTGTTTCTTCCAGCCTGCTGTTCATTGCAAGCCTGTTTCCAATCTCCTGTATTGCATTGTTAATCTCTCTGATCTATTTTTTAACTATTTTATCTCTGTGGTAAGATTCTCACTATCCTTTTCTCAACCCTGTGGGTATCCTTATGATTGTTGCCTTAAATTCTCCATCAACCATGTTACTGATAACTGTTTCCTTTTAGATCTCTGGCCATGGCTATATCTCATTGTTTCATTTGGGATAAATTCTTCCATCCTGGCATTTTTTTCTAAGTCTGCCTTCCTCAGTATGTTAGAAAAGTTAGTACCGTGTACTGCTATATCCTTCACACCAGTGGTCTGCAGAGGCTCCCCTTGCCTGTTGTGGGAAGTGTTTGGACCCTCACCTCAATGTGACCAGTATTAACCAGGTGCGCTCTGGTCTGCTTGTGAAATGAAACCTGACATCACCTCCACCAGAACTGAGGCCCTACGGAACTCTCTGCTCAGGAGATGTGATATGGGCACAGCACACACCTTGCTGGTTCTGTCTAGTAGTGTCCAGCAGCTTTCTTCATCTTCAACATCTGCTCTGCCGTGTGACATCTTAACATTATGCACACAATGTTTAAATCATCCAATACCTTGTCAACATTCAGTGCCATGCATCTGGGCCTGGGAAAGTACAGTTTTCTCTGTCATCCAACAACTGGTCCTCAGGACCACCCGGGAATTGATCTAATCCTGAGAAAAGCATCTGACTTCCTTGAATCTCAGAAAACCCCTCATTTCCCAAGTTCCCATCTCTGTCACATTTGCTCATCACAAGTACCTTCCTAAGACTTTGCAGTGACCAAAGGGAACTCCCTACCCCAAGTTACCCACATTTTAAGAATTCTCCATATTTGGGGAGAGAGTCCAAGACTGCAGAGGAGTAGGAGACCCAAATTTCATCTGGTCCCAGGAATTCAGCTAGATAGCTCTCAAACCATTCTGAACACCTATGTGAGCTCAACTGGAGAACAAAGAAAATAGCAGCAACTCTATGAACAGAAAAGCAGCCACTTTCTGCAAGGTAGGAGGTGCGGTGAAGTGAATCTGAGGCAATACATGGGAAGATAGAGCGCGGAGGGAGGGAGCCTCCATCAGCCGGCTACTGGTAAGTAACAGAGTAGCGAACAAAATCAGAACTTCTCTAAGTCTGCTCTGGTGAGGGACGGTCTGCTAGTGTGTGTGGGGGGGTGGAATCCTCACTGGGACAGTGTAGTCTCAGGACCCTCGGGGTCACACAAAGACTGGGGGTGCCTGAGTGCTGCAAAGATCCCAAGCATTGAGTGGGGAAGCCAGCTTCAAAGAGAGCCTGGGGGGGGGGGGCGCCTGGGTGGCACAGTCGTTAAGCATCTGCCTTTGGCTCAGGGCGTGATCCCAGCATTCTGGGATTGAGCCCCACATCAGGCTTTTCCACTGGGAGTCTGCTTCTTCCTCTCCCACTCCCCCTGCTTGTGTTCCCTCTCTTGCTGGCTGTCTCTCTCTCTGTCAAATAAATAAATAAAATCTTAAAAAAAAAAAAAAAAAGAGCCCAGGAGTGGGCCCTCAGCTCAGGACTGCCATAAACCATGATCCGCAGCTGTCAGGCCACTGCTCTTAGAGCCAGGGCCCAATAAGGGCCTGATCAGGGGAGATTCCCCTTCCTCCCCTGGGAGGAGTGGCATGGGAGCACGGTGCAGGAATCTGCTGGGTTTGGAGACTCCAAACAGGGCCGTGTGCCAGATAAACGCTCAGTCACAGGCTGGTGAGCACAGAGTGTGGACAGAGACCAGGAGACAGGAGTGATTCACTGCTTTTGTCTGAGGGCGCACTGAGGAGTGGAGCCCTGAGCTCCTGGCTCTCCCAGGGCAACTGGGAGGCCGCCATTTTCATCCTCATCTCTAAAGCTGAGAGGAAGAGCCTTTAGGGAACAAAAGCTACAGAGAGAGGGGCACCTGGGTGGCTCAGTCGTTAAGCATCTGCCTTCGGCTCAGGGTGTGATCCCAGCGTTCTTGGATCGAGCCCCATATCAGGCTCCTCCACTGGGAGCCTGCTTCTTCCTCTCCCACACCCCCTGCTTGTGTTCCCTCTCTCTCTGGCTGTCTCTCTCTGTCAAATACATAAATAAAATCATTAAAAAAAAAAAACTACAGAGAGAAAACCAGAGCAGATGACTTAGCCTGGCCCCTGGCAAGGGTGGTGCAATTCCACCCGGGGCAGAGAATCAATGCGACAGGCCCTTCCCCCAAAAGATCAGCAAGAACATTCAGCCACGACCAAGTTGACTGATCAATGAGAACTGCAAAACTCCAGGCTAGGGGAATACAGCACATAGAATTCATGGCTTTTTCCCATGATTCTTTAATCTTCAACTTTAATTTTTAAATTTTTCTTTATTTTTTTTCTTTTTCTTTTTTTGAATCATTCATCTTTCCTTTTTCAACCAACTTATCAATTCCTTTTTTAAAATCTTTTTTATTCTCATTCTTACAGTCATATTTCATCCCTTCATTGTATTTAACTTTCTTTTTGCATATATCTAACTTTTTCTTTCTTTAAAATATTGGGATGCAGTATTTTGTTTTAAATTATCTGCTGAGAGGACTAAAGAAGTATGTGGAAAAGGAAAGAGTCTAGGGACTCATGGGACACAACAAGTGGTCTCATATGTACATTAAGGGGATCTGAAAAGGAGAGGAGAGTGAATGGGCCCAGAGGGTTTACATGATGATCTAAGGGCTTGTATTTTCCACGTATGTGGAAAGAAGAGATAAATTCAAGAAGCTCAGGAAATTCAAAATCGGATAAAGATCGAGACATGAACATTACAATTAACCTACGAAAAAAGTCACAGGCGAAGAGAATTTTGAAACAGCATGACAAAAGCAACTCATCTCATGTAAGAGAGCTCTGTAAGATTATTACTGGGATTCACAGCAGACCTGAGAGGAGGAACTGCAGGGGACAGTGTATTCAAGCACTGAAAGATCAAAATATCCATCAGGAATACTCTATCTGGGAAAACTGTTTTCCCTGAAGGTAGAAATGAAGACTTCCCCACGTTAAATCCCCTGTAAGTTTACCAGTAGACCTGTCCTACAAGAAACGTTCAAGGAAGTCCTTCTGGTTGGAGTAAAAGGATTCTGAACAGTGACTAAAACCACATAACATAAAGCTCTCTGCTAAATATAAATATTTCCACAATTATCAAACCCTGTAATGATGTAATGAGGTAGCACAAGTTGCTTTTATTTCTGCCTCAAAATGTTTTTAAATCAAAGCATAAAAATCATAAGTCTAGGCAATAAAGTACACAACATAAAAGATAGAATTTGTGATATCGGTAACATAAAATGTGTGCAGGGGTGGAGAGAAGTAGAATAATTTTGGATGCAAATGAGAATATAAGTTTGAAATGGCTTCTTAAACGTTTAAATTGTTTTAAGCAATCTGTGTGAAAGCACAATGAAAATACATACAGAAGACACAAAAGGTAATGAAAATGGTATCAAAGCTTGTCATGGGTATAACAGCACAAGTAAGGATAAAATATAATACCTAAACTTGATACAGAAGTAGGGAATGCTTCAAAATTACTTTCAATTCAAAAAAGTGTTTCTCTCAGGCAAGGAGAATATAAAGTCACCAATAAATACTGATGAAATCAATTCTATTATTATGACAACTCACGTAGACACAACACAGCATACAATGGCCACTAACCAATGAAAGAAATACACACGATGAGTCCCAAAGTATGTATGCGTAATATTGATACAAACAAACGCATAATTTTACTGGCGAAGGGCATAAAGCTGATTCATATTTGAGGTAAATTCACATTGTCTTGAAATCTACCGAGTTAACAATTGTCATCCTAGAATAAAATACACAGGTAAAAAGGAAACCACAACTACTAAATGTGGGATGTCTGAGACAAAAAGTACATGACTATGGAATTGCAAAACCAGAATAAGACAAAATTTAATCCAAAAAATTCTACATAAAAAACAGTTGAATTATTAAAAAGGAAAACCACTATGTAACTGTATTTTCAAACATAGACTGTGACCCCCTGAAAAACAAGCATTGGAATTGTTAGCATGTCTTCATTGACAGTAAAATTATAAATATTGATTAAAATAAACCATAAAAAGGTCTAATGAAACGTTTTACAAATATGTACTTAAAATACATTAAAAATGTATCATGTTATTAATTTCCTTTCATGCAGAATGTAAGGCTATAATTCATTCTTTAGAACCAAGCAAACAAAAGTTTTTCATTTCTAAATAAACAAACACCACCCACATTGTAAAATATACTGGCAATGACTTTATACAAAATAGCTATTTGGATGAAATTCAAGTACATTCTGAGGAAAGTAGAAGAAAAAATCTAGTGATTAATTTTCCCTGAAATAAAATTACATTTATAAACAATAGTTTTTCTTAAATATGGGGATTGTACTTATTATCTACCTCACTTCCTATAAAGCACATGCCCATGTCCTGTCAGAACTTTGAATCTAAACAAAAAATTAAGGTGAATCTCACATACAACTAATTAGAAAGTGAAAACACACATGGCAAAGTCACAAGAATTTCATATAAGATGAAATTATAAAATGATGCATTTTTAAAAGTTATTTGAGAGAGACAGAGAGAGTGACAAAGAGCACAGGTGGGAGAAGAGGGAGAAGCAGGCTCCAGGGAGCCCGACTCGGGGCTCAATCCCAGAACCCTGAGATCATGAACCAACTGAGCCATCCAGGTGCCCCAACATGATGCAGTTATTAAGAAATAAGGTAACAACTGAGATTTTATTAAAGCCTACAAGTTCTGAGTTTCAAAAGTTTTAGCTCACCTATGGCATTATTTAGGTAGGAATTCTAGGAAACAAATATTAATGTTCCATTATTTCACCACTGAGGAATGGAACATATAGAGTGGGAATTTTCCATATTAGTTAATATGAAGAAAAATGAACTTTTGAAAGGAAATAAAGATTACATTTTCTCATTTTAGGGGGGTGCTTTGTTATCTGATGAAGTTACTGAGTCTCAATTTTGTTAAGATTAAAGCTTCCATAATATGGGAAAGCATAAACCGGAAAACAAGGGATGTCTGTCTCCAGGGTTCCAAGAATTTCTGCACCAAACCCCAATAGGCCCACCACTACCCTGACACACATCTCACATGAGGCAAAAGAGAACTTACAAAGGGCTTAACATTAAGATCCTCAGAAATAGGGAGACTTTTGCAGGGCCCTCACAGCAATGGAGAAACTCTCAGATTATGGAGGCCCTCCCACCCCAAGGGGAGTCTCCTGGCCCTCCCTGTGCATGTGATGGACCATCACTGGAGCTGAAGGAGAATCCTTAGTGAAGGTAAGAGCTTCATAATGTTGGATAGCACATGTTCTTCTGGGAGAGGGAGAGAAATAACATCAGCTTCTCAAACTAATTTCCATTGAGAGAGAGCTACTTGAAGCACAGTTTAAGGTCTACCTTCCTCCTTCAGACTTGGACCTCCCCTCCATCATCTGCCTCATTCATTCCCACCTACCCGGATGGAAGGCTACTGCCTCCTCTCTCTTCACATCCCAGAGCTGCTTCTCTTGCTCCAAAAACATGATCAGGTCTGGCTTTGACACAGAGACCTGTTTTTTAGAAAAAAGGAAAACGAGTATTGCTGGAGATTCAAACTTTTAATCACAGTTGTGCTCAGGAGAGAAGAGAGGACACTGTAGAATCTAGAAAATGGCTTCCCAAATGCTGTTGCCCAAAAGCCCCTTTAGAACACACAGGAGGGATTTCCAGTGTTCACATCCTGACCTCCACCTCCAAGTACTACCAGTACAATAACAAAGAGTAGAAACGGGGAATTTAAGATGTGAGCAATATCATTTTATGCCGCTCAATGTTTAGAACTGCCAGTAATCTACAGAAGTGATGATGTTCCCTTAAGAAAGGGGAAGCTAAAGCTGAAATGGAAACATGAAGGTCCATGAAAGGTAGAAAGACCATCCTTTGTCCCCGCTAAGATTCAGGGTCAGTGAGCTCCTACGTGGAGACCAACAGGTGAATTTCTCCTTCTCCGTCTTCACATGCCCGCCCTTCGCACAGACGCCCACAAAATCTGCAACAGCACGGGGATCCCAGCTGCACTGTCTTGCTCCTTCCAAACCACCTGGAACAGACCTTATTACCTCCCCTTGAACCAAAGCCTGCGGTCAACTCTCATAAGAGCGCCTGGGAGCCCTCATGCTTAACCCTGGTCTCACCTCACCGTCTGCTGGAGCACATAATGAAAGCGACACTGATGCTGCCACCTTGACCAAAAGAGAGACTCTGTCTGGGGGGGAACAGGTGGTGACAGTTCCTAAAACTCGTCAACTTCCCAATGGGAAAGTGGATGGGAAACACTTCGCTAAGCATTTCTTCCAATGTTTTGTGGATTCCTTGGGGGATCAGTACCCCACTATTGAGAAGTCATGATTCTGCAGGTTTGCAGTTGGGCCCACAAAATGGCATCTTTATTAAGTTCCCCGTTGGTGCTGATGCTGGTCCCCCAGGCCTGCTTTTAGAAGCTCTGAGCTAGAAACTTCTAGAAGGATAGGTTCCTTTGCAGGATTCTAGGGGCGGAGCTCCTGCTGGAATGGGTGTGGCCACGCTGTTGCCTAGCGCACAAGGGGGAGATGGGGGAGGGTTGGCTCACCTGGTGGCACCAGGGTTGGGTGAGGTGTCCCTTCTCAGGATGCTTCCCAAAGCTACCCTGTGTGCTCAGATACCTGCCCCTCCCAGGGGTCGGTGGATGCACAGGGCAATCAGGTGTGAGGGCCTGTGCGCAGGTGAGCGGAGCCTCCAACCCCAAGAGAGGCAGAGGGAGCGTGAAGGTGTTGACATCACAGCTTTGAAAATGAACCAAGAGCAGGGAGGAGGCTGGATGAACAGTTCGCGGTGGGAGCAGACAGAAACCTTTGAAAATGATGTCATTGACACATATTTGATGACACGCAAAGGCAGTCATGATCCCTGTTGGGTAATAAAGCATGTAACTGAATTACCAGATCAGAACATCTTTTCTATGTCGCTGGGGCACCCGCATGCGTGTGTGGGGGAAGGTGTTTAATGAATTGTGATGCCAGTTTGTTCTCCCCGGCTCCCTTTCAAGTACTGAGCATCTCTCACATCTCCAAAGTGCTTTAATTTTTTTTAAAACCACATCCATTTTTTGGGATGCCTGGGTGCTCGGGCCTCAAGCGTCCGCCATTGGCTCAGGTCATGATCCCAGGGTCCTAGGATGGAGTCCTGCATCGAGCTCCTTGCTTAGCAGGGAGCCTGCTTCTCCCTCTGCCTGCTGCTCCCCCTGCTTTTGTGCTCTCTCTCTCAAATAAGTAAATAAAATCTTTAAAAATATAAAATAAATTAATTCGTTAATAAAATAAAATAAAAAGTGCTCATCTCCAAGGCCATCCTGGTTCTCTCCTGTTATGTACTCAGAGTTTTATAATTTTTCACTTTACATTTAGGTCTGTATCCATTTTGAATTCATTTTTGTCAAGGGTATAAGGTCCATTTCCAGATTCATTTTTCTGCATGTGGATATTCAGTTCTTTCAGCACAATTTGTTCAAAAGACTATCTTTCCTCCATTGTATTTTCTTTGCTTTTTGGTCAAAGATTAGTTGACTGCATTCATGGGGGTGTATTTCTGAGCTCTCTATTCTGTTCCATTGATCTAATGGTCTATTTTTTGTTGTTTTTATTTTAATTCCAGTTAGTTAACATACGGCGTTATATCAGTTTCAGGTGTACAATATAGTGATTCAACAACGCCATACATTACCCCATGCCCATCGCAGGTGCACTCCTCTCGCTGTCTACTCTCTCACGAATATGACATCGTGTTGATTAGTCCAGCTTTCTGGTAAGTCTTGAAATCACACAGACTCAGTCCTCTAACTTTGTTCTTCTCCTTCCATACTGTATTCCTATTCCAGGCCTTTCGTCTCCCCATATAAGCTTTAGAATCGACTTGCTAGCATCCACAAAATAACTCGCTAGACGGGCACCTGGCTGGCTCAGTTGGAGGAGCATGTGACACCTGATCTCAGAATCATGAGTTCAAGCCCCACATTGGGTGTAGTGATTACTTAAGAAAAAAACTTTCTAGGATTTTGACTAGGATTGCACCGAATCTATTGATCAATTGGGAACAACTGATGTCTTGAGAATATTGAATCTAACTTTTCAAGAACATGAATTATCCCTCCATTTAGTCCTTCTTTGATTTTGTACGAGTTTTACAGTGACAGAAAACGGATTCATTTTTGCCAGAGCCTGGGGGTTGGGAGGAATGGGGAGTGATTCCTTAATGGGTCTGGGCTACTCTTTGGGGTGGTAAAAAGTTCTGGAATTAGACTGTGGTGAGAGTTCCATAAAAACAGGAGTATACTTAATGCCACTTAATTACAAATTTGACAGTTTTTAAAATAGGGACTTACGGTTTCCAGTTCCACATGTAAGCATCTTGAAAGCTGCCATTTCTTCCTAACAAAAGATAAAAAACTGAACAGATTAAAAAATCGACAACACTTCTTGGACCATAAAAGAGAGGAAGACACAGGGCAGACTGCTGCCCCCAAGACTGGATTAACAATTCTGTAGTTACATCATTTCTCTCCTCTCCCATTTTACTAGAAGCATCCAAGAGAGAACACCGTTCTTTCGACACTTTGCTTAGACATTCCCTCAGCCCAAGATCCAATTCCAGTGCTCACAACGTCTACCCTGCACAAAACACCAGGACAGGAACACAACCCAGCCAAGTGCTTTTCCACATTATAACAGCAATCACCTTAAGGCGCCTGGGGGGCTCAGTCAGTTTAAGCATCTGCCTTCCGCTCAGGTCATGATTCCAGGGTCCTGGGATCAGCCCTGCCTCGGGCTTCCTGCTCAGCGGGGAGCCTACTTTTCCCTCTCCCTCTGCCCCCACCCGCGCCGCCCCCCCCATACTCTCTCACTTATTCTCTCTCTCAAATAAACAAAATCTTTAAAAAATTAAAATAAAAAAAATCAATAACAGCAATCAGCTTTCCTCTGGCTTCCAGGAAAGCGATCCTCATTTCTGTCTGGGACCCACCAACATGGCCTTTACCGTCCATATTTCTACAACACTCTCCCAGGAGCACTGAGGTGTTCTCAGGAAGATTGAGGGTCTCTCTACGGCTCTCCTCTTTTCTTCCGAGCTCTCACCAGGATCGCCCTTAGTGGTGATGCAGGCTTTTTCCACCATGCGCTCCCCTTCCATTCTCTAACCATTATACTGTTCCAGTGCCACGTCCACCCTTCTAAGTATGTTTCACGGGCGTACCTCCAGTTCTATGACCGATTTTTGTCTTACTCTAACTCAGCTACTGAAACAGAATGCCAGAGACTGGATAGTTTATAGACAATACATTTCTTTTTCCTCACAGGGGCAGAGGCTGGGAAGGCTGAGACCAAGGCACCAGCAGGTATCTGGTGAGAGCCCACTTTCTGGTTTCTAGACAGTCTTCCGCTGTGGGCTCAAATGATACAGGGGCAAGGGAGCTTGCCTAGGCCATTTTTACGAGGGTACCATCCCCATTCATGGGGCCTCTACCCTCATGACTTACTCATCTCCTGAAGGCCCCACCTCTTAATGGTATCACCATGGGAGTTCGGTTTTAACATATGGAAGTTGGTGGGACACAAGTATTCAGACCATAGCAGGTACCAAACAGAAAGCAGGGTTTTCCTTTGTTGCTGGAAGGTTCGTGCATTGTAAATTCGCTTATGGGGTCCCGATGAACTTTCATTGTTAACCAGGACTTTCAATTTTGCCTTGTTTTTTTTTTTTTTAAAGGATTTTATTTATTTATTTATTTGACAGAGATAGAGACAGCCAGCGAGAGAGGGAACACAGCAGGGGGAGTGGGAGAGGAGGAAGCAGGCTCATAGCAGAGGAGCCTGATGTGGGGCTCGATCCCGCAACGCCGGGATCACGCCCTGAGCCGAAGGCAGACGCTTTAACCGCTGTGCCACCCAGGCGCCCCTCAATTTTGCCTTGTTTTACTGGCTACTCTTACTGGGCAGAGATGGGATAACACCTTAGACAGGATATTGAGACTAAGCCTTCTGAACTACCAAAAATCAGATCATTTAAATAGTGAAAAATTTGGTTATAAAAAGGATGGAGGCACTCACACTAAATTCTTCTGCATCTACCACTGGCACACGGCAGAAGATTTGGTCTCACTAATACCTCTCCCCGTGCACATCTCTCCGATGGGGATAACCCCCTCTAAAACTTACATAACAAGGAAGTACACACTGCAACACATCAATTTCTACTATAGATTCCAAAGCAGCAAAAATAACAGGATGTTGAATTCATCCAAAAGGCCCTATCGCCTGGGTGGCTCAGTCAGTTAAGCATCTGCCTTCAGCTCAGGTCATGATCCCAGGGTCCTGGGATTGAGCCCCTGCATCAGGCTCCCTGTTCAGCAAGGAGCCTGATTCTCCCTCTCCCACTCCCCCTGCTTGTGCTCTATCAAATAAATAAATGAAATCTTTTTTAAAATGTGGTATATATATATATATATATATATATATATATACACACACACACATATATACACACATATATACATACACACACACACACACCTGGAATACTACTCAGCCATCAAAAAAGTGAAATCTTGCTATTTGCAACGACGTCGATGGAACTAGGGGGTGTTATGCTAAGCAAAATAAGTCAATCAGAGAAAGACTACTATTATATGAGCTCACTCACATGTGGAATTTAAGAAATAAAATAGAGGATCATAGGGGAAGGGAGGGAAAAATAAAACAAGACAAAATCAAAGAGGGAGACAAACCATAAGAGACTCTTTCTTAATCATAGGAAACAAATTGAGGGTTGCTGGAGGGGAGGGGGGTGGGGGATGCGGTAACTGGGTGATGGGCGTTAAAAGAAGGCACGTGATACAATGAGCACTGGGTGTTATATGCAACTGATGAATCATTGACCTCTACCTCTGAAACTAATGATACACTGTATGTTAATTAATTGAATTTAAATTTTTTAAAAATGTTATAGATATCCTATATATAAACATTTATAAGGTGCTATTGCCATTGTACCAGTATTAAAACGTGATCTACCTTGCTATGACAGGTTTTGTACTGCACCCATTTGAGAATCCTAGAGATGCTATGGTTTCATTACACTGTTGCTAATTAATTAATTTCAATGTTTATTTTCAGACTGAATAACAACCAGACAATATAAATAAATAAATGTAGAGCATAAATATATCCATTACTATATGAAACAGAGGAATTGCTCCTGGTAAAGTCAAACTTTTTTTTATTATATGCAATTCAATTTTTTCATGGATATGAATTATAAGAATTAAAGTAGAAAAATGGAAACTAGGTTCTATGTAATTTTAAACAGTGATACAATTAACATCAGAATTCTGAGATCAAGCCCCTTGTCAGTTCTGTGCTGGGCATGGAGCCTGCTTAAGGTTCTCTCTGTGCCCCTGCCCATCCCTCTCTCTCCATCTCTAAAACAACAACAACCAGATTCATTGGCTTTCCCCCCCAAACACGTGTGCCTCCACTGTTCCAAGTTTAATGGAGGCTCCACCGTCAACTTATTCCCCTACAATTAGAGATGAGACCTGCATCCTGAACCCTCTTTCTTGCCAAAATGCCCACAAAGCATCCCCACATGATAGAGAAGTCTGCTCTTCACAGATCTCAAATTCCATGAAATTTTACCCAAGACACCATATATTTTTTAACCCATATTCACCTGATGTCTTGAAAATCAGCAAAAGCATACTTTTGATCCATTCCACTTCTAACTGGCCATTTCCACATGACAATACGTTATTTCAAATGACTACCATCTCTCCACAGATGGAATTTAAGCCACTCGTGGTGAGGCCCCCAAAAGCTCTACTCTCTAAACCTGAACCTCCCCATCAGCTCAACTGCACACTGGTCATTATGCTGTGAAATTATTGCTTTTTTCCTGAATGACCATCTCACATGCTGCTATAACTTTCCCTATAATTCAATGTCTAGTGTATTTCTGTGAACATGTATTATTTCACATTGACACTTACACTCTGAAAGACGTCTCTGTCATCCCTAGATTGTAGGACTCCTGCTAAATATTGCCTTGATTCCAAAGATCACCAACAAGCATTCATAAATTTTCATTTGCAGGGGTTTATTTACATCCTGCTCATATATTTCATTTATATATAAGTATACCTGGTCTTGGGTTGGAACGGGAGTCATCGGCATGAATTCCTACTTAGCTATATAGATATACAGAAATACGTACAGATGTGAAACATCTATGCATGTATAACATACATTTCCTCCTTCCGTACGTGTAGAGGGCCAAGTGGCAATGATACTTCTGTAGCAATCATCAAATCCAACACCAGATCTTGATTTTGAACATCATTCTCTAATAAAAGTTTCCTGTGAGAAATGGTGGATTCTAAGGGAAAGACAGGGAGTATACAAGAAATGAAAGCTTTTATAGGAGTGACACACAAGTGCCCAGATCAAAAGTTTAAGGCACATCGATGGGACAGTGAAGTCGACCTGAAAACAGTTCTCCAGTGGCTAATGTTGGAACAATTTTGACAACCAAAGAGCATAGTGTTGGATTAAACACAAAGTATAAGTACACATGAGTCTGTACCAATGGGAAAAAAAATAAAGAAATGAAGGAAAAGAGAAATATATTCCTTAGAGAAGAATGTCAAATAATAAAGCTGAAAGTAATGGAGCTAGTTCACTTTATCCACTCACCCCTTCCTTGAATATGAGCTATACTTAGTGATTTTTCTTCCAAAGAAAAGAGTAAAAAAAAAAAAATTTAAGAGTGGAGAAACCTGGAAAATACTTTAAACAAGTGATTGATGTGAATATCACCTTAATGGTAAGTCATGTCAATGATCAAATGCTCTGACATGATGACTGTGGTGTCTGTCTCTAGAATACCTAAATCCTGTCTGGTCACGAGGAAAATGTAACTCGAATCCAACTTGAGGGTTATTCTAAAAAGTGCCTTGTCAGTATTTCCGTCACCCTGTCAAGGTCCCGAAAACCAAGGACACACTCAGAGAGTTTCACAGAGGAGACAGGAGAGACCCAGCGACAAAATCTACTGTGGTGTTCTGGATTGGATCCTGGGAGAGCAAAAAGACCAAATGCACCAAGGTAATATCCAATAGTAAATTTAGAGGAGACTTGAAGGAAGGTATTTAGGACATCCCTTACTATCTTTGCAACTTTTCTACAAATCTTAAAAAAAAAAAAATTTAAGTAAACTCTACAACCAACGTGGGCTTTGAACTCACAGCCCTGAGATCAAGAGGCACATGCCCCACTGACTGAGCCAGCCAGGCTCCCCCACAAATGTAAAATTAGTTTAAAATAAAACATTTACTTTAAAACTTCACAGCTTATAATTACAGATAGTTACATTACAATATTTCTCATGTTTGAAACCACAGACATTTTTTCCTTGAAAGTATTTTAACATCCTTCATGATTTTAAAAACAAACTCCTTGTTAAACAAAGTAGATTCATATCTTTTGCCTCCTCTATTGCTCCAAGCTTAATGGAAAGTTCCTCCACAAATGTTTCCTCAGGGTGGGAATTCAGGAGTCCATCTTGAAACCTCTTTCTTGTCAACATAGCCAACTGGCATCGATGCTTTACAGGACAACTTTCCCTTTACAGATCCTAGAAGTGCATTCATACCATACATCAAATCTCTTGTTTAGTTGTTACTTACCTGCTGCCTTTTTATTTTTATTTTATTTTATTTTTTTTTTAAGATTTTATTTATTTATTCGACAGGATAGAGACAGCCAGCGAGAGAGGGAACACAAGCAGGAGGAGTGGGAGGGGAAGAAGCAGGCTCATAGCGGAGGAGCCTGATGTGGGGCTCGATCCCATAACGCCGGGATCACGCCCTGAGCCGAAGGCAGACGCTTAACCGCTGTGCCACCCAGGCGCCCCTTCCTGCTGCCTTTTTAGACTACAGCTGTAAACATCTGTGTTCTTAGTGACTCTACAGCTCATTCTTTCACCCTTTATGTGAAAACATTTTAATATGCTAATCTAGGGGCACCTGGATGGCTCGTCGTTAAGCCTCTGACTTTGGCTCAGGGCATGATCCTGGTGTTCTGGGATCGATCCCCGCATCAGGCTCCTCCTGTGGGAGCCTGCTTCTTCCTCTCCCACTCCCCCTGCTTGTGTTCCCTCTCTCACTGGTTGTCTCTCTCTCTGTCGAATGACTAAATAAAATCTTAAAAAAATAATAATATGTTAATCTATACCACAAGCATGAGTGTATTTCAGAATTTTTTGTTTGTTTGTTTTAAAGAAAGAGAGCACAAGCAGGAAGGGCAGAGGGGGAGGGAGAGAGAACCTCAAGCAGACTCCATGCTGAGCATGGAGCCCAACGCAGGGCTTGATCTTACAACCCTGAGATCATGACCTGAGCCAAAACCAAGAGTCAGATGCTTAACAGCACCCCCAGGCACCCCAGCATGACTGTGTTTCAAATGACCACCATTAACCTTAGGAGGTAAGGGACAAAATTTAGAACATGCATTTTAATTTCTGCTGCTTCACACCAGGCTATTAGCATTAACATCTAGGCCTTTCTTCCCTTCTTGATGGGTCATTCCATCTGCAATTCCTTTGTTAGGGAACTGTCCTTACAATTCCATGCCCGGTTCAGTTTAGGAAAATTGAATATATCAGATTGAAAGTGACATGCTCAAAAGCATTTCCAGTATCTCACATGATTTCAGGACTATTTTATTATTGCATGGACTCTGAATTTCTCCACAGCCATCATTCATGAAGTACAATTATATAAGTAATGACATAAGACTTTATTTACTATCACCACTACCATTTACTTTTTATTATTAGGGCAGAATCTCTGTCTGTCTTTCTTACTACTCTACCTATAATGACACTGGCTTGTAGTTGTGCTTGAGGGTTTGTGAGAGAGGATTTCATCAGTGAGTAAACACAGCCCTAAACAATTTAGATTCTTCTGATGAGATCAGGGAATTCTGTCTTTCTTCCACAGCAGAAATGGCGGAGTCTGTATACGCGGGGTTTCACCGCTCATGAGAACAAACGGGCTGACAGTAGGGAGTTCTGCAGCACTTAGTACAGAGGTGCTCACCACCCACCAACTAGGATTATCAAAAAGAGCCAAGTAAATGTAAAACATGGAGGAGAGGGTCTAAAAAGACACAAAGGTGCTCACCAGAACAAGGATGGTTTGGGTGACTCTGGTCTCAGGGAAGGATCTTGGGGAGACCTTGGTCCTATGAATGTATTGGACCAGCTGCCTGTGTTGGTACAGGATGAACACCTTGGAGCCACATGAGTCCCAGACACAAAACATCATGAAAGGATATCAGTGCTGCATATATGGAGTCTGAGACTTTGTCGTGAAGCGGAGCAGAATGGTATCCAAAACCATTTTCCTTAAGATGGTTTTGTTCCTCCACTTGCCAGTCACAAATATAGGAAAAATAAAATTTACCAGCATGTGGAGGATCCCACAGAGGATATTGAAGGGACCGACGTACTTTGGGATTTTCACATTAAGCTCTGCCCACCTGGAGTTTCTGGGGCTGATGGTGACGGCTTGGAAGACATTCAGGAGATGGGTGGTACCAATGGTCACACCCCTGGCCATGGCCACTCTGTGAATGTATAAAACAAGTTTGCATCCAAAGTAATTGAGGAAATGTCTTAACCCCAAAGCTGCCATTGTCCCTGGGATTCCTCTGGAAAGAATGTCCAGGCTCCTGTCTCATTCCCTAACTCAGGATGGCAAATAAACCTCAATTGCCTGACTAGTTCTGGGGTCTCATATTCTTATGGGGCCCATGTACATAATCAAATTTGTTTTTCTTCTCCTGTCTTATGTTCATAGGATTATTAGACCAGCCAAAGAACCAATAAGGGTCGAGAGGATTTTTTTTCTCCCCTTCCCAACAATCATATGCACAGAACATAATCACACTCTTCCTGAAATACACTCTGTGAAATCTGCACATCATATTAACTATTAGATGAATTTCCGAGTTACAGTTTTGGGGTTTGTTTTCTGTTTTTAATGTAGGCTCCATGCCCAGTGTGGAACCCAACACGGGGCTTACTTACACGCACAACCCTAAGATCAAGACCTGAGCTGAGATCGACTGTCAATGTGACAAATTGGAAGTTTCAGATAGTGACTAAGCATGAGATTTCAAGAGACATTCCATAAAAAAAAAAAAAAAAGCACTGAGTCAGAAGACAACTCACACTCTGTACACAGACACACATGCATCTTTACACTTACACAAAGATATAAACACACACATGCATGAGCACGCACACTCTAATACAGTCATATACTCACATGAATGTATGAGCTCAGTCACTCTCATACTTCACATAGTCCCTATCACACACTGACAGGAACACACACACTCACCACATACACACTCGTGCTCATCCACACACGCATAGTGAAACAAGCAGCGACAAGCTCGCACAACTATACTCAGGCTCATAAAAGTCACTCGATCCGGCATCATGGGTAAGCCGGTCTCAGTAAGGTGTTCATGTATGGAAAACCACTAGTAACTACAGTCCTTAACATGGCATCATTCCTAATCCATCATTCATTCCATCACTGATATTCCCTCCAACATGGCAACCACCCACATGGAAACTGTTTCCAACATGCAGAACTCAAAAAGTGCCATGAGCATGGCCACTTCCGTCTGAGATGCATGGCAGGAAAGTTGGTGAGTTTGGACAAGTGACAGTATGTGAGTGACAGAGCAGGGTGTGAAAGTAGGCAGAGGGAGAAGGGGCATAAGGATAAATTGGAGCAGGGGTCTGCCTTTGGCTCAGGTCATGATCCCAGGGTCCTGGGATCAAGTCCTATGTTGGGCTCCCTGCTCAGTGGGGAGCCTGCTTCTCCATCTGCAGCTCCCCCTGCTTGTGCTCACTTACTCTCTCTGTCAAATAAATAAATAAAATCTTTTAAAAAGGATAAACTGGAGCTGTGGAGAGTCTGGGGGCAAGGAGGTGATAGAAAGAAGACAGAGGATCTGTACTAATTTCTAGGACTGCTGTTAACACATCACTACAAACTGAGTGGATTAAAATCACAGAAATTTATTCTCTCACAGTTCTGGAAGTGTTCCCCCTTGTTCCAACCCCAGAGATTCTGGCTCTTAGTCATTCGTGAGGCCCAGAACCAATCAGGTCTTAACGAAGGGGCCCAACTCATTCCACTGAGGCCAATGTAAACACTGAAGCTCCCAGATACATTTCTGAGGACGAAGCACAGGGTCTGGTCAATGGGGAAGCCTCCATGGGGAGGGCTGCTCTGCATATGATCTGATAGGGAAGGGTCAGTCTACCCCACATTCCTGATGTTGTACCAGATCCTGTGTGCATCTCCAGGAGACAAGTGCACTGAAAAATAGGGGAAGAGAAACTCACATTTTGACCTCCACTTGGAAACTCTATAAGTGCACTGATGTTCACAGGCCCCAGAAGCAATGGAATAGCAATCAGATCACATACACCGTCCCTGGCCATGGGGAAGGTTTTGGATTTCATGGTGAATGCCATGGAAGACACTGGAAGGGAAGGCAAGTCCTTAGAGAATGTAGGAGCATGTGAAAAACGAGACAGATGATGTCCCTCTGTGACTACCAGAGAATTAAATGTAGGCTTCCAGAATCATTCCATTCAAGCACAGCATCTCAAACCACATTTTATGGCAGAGTTTTCTCCTTTGACCTTTGGCCCCCACCTGTGACATCTGCTTCATTCATTCCCACCTACCTGGGCGTGTGGCTATTGTCTCCTTTCTCTTCACATCCCAGGGCTCTTTCCTTTGCTCCAAAGGAAACCAGGTCTTGCTTAGATACGCCAAGACCTGTTTGTTAGAAAAAAGGAACATGACTTTTGTTGTGGATTCCCCAATTTATAACCCAGCACTATGCTCAGTAGAAAAGCAAGCACATTATAAGAAATCATAGAAAATTATTTCTCCAAACGCTGTTTGCTGATGGCCTCTTTAGAATACTTAAGAAGTATATTCAATTTGCACATTCTAACTCCACTTCCAAGAACTACTGAATCAGAAATAAGGGGTATAAACTGGAATTTAACATGTACTCCATAATATTTTATGCCACTGAATTTCTCTAATTATCCGTAATCTAAAGTGAAGGATACAGATCACGTCACAAAAGGGAAAGATTAAGGTCATGAAGATTTTCTCCTTTACAACAAACCCAAAAGTGTTTCCTTAAACCCCAAATTTAGTCATGCAAAGCAGAAGTTCCCAGGAGACATTCTATAAATGAAAGTAAACCCTGAGAAGGGATGAGGAATTCCGGAGGGACGTTATCCTCCTGGGAGACCAGGCTCCTGGAGTTTCCCAACAGCACGTCCCTGTACATTTCCCGCTGAGCATGGTCCGGCATCCCCACTCCTCCTGAGAGAAGTCGATGGCAAACATCCCAGAATGTCAGCAGTCCCTGAAAGACAAACTACAGTTACCAAGTGCCAGATCTCATAATTTGACCCAACATGAAAAAAGGGTTATAGAGAACTGGTTCTGACTTAGGTGACGGACCTGAATTATCTAATCAAGTAACTGTAGCACAGTATTACTCTCCACTGTAGTTTCTAACCCTATGGAAACAATAGGATGTAAGATCCACAAAAACAGGGGCACCTGGCTGGCTCATTCAGAAGAGTATGCACTCTTGATCTTGGGGTTGTGAGTTCGAGCCCCACAATGGGCAGAGAGTTTACTTAAAAATAAAATATTTGGGATGCCTGGGTGCCTCAGTTCGTTGGGCATCTGCCTTTGGCTCGGGTCATGATTCCAGGGTCCTGGAACTGAGCCCCGCATCAGGCTCCCTGCTCAGAGGGGAGCCTGCTTCTCCGTCTGCCTGCGGCTCTCCCTGCTTCTGCATACATGCTTGCTCTCGCTCTCTCTCTCTGACAAATTAATAAATAAAATCATTAAAAAAATAAAAAATAAAAATAAAATATTTTTTAAAAAATCCACAGAAAACTGGAGATACTATATGAAACATAAAATATAAAATTAAGACATCAACACAGGCATATACATGTTGTAAGTTGTTGTAAGTTGTATATGTATCTTGTATGGGAGACTCACAGTGAGTATAAAGTGTATTTCTCAAATCTTAATATATACAACAGACTGGAGATCTTGTTAAGAATGGGAAGAATTCATGAACGACTTTGAAGTGAGAGTCTCATGGCAATTTCGGGTTCCTACAGAATAGTAAGAATGGCAAGAGCAATTTTTTTTTTAAAGATTTATTTATTTGACAGAGAAAGAGAGACAGCAAGAGAGGGAACACAAGCAGGGGGAGTGGGAGAGGGAGAAGCAGACTCCACACTGAGCAGGGAGCCCGATGTGGGGCTCGACCCCAGACCGTGGAATCATGACCTGAGCTGAAGGCAGACGCTTAATGACTGAACCACCCAGGCGCCCCAAGAGCAATCTTTTTAACATGTACTATATACTAGACATTATTCTATCAGTTTTTCATAATGCATAAAACCACAAAAATAATCTGCCTGCAATATTATGCTTCTTTTATAAGAATATATGTCCAATACCCAATAAATGGTAGAGCTGGGATTTTACCTAGTTTATCTGACCTAGAATTTATCAATAAGGAAGACGCATACAAGGCCAACATACAGAGACGATCCTAAAAGAATAACTGTAGCATTTTATAACCGAGTCATGGAAACACGAAGGTACCAACACAGATTTGATCTAATAACTTCTACACCTTATGCATACATCATATATTTTAAAAATAACCAAATATTAATTTAATTATATCAAAAGTGATATAATAGAAAAATTTAATGTCACTGATATTAAGAAACACTTTCAATTGCATAAACAAATTTATTTGTAGATGAAGCTTTTGTGTCTTTTAAAAACACTATGGACACAACGTACACACGACAATCACAAACCAATATAAGAGCTATTATTTCTGACTGTGTATTTCATTGACAATTTGTATTTTCTCTATCATTGGTGCTGAGTTATATTTTGGAATTTTAGGACACTTAACATATATAAGGTATCTGTTGTGGGTTTTTTTCTGAAAATACGACAAAGTCATAAAGAAGGGTGCGTCCGACATGACTTTGGAACGAAAGGAAACTTACAGGAGCAAGGCTTGACTGATTTAGGCTCATCTTGCAAAAACCAAATACTCTAATACACAGAGGTGAGAGCCTTCATTTCCCAAAGCAAACGACAAGCAAAGACAAACTCAGAAGAGTCTCCAGAGTAAATGTCATAGCTTACGCACATCACTCAGTAAATAGCCCCAAATGCTTATTGGTCATAATGGAACACGTGCTAATGTGATGGTGGAGGAATCTAGCAGACAACACCTGAACCACGTGAACGAACATGACGGCAGCTGTAACAGACACACTAAGTGTCCTGCCATTTCCACAAGGGTGCAGATGCTGCTCTCCTCCTTCCGTCTTTTTTCCCCCATCATTAATTTGCTTTAAAAATACATTTATAGGGGCACCTGAGTGGCTCAGTCGGTTAAGCATCTGCCTTCGGCTCAGGGCATGATCCCAGGGTCCTGGGATAGAGTCCTGCATTGGGCTCCCTGCTCAGCGGGGAGTCTGCTTCTCCCTCTCCCTCTGCTGCTCCCCCTGCACGTGCTCTCTCTCTCTGTCAGATAAATAAAATCTTAAAATAAAAAAAAAAAACCTTTATAGAGCGGTGCTGACTCGCACAGTCAGCAAAGCATGGGACTCTTGACCTTGGGGTTGTGAGGTTGGGCCCCAAGATGGGTACAAAGATTACGTTAAATTAAATCCTTAAAATAATAATAATAATAATAATAATAATAATAATAAATGTCAAATTCATAAAAGTAAAGACTAGAACAGAAGTTGCCAGGGGCTCAGGGAGTGGGTAGAAGGAGGAGATCTTGGACGAGTTTCAGCTACGCAGGATGAATCAGTTCTGGGGGTTATAATGTACAGCATGGTGGGTATAGATTATACTTTCTCAGAAACTTGAATTGGCTAAGAGACTAGATCTTAATGTTCTCACCACACATACCTGTCTTTCCTGAGCCTGCCCAGTAGAAACTAACTCCCAGAATTCACATAATTTTATCTATTTAAGACACTTCCGGGGCACCTGGCTGGCTCAGTCTGAAGAGTATGTGACTCTCGATCTCAGGGTTGTGAGTTGGAGCCCCATGTTGGGTGTAGATATTTCTTAAAAACCTTGGAGGGAGGGAGGGAGGGAGGAAGGGAGGGAGGGAGGGAGGGAGGGAAGGAAGGAAGGAAGGAAGGAAGGAAGGAAGGAAGGAAGGAAGGAAGGAAGGAAGGAAGGAAGGAAGGAAGGAAGGAAAGAAGGGAGGGCGGGAGGGGGGAAGAAAGGAAAAGAGAAAGGGAAGGAAAATACACTTCCATGTCCTTTATAAAATAGCAAGCAATTTAATAGGAAACCGCAGTTTTCTGGGACAATGACATTAGAAACTATTTTATTCCCAAAAAGGGAAAAGAAATACAAATAATGATGATGACGATAACAGAAACTGTTTTCTCTGTGGATGTTCCACTGGGTGACATCAGAACTCCCACCACCCACAGAGCTGGCCCCAATGAACCCAACTCTCCTATACACCAGCGCTTCCTTGCACTGACCCCACGGTCCCCAATTCAACCTTCTAATCCTTTGCTCAAGAATAACAGTTCGTGAGGAGAACCAGGACTGCTTCATCTCTGTTTTCACAGGACCCTATGAAATGAAAAGAATCCTTCCTCTTCCTGTTGGCCTCTTCACCACAGAACCAGGAAACTGGAGTGCCCTCCCACCCGGGTTCCAGCCCTGGAGCACCCCACCGGGGAACAGTTACAACAGTCTAGACTGTCAAACTGCCATCAGCCACCTGGGACCCAGGGCACAGGGGGAGACCTAGAGTCCAGGAGGCGAGTGCATGACGGAGAGCACGGCAACAAACAGGACACAGGAAAATGCACGGGGATGAAATGTGGTTGCAGAGACCAGGGGCACGTGGGACCAAGGCGCAGGGGAGAGAGTCGCAGCCTCTGAAGGCACACGAGGGTCAAAAGGTGCAATGGGAATAAAATACACTGCAGAGCTAGGGGCGTGCAAGGGGGCAGAGCATACAAGAAAGTGAGGCATCTGGGGAATTCCGGGGAGTGGAACCATATGGGTGCCAGGTGTCACGGCATGCAAGGCTGTAAGGGGAAGAGCAAGAGTCCGTGCAGGAAGGTGGAGGGCACAGCCGGGTAAAGGCAATGCAGACAATATTCAGGAAAGGGCTACAGAAGTGAGGGGCACAATAGGTGGGGGTGCAGATCCTAGGGACCGAGCATGGTCCACGGCACAGGAAAAGGGTGCAGAGAGGAAACGGACATGCGCAGACAACAGCAGCAAGGTGAACGTCCACCGGTGGGCATCAGTGGATCAAAGGACCCAGGAAAGGGGCTGGGATGACAGGACCAGGGAGAAAGCACCAAGGTGAAGAATGGGGGGGGGGCAATGGGGGCAATCGACAGCTGAGGGCTATCAATATAAAGTACGCAATCGTTGGGCTGCAGTCACTGTAACGGGAGTCAGGGATGGGATACAGGGAGGGGAGGAAGGGTGGCATGGAGCTAACAGAAGGGAAGTCTTGGACGGACGATGGAATTCTTAGTGGGATAGAACTCAAAAGGGCACACACTGGAGACAATGTGGCAGGATGGCTGTCTAGAAAGGCTGGGTGCACAGGATGGGGCAGGCAGAAGTCAGGGAGATGAGGAGAGACAGGAGATGAAGGACATGGGACCCATCACGTTCACCCGACTGACGGGTGGAGGTCCGAGGATGCGGGGAAACGGAGGTAGGAGATGAGGGGATGGGTGCAACTCACAACAGAACTCCCTAAATCAGTCCCCACTCGATTTCCCCATTTATATTTGTCCTCATTTATTATTGGATTTTTAAAACTTCAGGTAATGAGACACAAATCTTACATACACAAAATACCCCTGAAAACTCCTTAATCTGAGTAGACAGCTTAGAGCTAGCTGCAAGTAGAACTTGGGGGAATGACCCAGCCTTCTCTCTCTTCTTTGGGGATGCCAGACAGAGTGACCCCGGTGGGTCTGGCAGGACGTGTTTATTGGTACTTGATGCTTAGTGACGGGAATAAATATCTATACCGTCTCCGAGCCCCGCTTATGCCTTGACCTCTTATGCCCTAAACCTGATAGGATGAAAACCCTTTTACTTATTGTGGGGATTCTAAACATAACTCATGCTTTAAGAAAATAAAACGTAGCCACACACAGCACATTTTAACTCTTCTGTTTTTCCTTGCTTTTCCCTTAGAAGAAGCTATTCCAGGAGGTACCATTAGTAATACTTCTGTGGATATATTTCAATATTTTAAGATATTTTTGCCTGTAAACAATTACATGCATGTTTCATTATAAAATATGTAAGGAATAAAATAAATGTAAGTCCCCATGAATTACCCCTTGCCCAATACCATTTGCAAATTGACCAATTTTCACTGCTTTGAGAGTTATCCCCTTTTTTTTAATGGAATCTGGGATGTTTTCCTAACATACATGAACACTTTCTGTACTGATATCAATATTATATACATATTGTCACACTGGGCTTACTCCCCAATCAAACTGCTCTCCTCATTTGGAGACTTGAACCTTTAGACAGAATCTGAAGGTGTATTTCTCGTGGTAGGGTGTCTCCGTCTCACATTCAAGGCAAAGACATGGGCAGGTTACTGCCTACTGCAGGTGGGGTTGCAGGTGCAAATAACATGGAAAATACAACTTACCGACAGGGAACAAGTTCAGGAAACTTTAGTACGTCCTGGTACAGCAACAATACTATCTCCTTATAAAGCTGAGATGATTCATTAAGCCCACCGACAGGAAGGCTGAGCGTCCGCAGAAAGAGTGAGCCAAGGGGAGATGGGGGACACTACTTTCGTGATCGATAGAATGGGAAACGGTTTCTTTAAAAGAAGAAAACAAAATGGGGTGCCTGGGTGGCTCAGTTGGTTAAGCACCTGCCTTGGGCTCAGGTCATGACCCCGGAGTCCTGGGATGGAGTCCTGGGATGGAGTCCCACATCGAGCTCCGCGCCCCCACCAGCAGGGAGCTTGCTTCCCCTTCTCCTGCTCCCCCTGCTTGTGCGCTCTTTCTCTAGTAAATAAATAAAACCTTCTTTAAAAAGAACAAAACATCTCAACTAGAAAGGAGGAAACGACAAATTAGATGAAAATTAAGAGTTTGTCCTCATCAAAAGGCACCTAGATACGTAGATAGACACATGGATGGATGGATTGATGGATGGATGGATGGATGGATGGATGGATGGATGGATGGACAGACAGAACCGGTACCAAGAATAGATATATTCTACATGTAGAAATATCTCCTGTAAATCAATAAGAGAAAGAGAGGCAACACAACTGAAAACAAATGGGTAAAATAAACCAAAAGACACACAAAACAACGATTTACTTCAAGGCGCATAGATATGGGAAAAGATGTTCAAGTTCCTGTCTCATCAAGAAAATGGAAAGACAGTCACTGCCTGGTACCATCACACAACAACCAGAACAATAAATCAAAAACGACAGAAAACACCACCTGCTGACGAGGAAGCAACTAAACAGAGAATCTCATCCACAGGGGCTGGGGTCAAGTTCACGCACACGCTTTGGGACTGGCAATCTGTCCCGAAGCCAAACAGATGGAAACCTGAGACCCAGCAGTATCACTACTCCGTATACACCTGAAAACACCCCCCCCGCGCATCTCAACACACTCTAGAATTTCCACATCAGCGTCATTCTAACAGCGCCAAGTGCAAAGATCACTCCGTGTGCTTCATCAGCATAGCGGCTAACTTGTCTGATTTTCAGACCATGAGATCCACTCGCCAGCGCCCAGAAATGATCAATAACAACATGGAATAGTTACCAATAAAATCACAAACGCATGCAATTGAACCGTGAAAATACAAAAGAGTTCATGCTACAGGATTCCTTTTGTATCGAGGACAAGCGAGGTCAGAGATTTACATGTGAGACGTCCCGTGGGTGCCCCTTGAAGATGGTGCCTGGGAGGGGCCGCGAGGAGGGGCTTCCTGCCAGCCTGGCGGTGTTCTGAGGCACAGAGGGGCGTGCGCGCGTGACACATCACAGAGCTATCCGCTTCGGACCCGCGCATGCGTATTCATTTTTAAAGTACAGATGAGCAGTAAGAAAGTTGTGAGGGGGGGGCGCCTGGGTGGCACAGCGGTTAAGCGTCTGCCTTCGGCTCGGGGCGTGATCCCAGTGTTATGGGATCGAGCCCCACATCAGGCTCCTCTGCTATGAGCCAGCTTCTTCCTCTCCCAATCCCCCTGCTTGTGTTCCCTCTCTTGCTGGCTGTCTCTATCTCTGTCAAATAAATAAATAAAATCTTAAAAAAACAAAAAAGTTGTGAGGATCTGAACAGACTGGTGTCATTGCTCCATGACGTTGTCACGGCAGAAGCTAAAAGCATCCGATAATGTCACCCATTTGTTTCTTAAAGTATGCTGCAATATCCAGGTTAAAAACCAAGAGATACTTAGCACTGTATGTACTTACACTGGAATGGTTTTTAAATTCAGAACAGGTGTCAGGAACACCACACGGTAAACCAATAAATCCAATCCCAAATATATTCATCATTATTTTCAACACATATAATTATTCCTATTACAGCTGAACTTTGACCACACTGAGATTTTTTTTTCCCCAGCGACACAGCTAAAATAGAATGAAGGTAGAAACATGGAGGACACATTCCATGTAATGATAAACAACAAACCGGGAAGGTGATATAAATACCAAATATACGTGAAGCTGTTGGTCATTGTCGTCTTTAAAACTATTTCTACATTTCTTACTGCACACTTTTCCATATTATTGCTTGAGGGCTGAGAAACATAGTGTAATTACACGCGTGTATCTGGATCTACCTGTATATTCGTGCGTGTACGCACACGCACTGCGATGTACCAGAGATGTGTGCCTCTGCCCCCCTTATAATGTGCCCCTTGCATAATGGTCAATCCATGGGGGATCCTATCAATCTATGACAAACGACTGATCCTTTCAATCCCATCAACCTATGGGAAATGAGTGAGTTAACAACGGAATATGGGGGGGGACACATTTCCAATAAGATGAGGGAATTTTTTTAAAGATTTTATTTATTTCTTTGAAAGAGAGAGCACAAGCAGCAGAGGACAGAGAGAGACGGAGAAGCAGGCTCCCCTCTGAGCACCGAGCCCGATGTGGGGCTCGATCCTAGGACCCTGAGATCATGACTTGAGCTGAAGGCAGACGCTCCATCGACGGAGCCCCCCAGAAGCCCCAAGATGTCATTGCTTTGTCAATTTGTTACTCCTTCTGCAGGCAAACCTGGGTCTGGACACCGTGGAGTCACCCGTGTTCAGGAGCACACAGGGGCTGAGAACAGGAAAACACATAGTGAAGACCGCAGACAAGCTCCCCAGTAACCGACTGGCATTAATTAAAAAAGCCAGACAAAGTTGACAAATTAAGGAGAGGGTATAAAAAAATACGAAGGTGCTCACCAGGAGAAGGATGCTCTGGGTGGCTCTGGACTCCGCGGAGGATCTGGCAGAGACAGTGTTCGTGTGAATGTGCCGGACCCGCTGCTTGTGCCTGTACAGGATGACAACCAGGGAGCCGCTGGCCCCGAGCATGAGCCCCAAAGAGAACATGTTAGTGAATGAGAGCCATGCTGTGAACAGCGAGGCTGTGGTCGTATTGTAAAGTACTGCACAACAGTACCCTAAATCCATTTTCCTCGTGATGTTTGCATCGATCCCCTCGCCAGTCACAGAGAGGGGAAAAATGGTATTCATCAGTACGTTCAGGATCCAGCACAGGGTGGTGGAGGGGACGGTGTACTTGGGAGCTTTCCCTTTCAGCGCGGCCCACCTGGAGTTCTGGGGGCTGACCGTGATGACCTGGAAGACACTCAGGAGGCAGGTGCTCTCCATGGACACATTCCTGGCCACTCTCCGAACAAAGAAAAGAAGGCTGCATCTAAAGTCACTGGCGGAATGTCTCAACCCAAAAGCTGCCAACGTCTGGGGGACGCCGTTAGAGAGTAGGACCAAGACGTTGGCGACGGTCAGGTGCCTGAGGATGAGATCCGTGCACCTTGCCTTGCACCCAGCAACGTGGAGGAGGACATAACGGCACAGAACAGAGAAGTTCCCCAGGACTCCCAGCACAGTCTGTGATAAGATGATCACTCCCACCGCCAGATCCCTCGTGGCCATCCTGTCGCTTCTCAGGGACTGATGTGCATCTTCACGGCCACTGGAGCCTGTGTGGAAAGCAGACCGGAGCTGACTTCAGACTGTCACCTGAATCCCAGTATTCTCCACTGACTAGATTAGTTGAATCTTGGATGTCTCCACCTTAATGTCTTTTACTAAGACATTTTTCAAGACTTAAACATATACATTTCAGAGAAAACTTGGAACATACAGACCACTGCTATGAAGAGCGGTCACATGGTCACCTCTCATTCTGCACAAAGCCGTGAGGCTCGCTACTGTCACTTTAACTGCAGAGATGGGGCAATTACAGAGTTCAGGCAAAGAGCAGTGAAGTCATGCGTCTAAATCCCTATGCAGCTTAAGGGCAGATGGGGACTTGAAAATGCCAGGTGCTAGGAACAGAAGCACGCTTTGAACCACCCAGCAACAGCAAAAATGTGGTCAGTGGTGCTTCTCAGATCACCCAGACATATCTTTCTATTGCTTTTCCATTTGGTGTCAGATTGGTGGTGACATCATCATTTTGATCTTACACGTTTCCATGTACATAGATTTATCCTATAGCCAATGCCAATTATGAATGAATATTCAGAAATCTTATGAAAAGCAGAAGTACGGATTGCAGGTTAATACCCCAGCAGCCTGCCCCAGGACAAGCACATTTAATGAACGGAAGAACGGCTTGCAATTAGGAGGGCAAAAAAAAAGAGAAAAAGGATCTGTTTGCTTTTATGCCAGGAACAAAACACAATGTCACCTACTGCAGGAAACTTGGAAAAAACTCATGCCAGACCCTAAATTATAGGACATGAAACAACACTATATGGTAAATAGCACAGACTAAAAAAACTACATCTTTAATTCTTTTCAGATCATACACTTATTAACTTATTCATACCAAGTTCATAAAATTACTAGCAATGATGCATGGTTTTTGAAAAATAAAAACATGTAAGGGACATAGATGCAAAATTCAATCTCTAGGGTGTGAAACCATGTACATTTTATGAATTGCAGTAGTGAATATTTTGAATCAATATTAGAATATTTTTAAACCAAATAAAATATAAGATAATTTCAATCTGACAGCTACTATCTGAAACTCATAAAGTTACCCTTTCCTTAACGATCTGTCCCTAACCTCAAGAAGGAAGTCCTACCACAACCAACAGACCACCGCTGCATTCAGCAGAAGCACAATTACTGTCTCCATTAATTGCATGAGACACCGGAGCTGAAGAAAACATTTCTATTCGAGCAACTGTAACTTGAACACACTGACTGTGCATGGGATTACGTGGTCCACACAGGGATTCATCCTGTGATTACAAGCCCAAATGTGTTACGAGCACAAGTCTGGGAATCCTGCAATTGAGGCTCTGAGTCCTGTAAGGTAGAGAGAGTGGCAGGTTGATCTCAGAACTATGATCCCTGAGCACTTTAAAAATCAGGTTTCATTAAATGACTGTCATGGTCAGTTACACGGACATTAACGCAGGGGCCACCATCACTGGGTGACGTGAAGGACTTCGTCTGCCTCATTAGCTTAGCTGACGCCCCAGGAATTATTCCTGCCTCTGTGTGGCAGGGACAGTAGACCGAGGTCAAACCCAGAAGCAGCCCCTTTTCTAATACAACCACTTACCCGGACTTCTAACACCAGGCTATCATGGTAAAGTCTGCCTCTCCGTGGGAGGCACGCTTCTGCCTGCGGTGAGGACGGTGGGCTGACGTGAAGGTCTCACCAGCCGGTGCAGGTGAGAGGAGGAGGCAGCCAGACCCTGAGATATGGGTTCAGGATCCTGTGACCGCACCTGCCCCTCAGGACCGCACTTGTCCTCTCTCCCACAGCAGCAATCAGAGAGCGGGCTGGGAGGGAGAAAGTTTCCGGGAACCTTTTTCCAGTTGCTAATTAAAAAAAAAAAAAAAATGAACCAAACAAAACAATTACACGTTTCCTTTCAGTGGCTCCCAAGGGAGCTTTGGAGTGTTCGAGCAAGTCTCTTCCTCTGTCATCCCTCCAGGCAGACCCTGGCAAACGTTGGCACGTTTGAAGACCATCATCGCAACTCTGGACTGACGTGGGCAGGAAACTCTGGGGTCTGACAGGTCAGGAGGCACAGCCGTCTCCCTGCATTCGCAGAGAACTTCCCTAGGAAGTCATTCTGCCAAGAAAACATGTTCTTTCCTTCTCTTCACACTGTCGTGTGCACCAACACCTAAGCTATGAGCAGAGACAAAAATGAGACAGGCATCACCTGAGGATTTCCCGACACACGCAAGCAAACGCCATCCATGACACCGATGTTTCACGTTAGAAATCACTGGATTTCTCTGCACCGCTATGTTCCAATGTTGAGTCTCTGCATGATTCAATGTCAACTAATACAGGGTTTTGTAGGAAATCAACAGCAATGCTGACTCTTGCTCGTGACAGGAAGTAGCAGCAGGACAGCGTCGTGGAAGAAAGAGGGAAGGCTCACAAGAGCTCCTCACACACAGAAGCAGGAGGGTCAGTCTTGTAAGAGGCAGACTGTACACTTTCAACCACCAGTTAACCCCCGCAACTTACTCAAATCAAGACCAGTGAAGGATTCCCATAGTTCTCACCACTTCATTTTCTTCCCAGAATTGTTACCAGTAAGCACTGGGTGAAATCCTACTGGGCAGGGTCCAGGCACTCCCACTGCTCCTGGGAGGAATCTTTGGCCACATCCCTGAATGTCAACCATCGCTGAAATAAATAATACATTTACCATGCGACCACTGGGCAGACTGTGTAATTTACCTAAGAGACGGTTCAGAGAACTGGTTCTGACTTAGGTGAGTGGTCGGAATTACACACTAAGAGGACTGGACACAAAATCATTCCATGATGTTCTCCCTAATTCGGAGGAAAGAGGAGGGCGTAAGGTTCACCAAACCCCGAGAAAGACTACCCTTAGGGCATCCACACGGGCATCCACAGTTCTGTTTGGCTGCTCTATTTACATCACACGTAAGTTGTGCATCTTTCTCAATGGGACTCACGGTGAGTCGGAAGCGTACTTCTCAAGAATTTAATGTACACAACCACAACCTGGAGATCTTGTTAACATACAGGCTCTGATGCTGTTCTGGGAAGGGGCCCGAGTTTCTGCGTTTCTAACAAGTTCACCGAGTGTTACCAATGCCTCTGGTCCAAGGGCCGCACTTCTGAACGCCAAAGGGTTAAAATGCGGAGGGAAATAATCACATGTCACTTACAACAGTTTTACAGAAATTTTACATTCTAATATATGGCCACAATCTTTTTGAATATTTCCCTAGGTATTATTCAAAGAGCTTTCACAAATTCATTTCATAAATGAAACTAATAAATTTCAAAAATCATCTATGAGAATATTACTCTTCCACTTTTATGAGACTCTTCTGTCAAACATTCAGGAAACAGAAGGGCCTGGGATTTAACCCCATTTGTGAGATGTAGAATTTATCCAAAAGGAACACATTGGTCAATGTACAGAACAATGCAAAAGAATATTCATGACAGATTTTCTAAGTGAGAGGAGCAAAGGAGGTAACGTCACACTTGGGGCACCTGGGTGGCTCAGTAGTGACGCGTCTGCCTTCGGCTCAGGTCACGATCCTGGGGTCTTGGGATCCAGCCCCGCATCGGGCTCCCTCCTCAGCGGGGAGTCTGCCTCTCCCTCTCCCTTGCTGCTCTACCTGCTTGTGCTCACTCTCTCTGTCAGATAAACAAAACCTTAAAAATAAAAAAAAAAAAAAAAACCTCCATAGAGGGGTGCTGAGTGGCTCAGTCAGCAAAGCATGGGACTCTTGACCTTGGGGTTGTGTGTTCGGGCCCCACATTGGGCGCAAAGATGACTTAAAAATAAAATCCTTAAAAAATAATAATAAGTGTCTGTTCATATCTTCTGCCCATTTCATGATTTGTTTGTTTCTCATGTATTGAGTTTGAGAAGTTCTTTGTAGATCTTGGATACCAGTCTTTTATCTGTAGTGTCATTTGCAAATATCTTCTCCCATTCCGTGGGCTGCCTCTTAGTTGTTCTGACTGTTTCCTTGGCTGTGCAGGAGCTTTTTATTTTGATGAAGTCCCACAAGTTCATTTTTTCTTTTGTTTCTCTTGCCTTTGGAGATGTGTCATGAAAAAGGTTGCCGTGGCCATTGTCGAAGAGGTTGCAGCCTATGCTCTACTCTAGGATTTTGATGGATTCCTGTCTCACGTCGAGGCCTTTCATCCATTTGGAGTTTATCTTTGTGTATGGTGGGAGAGAGTGGTCAAGTTTCATTCTTTTGCATGGAGCTGTCCAATTTTCCCAGCACCATTTATTAAAGAGACTGTCTTTTTTCCACTGGATGTTTTTTCCTGCTTTATCAAAGATTAGTTCCCCAAAGAGCCGAGGTTCCATTTCTGCATTCTCTACTCTGTTCCATTAGCCTATGTGTCTGTTTTTGTGCCAGTACCATGCTGTCTTTGTATCACAGCTTTGTAGTACAGCTCGAAATCTGGCAACATGATGCCCCCAGCTTTGTTTTTCCTTTTCAACAATTCCTTGGCGATTTGGGGCCTTTTCTGGTTCCACACAAATTTAAGGGCTGTTTGTTCCACTTCTTTGAAAAATGTCATTGGTATTTTGATCAGGATGGCATTGAAACTGTAGATTTCTCTGGGTAGCATAGACATTTTAACTATGTTAATTTTTCAATCCATGAGCATGGAATATTTTTCCACCTTTTTGTGTCCTCTTCAATCCCTCTTACATTGTTGGTGGGAATGCAAATTGGCACAGCCACTCTGGAAAACAAGTGTGGAGGTCCCTTAAAAAGTCAAAAATTGAGGTACCGGATGATCCAGCAATTGCACTACTGGGTATTTACCCCAAAGATACACATAGCGAAGAGAAGGGCCTTATGCACCCCAATGTTCATAGCAGCATTGTCCACAATAGCTAAATTGTGGAAGGAGCCGAGATGCCCTTCAACAGATGACTGGATTAAGAAGATGTGGTCCATACATATAATGGAATATTACTCAGCCATCAAAAAGAATGATTTCTCAACATTTGCTGCAACATGGACAGGACTGGAGGAGGTAATGCTAAGCGAAATAAGTCAACCAGGGAAAGACAATATCATATGGTTTCACTCATTTATGGAACATAAGACGTAGGAAGATCGGTAGAAGAAGAAAGGGATAAAGAAAGGGGGGGTAAACAGAAGGGGGAATGAACCACAAGAGACTATGGACTCTGGGAAAGAAACTGAGGGCTTCGGGGTGGGGGAATGGGACAGGTTCGTGATGGATAGTAAGGAGGGCACGTATTGCATGGTGCACTGGGTGTTATACGCAACTAATGAATCATTGAACTTTACATAAAAAACTAGGGATGTACTGCATGGAGATTAACATGATATAATAATAATAATAATAATAATAATAATAATAATAATAATAATAATAATAATAAAATATAAAAGTCAAAATCATAAAAGCAAAGACTAGAATGGTGGATGCCAGGGGCTCAGGATGGGGGTGGAAGGAGGACATCTTTGACAAGTTTCAGCTACACAGGATGAATCGGTTCTGGGGTTATAATGCAAAGCACGGGGGGCATAGATTACACTGTATTATAAATTTGATGCTAAGAGAGTAGATCTTAATGTTCTCACCACACATACCTGTCTTTCCTGAGACCGCCGGGTAGAAACTAACTCCCAGAATTCACATAATTTTAATCTATTCAAGACACTTCCGGGACACCTGGCTGGCTCAGTCTGAACAGTATGTGACTCTCGATCTCAGGGTTGTGAGTTTCAGCCCCATGTTGGGTGTAGAGATTACTGAAAAATCTTGGAAGGAAGGAAGGAAGGAAGGAAGGTGGAAATAAAATAGGAAGCAATTTAATAGGAAACCTTAGATTTCTGGGAAAATGACATTAGAAACTATTTTATTCCCCAAAAAGGGAAAAGAAATACAAATAATGATGATGATGATAACAGAATCTGTTTTCTCTGTGGATGTCCCACTGGGTGACATCAGAACTCCCACCACCCACAGAGCTGGCCCCAATGAACCCAACTCTCCTATACACCAGCGCTTCCTTGCACTGACCCCCCGGGCCCCAATTCAACCTTCAAATACTTTGCTCAAGAATAACAGTTCGTGAGGAGAACCAGGACTGCTTCATCTCTGTTTTCACAGGACCCTATGAAATGAAAATAATCCTTCCTCTCCCTGTTGGCCTCTTCACCACAGAACCAGGAAACTGGAGTGCCCTCCCACCCGGGTTCCAGCCCTGGAGCACCCCACCGGGGAACAGTTACAACAGTCTAGACTGTCAAACTGCCATCAGCCACCTGGGACCCAGGGCACAGGGGGAGACCTAGAGTCCAGGAGGCGAGCGCATGACGGAGAGCACGGCAACAAACAGGACACGGGAAAATGCACGGGGACGAGATGTGGTTGCAGAGACAAGGGGCACGTGGGACCAAGGTGCCGGGGAGAGGGTCGCAGGCTCCGAAGGCACATGAGGGTCAAAAGGTGCAATGGGGATGAAATACACTGCAGATCTTAGGGGCGTGCAAGGGGCAGAGAGTACAAGAAAGTGAAGCATCTGGGGAACACCAGGTGGTGGAACCATATGGGTGCCAGCTGTCACGGCATGCAAGGCTCTAAGGGCAGAGTGAGAGTCTGTGCAGGAACGCAGAGGGCACAGCTGGGTAATTGCACTGCAGACAATATTCAGGAAAGGGCTACAGAAGTGAGGGGCACAATAGGTGGGGGTGCAGATCCTGGGGGCCCAGCATGGTCCACGGCACAGGAAAAGGGTGCAGAGAGGAAACGGACATACATACACAACAGCAGCAAGGAGAGAGTCCACCGGTGGGCATCAGTGGACCCAAGAACCCGGGAAAGGGGCTGGGATGACAGGACCAGGGAGCAAAGCACCACAGTAAAGAATGGTGGGGGGCGATGGGGGCAATCATAGCTGAGGGCTATCAAGATAAAGGACGCAATCCCTGGGATGCAGTCACTGTAACGGGGGTCAGGGGTGGGATACAGGGAGGGGAAGAAGGGTGGCATGGAGCTGAAGGAAGGGAAGTGTTGGACGGACGATGGAATTCTTTGTGATAGAGAACTCAAAAGGGCACACACTGGAGGCAATGTGGCAGAATGGCTGTCTAGAAAGGCTGGGTGGAGAGGATGGGGCAGGCAGAAGTCAGGGAGATGAGGAGAGACAGGACATGAAGGACATGGGACCCATCACGTTCATCCGACTGCTGGGTGGAGGTCCTAGGTTGTGAGGGAACGGAGGTAGGAGATGAGGGATGGGTGCAACTCACAACAGAACTCCCTAACTCAGTCCCCACTCGATTTCCCCATTTATATTTGTCTTTATTTATTATTGGATTTTTTTTTAAATTTCAGGTTATGAGACACAAATCTTACATACACAAAATACCCCTAAAAACTCCTTAATCTGAGTAGACAGCTTAGAGCTAGCTGCAAGTAGAACTTGGGGGAATGACCCAGCCTTCTCTCTCCTCTTTGGGGATGCCAGACACAGTGACCCCGGTGGGTCTGGCAGGATGTGTTTATTAGTACTTGATGCTTAGTGACGGGAATAAATATCTATACCGTCTCCGAGACCCGCTTACGCCTTGACCTCTTATGCCCTAAACCTGATAGGATGAAAACCCTTTTACTTATTGTGGGGATTCTAAACATAACACATGCTTTAAGAAAATAAAACGTAGCCACACACAGCACATTTTAGTCTTCTGTTTTTCCTTTCTTTTCCGTAGAAGAAGCTATCCCAGGAAGTCACCATTAGTAATACTTCTGTGGATATATTGCAATTTTTTAAGATATTTTTGCCTGTAAACAATTACATGCATGTTTCATTATAAAGTATTTAAAGAATAAAATAAAATGAAAGTCCCAATGAATTACCCCTTGCCCAATACCAGTTTCCTCTGCAAATGGACCTATTTTCACTGCATTCAGAGTTATCCACCCTTTTTTATGGAATTTGGGATGTTTTCCTAACATACATGAACACTTTCTGTACTGATATCAATATTATATACATATTGTCACACTGGGCTTACTCCCCAATCAAACTGCTCTCCTCATTTGGAGACTTGAACTTTTAGATGGAATCTGAAGGTGTATTTCTCGTGGTAGGGTGTCTCCGTCTCACATTCAAGGCAAAGACATGGGCAGGTTACTGCCTACTGCAGGTCGGGTTGCAGGTGCAAATAACATGGAAAATACAACTTACCGACAGGGAACAAGTTCAGGAAACTTTAGTACGTCCTGGTACAGCAACAATACTATCTCCTTATAAAGCTGAGATGATTCATTAAGTCCACCGACAGGCAGGCTGAGCGTCCGCAGAAAGAGTGAGCCAAGGGGAGATGGGGGACACTACTTTCGTGATCGATAGAATGGGAAACGGTTTCTTTAAAAGAAGAAAACAAAATGGGGTGCCTGGCTGCCTCAGTTGGTTAAGCACCTGCCTTGGGCCCAGGTCATGACCCCGGGGTCCTGGGATGGAGTCCCGCATGGAGTTCCCTCCAAGCAGGGAGCTGGCTTTTCCCTCTCCTGCTCCCCTTCTGGTGCACTCTCTCTCAAATAAATAAAACCTTCTTTAAAAAAGAACAAAACACCTCAACTAGAAAGGAGGAAACAACAAATTAGATGAAAATTAAGAGTTTGTCCTCATCAAAAGGCACCTAGATACATAGACACATGGATGGATGGATGGATGGATGGACGGACGGACGGACGGACAGACAGAACCAGTACCAAGAATAGATATATTCTACATGTAGAAATATCTCCTGTAAATCAATAAGAGAAAGAGAGGCAACACAACTGAAAACAAATGGGTAAAATAAACCAAAAGACACACAAAACAACGATTTACTTCAAGGCGCATAGATATGGGAAAAGATGTTCAAGTTCCTGACTCATCAAGAAAATGGAAATGCAGTCACTGCCTGGTACCATCACACAACAACCAGAACAACAAACCAAAAACGACAGAAAACACCACCTGCTGACGAGGAAGCAACTAAACGGAGAATCCCATCCACAGGCGTTGGGGTCAAGTTCACGCACACGCTTTGGGAGACTGTCTGGCAATCTGTCCCGAAGCCAAACAGATGGAAACCTGAGACCCAGCAGTATCACTACTCCGTATACACCTGAAAACACCCCCCGCGCATCTCAGCACACTCTAGAATTTACACATCGGCGTCATTCTAACAGCGCCAAGTGCAAAGATCACTCCGTGTGCTTCATCAGCATAGCGGCTAACTTGTCTGATTTTCAGACCATGAGATCCACTCGCCAGCGCCCAGAAATGATCAATAACAACATGGAATAGTTACCAATAAAATCACAAACGCATGCAATTGAACCATGAAAATACAAAAGTGTTCATGCTACAGGATTCCTTTTGTATCGAGGACAAACGAGGTCAGAGATTTACATGTGAGACGTCCCGTGGGTGCCCCTTGAAGATGGTGCCTGGGAGGGGCCGCGAGGAGGGGCTTCCTGCCAGCCTGGCCGTGTTCTGAGGCACAGAGGGGCGTGCGCGCGTGACACATCACAGAGCTATCCGCTTCGGACCCGCGCATGCGTATTCATTTTTAAAGTACAGCTCAACAATAAGAAAGTTGTGAGCATCCGAACAGACTGGTGTCATTGCTCCCTGATGTTGTCACGGCAGAAGCTAAAAGCATCCGATAATGTCACCCATTCGTTTCTTAAAGAATGTTGCAATATCTTGGTTAAAAACCAAGAGATACTTAGCACCGTATGTACCTACTGGAATGGATTTTAAGTTCAGAACAGATGTCAGGAACACCACACAGTAAATCAATAAATACAATCCCAAATATAGTCATTATTTTCAACACATATAATTATTTCTATTAAAGCTGAACTTTGACCACGCTTAGATTTTTTTCCCCCAAGAGACGCAGCTAAAAGAATGAAGGTAAAAACATGGAAGACACATTCCATGTAATTTTAAACACCAACCGGGAAGGTGATATAAATACCAGATACACTTAAAGCTGTTGGTCATTGTCGTCTTTAATACTATTTCTATATTTCTTACTGCACACTTTTCCATATTATTGCTTGAGGGCTGAGAAACATAGTGTAATTACACGCGTGTATCTAGATCACCCTGCATATACGTGCGTGTTCGTACACGCACTGCAATGTACCAGTGATGTGTGCCTCTGCCCCCCTCATAATGTGCCCCGTGCATAACTGTCCATCTATGGGGAATCCTATCAATCGATGGCCAACGAGGGATCCTATCAATCCCATCAACCTATGGGCAATGAGTGAGTTAACAACAGAATATTGTGGGAAATAAAAACACATTTCCAATAAGGTGAGGGAATTTTTTTTAAAAGATTTATGTCTTTGAAAGAGAGAGCACAAGCAGCAGGAGGACAGAGAGAGACGGAGAAGCAGGCTCCCCTCTGAGCACCGAGCCCGATGTGGGACTCGATCCCAGGACCCTGAGATCATGACTTGAGCTGAAGGCAGACGCTCCATCAACAGAGCCCCCAAGCGTCCCACGATGTCATTGCTTTGTCAATTTGTTACTCCTTCTGCAGGCAAACCTGGGTCTGGACACCGTGGAGACACCCGTGTTCAGGAGCACACAGGGGCTGAGAGCAGGAAAACACATAGTGAAGACCGCAGACAAGCTCCCCAGTAACCGACTGGCATTAATTAAAAAAGCCAGACAAAGTTGACAAATTAAGGAGAGGGTATAAAAAAATACGAAGGTGCTCACCAGGAGAAGGATGCTCTGGGTGGCTCTGGACTCCGCGGAGGATCTGGCGGAGACAGTGTTCGTGTGAATGTGCCGGACCCGCTGCTTGTGCCTGTACAGGATGACAACCAGGGAGCCGCTGGCCCCGAGCATGAACCCCAAAGAGAACACGTCAGTGAATGAGACCCATGCTATGAACAGTGAGGCTGTGGTCTTACGGTAAATTACTGCACAACAGTACCCTAAATCCATTTTCCTCGTGATGTTTGCATCGATCCCCTCGTCAGTCACAGAGAGGGGAAAAATGATATTCATCAGTACGGTCAGGATCCAGCACAGGGTGGTGGAGGGGACGGTGTACTTGGGAGCTTTCCCTTTCAGCACGGCCCACCTGGAGTTCTGGGGGCTGACCGTGATGACCTGGAAGACACTCAGGAGGCAGGTGCTCTCCATGGACACATTCCTGGCCACTCTCCGAACAAAGAAAAGAAGGCTGCATCTAAAGTCACTGGCGGAATGTCTCAACCCAAAAGCTGCCAACGTCTGGGGGACGCCGTTAGAGAGTAGGACCAAGACGTTGGCAACAGTCAGGTGCCTGAGGATGAGATCCGTGCACCTTGCCTTGCACCCAGCAACGTGGAGGAGGACATAACGGCACAGAAGAGAGAAGTTCCCCAGGATTCCCAGCACGGTCTGTGATAAGATGATCACGCCCACCGCCAGATCCCTCGTGGCCATCCTGTCGCTTCTCAGGGACTGATGTGCATCTTCACGGCCACTGGAGCCTGTGTGGAAAGCGGACCGGAGCTGCCTTCAGACTGTCACCTGAATCCCAGTATTCTCCACTGACTAGATTAGTTGAATCTTGGATGTCTCCACCTTAATGTCTTTTACTAAGACATTTTTCAAGACTTAAATATATACCCTTTAGAGAATACTTAGAACATACGGACCACCGCTATGAAGAGCGGTCACATGGTCACCTCTCATTCTGCACAAAGCCGTGAGGCTGGCTACTGTCACTTTAACTGCAGAGATGGGGCAATTACAGAGTTCAGGCAAAGAGCAGTGAAGTCATGCGTCTAAATCCCTATGCAGCTTAAGGGCAGATGGGGACTTGAAAATGCCAGGTGCTAGGAACAGAAGCACGCTTTGAACCACCGAGCAACACCAAAAATGTGGTCAGTGGTGCTTTTCAGATCACCCAGACATATCTTTCTATTGCTTTTCCATTTGGTGTCAGATTGGTGGTGACATCATCATTTTGATCTTACACGTTTCCATGTACATAGATTTATCCTACAGCCAATGCCAATTATGAATGAATATTCAGAAATCTTATGAAAAGCAGAGGTACGGATTGCAGGTTAATACCCCAGCAGCCTGCCCCAGGACGAGCACATTTAATGAACGGAAGAACGGCTTGCAATTAGGAGGGCAAAAAAAAAGAGAAAAAGGATCTGTTTGCTTTTATGCCAGGAACAAAACACAATGTCACCTACTGCAGGAAACTTGGAAAAAACTCATGCCGGACCCTAAATTATAGGACATGAAACAACACTATATGGTAAATAGCACAGACTAAAAAAACTACATCTTTAATTCTTTTCAGATCATACACTTATTAACTTATTCATACCAAGTTCATAAAATTACTAGCAATGATGCATGGTTTTTGAAAAATAAAAACATGTAAGGGACATAGATGCAAAATTCAATCTCTAGGGTATGAAACCATGTACATTTTATGAATTGCAGTAGTGAATATTTTGAATCAATATTAGAATATTTTTAAACCAAATAAAATATAAGATAATTTCAATCCTGACAGCTACTATCTGAAACTCATAAAGTTACCCTTTCCTTAACGATCTGTCCCTAACCTCAAGAAGGAAGTCCTACCACAACCAACAGACCACCGCTGCATTCAGCAGAAGCACAATTACTGTCTCCATTAATTGCATGAGACACCGGAGCTGAAGAAAACATTTCTATTCGAGCAACTGTAACTTGAACACACTGACTCTGCATGGGATTACGTGGTCCACACAGGAATTCATCCTGTGATTACAAGCCCGAATGTGTTACGAGCACAAGTCTGGGAATCCTGCAATTGAGGCTCTGAGTCCTGTAAGGTAGACAGAGGGCAGGTTGATCTCAGAACTATGATCCCTGAGCACTTTAAAAATCAGGTTTCATTAAATGACTGTCATGGTCAGTTACACGGACATTAACGCAGGGGCCACCATCACTGGGTGACGTGAAGGACTTCGTCTGCCTCATTAGCTTAGCTGACGCCCCAGGAATTATTCCTGCCTCTGTGTGGCTAGGACCGTAGACCGAGGTCAAACCCAGAAGCAGCCCCTTTTCTAATACAACCACTTACCCGGACTTCTGACAGCCAGGCTTTCATGGTAAACTCTGCCTGTCCGTGGGAGGCACGCTTCTCTCCGCGGTGAGGACGGTGGGCTGACGTGAAGTTCTCACCAGCCGGTGCAGGTGAGGGGAGGAGGCAGCCAGACCCTGTATATGGGTTCAGGATCCTGTGACCGCACCTGCCCCTCAGGACCGCACTTGTCCTCTCTCCCACAGCAGCAATCAGAGAGCGGGCTGGGAGGGAGAAAGTTTCCGGGAACCTTTTTCCAGTTGCTAATTAAAAAAAAAAAAAAAATGAACCAAACAAAACAATTACACGTTTCCTTTCAGTGGCTCCCAAGGGAGCTTTGGAGTGTTCGAGCAAGTCTCTTCCTCTGTCATCCCTCCAGGCTGACCCTGGCAAACGTTGGCGCATTTGAAGACCATCATCGCAACTCTGGACTGATGTGGGCAGGAAACTCTGGGGTCTGACAGGTCAGGAGGCACAGCCGTCTCCCTGCATTCGCAGAGAACTTCCCTAGGAAGTCATTCTGCCAAGAAAACATGTTCTTTCCTTCTCTTCACACTGTCGTGTGCACCAACACCTAAGCTATGAGCAGAGACAAAAATGAGACAGGCATCACCTGAGGATTTCCCGACACACGCAAGCAAACGCCATCCATGACACCGATGTTTCACGTTAGAAATCACTGGATTTCTCTGCACCGCTATGTTCCAATGTTGAGTCTCTGCATGATTCAATGTCAACTAATACAGGGTTTTGTAGGAAATCAACAGCAATACTGACTCTTGCTCGTGACAGGAAGTAGCAGCAGGACAGTGTCCGTGGAAGAAAGAGGGAAGGCTCACAAGAGCCCCTCATACACAGAAGCAGGAGGGTCAATCTTGTAAGAGGCAGACTGTACACTTTCAACCACCAGTTAACCCCCGCAACTTAAATCAAGAGCAGTGAAGGATTCCCATAGTTCTCACCACTTGATTTTCTTCCCAGAATTGTTACCAGTAAGCACTGGGTGAAATCCTACTGGGCAGGGTCCAGGCACTCCCACTGCTCCTGGGAGGAATCTTTGGCCACATCCCTGAATGTCAACCATCGCTGAAATAAATACTACATTTACCATGCGACCACTGGGCAGACTGTGTAATTTTACCTAAGAGACGATTCAGAGAACTGGTTCTGACTTAGGTGAGTGGTCGGAATTACACGCTAAGAGGACTGGACACAAAATCATTCCATGATGTTCTCCCTAATTCGGAGGAAAGAGGAGGGCGTAAGGTTCACCAAACCCCGAGAAAGACTACCCTTAGGGCATCCACACGGGCATCCACACGGGCATCCACAGTTCTGTTCGGCTGCTCTATTTACATCATACGTAAGTTGTGCATCTTTCTCAATGGGACTCACGGTGAGTCGGAAGCATACTTCTCAAGAATTTAACGTACACAACCACAACCTGGAGATCTTGTTAACATACAGGCTCTGATGCTGTTCTGGGGCAGGGCCCGAGTTTCTGCGTTTCTAACAAGTTCACCAAGTGTTGCCAACGCCTCTGGTCCAAGGGCCGCACTTCTGAACAGCAAAGAGGTAAAATGCTGAGGAAATAATCACATGTCACTTAGAGCAGTAATACAGAAACTACACAATCTAATATATGGCCACCATCTTTTTTGAGTATTTCCCTAGGTATTATTCAAAGAGCTTTCACACATTAATTTCATAAATGAAATTGATAAATTTCAAAAATAATCTATGAGACTAATACTCTTCCACTTTTATGAGACTCTTATGTCAAACATCCAGTGAACGGAAGGGCCTGGGATTTAACCCCATTTCTGAGATGTAGAATTTGTCCAAAAGGAACACATTGGTCAATGTATGGAACGATGCAAAAAGAATATTCTGACAGGTTTTCTAAGTGAGAGGAGTAAAGAAGGTAACATCACACTTGGGGCACCTGATGGTTCAGTCGTGACGCGGTGCCTTCACCTCAGGTCATGATCCTGGGGTCCTGGGATCCAGCCCCGCATCGGGCTACCTGCTCAGTGGCAGTCTGCTTCTCCCTCAACCTCTGCTGATCCCCCTGCTTGTGCTCACTCTCTCTGTCAGATAAACAATGAAATCTTAATAAAAAAACAAAAAAAAAAAAAAAAAAAAACCTTTACAGATGGGTGCTGACTGGCTCAGTCAGCAAAGCATGGGACTCTTCACCTCAGGGTTGTGAGTTTCGGCCCCACATTTCGTACTATTACTTACAAATAAGATCCTTATGATCCAGCAATTGCACTACTGGGTATTTACCCCAAAGATACAGACGTAGTGAAGAGAAGGGCCATATGCACCCCAATGTTCATAACGGCATTGTCCACAATAGCTAAATTGTGGAAGGAGTTGAGATGCCCTTCAACAGATGACTGGATTAAGAAGATGTGGTCCAGGGGCGCCTGGGTGGTGCAGTCGTTAAGCGTCTGCCTTCGGCTCAGGGCTTGATCCCAGCGTTCTGGGATCGAGCCCCACATCAGGCTCCTCTGATAGGAGCCTGCTTCTTCCTCTCCTACTCCCCTTGCTTGTGTTCCCTCTCTCGCTGGCTGTCTCTGTCAAATAAATAAATAAAATCTTAAAAAAAAAACCTGCTTATTTAAAAAAAAAAAGATGTGGTCCACAGTGGTGCTAAGATGGCGGAGAAGTAGGGGTCCCCTTTTTCAGCTGGTCCCCTGAGTCGAGCTGGATAGGTACCAGACCATCCTGAACACCCACGGAATCAGCCTGAGACACAGGAAGATACATCTGGATCTCTACAAATGAACATCTCCAGCGCTGAGTATTGAGGTATGAAGCGGGGAGCCATGAAACCACAAACAGATATCAGAAGATAAACGGAAGGGGGAGGGAGCCGCCGCGTTCCAGCGCTGGGAAGCGGTAGCCACCTGCACGGGAGAGCGCCGGACTCCAGGACGGCACCCTCGAGAGAGCAGACTGAGACAGTGAACCGAGAGTGCGCGCTACCAGACTGAAAACTGGAGCCCCGGAGAGTGTGCGAACCACACTGAACCGGAGCTCTGGAGCACGCGGGGGCGGCTGGCGGCTGGCGGTGTTAGAAACACAAAGGACAGAGACGTGCCAGCCCTGGAAGTGAGGGCTGGGACACCGGCTGTGGGGCACACATCCCGGGACGCTGCACAGTTTTTAGCAGCACCAACAGAAACAGAGTTAAAGTGGCCAGAAAAGCTCAGTGGAGAGCGGACTGCGATCCCTCTGTTCTGAGACAGAGGCTGGGATTTGGCCACTGCTGCTCTGACTCTCAGAAGAGGCACAGAAAACCGCCAGGGAAAGCTGCCAGAGAACAAAAGCCCGGAAATACAGGCTCACAGTGTGCCCAACCGCATCCCCCCTCGCAGGGGTCACAGAGACTCTAACCAAAGAGGGTTACCTGAGTATCGGTGCAGCAGGCCCCCGCCCCAGAAGGCAGGCTGACAAATCAAGAAGCCCACATCCCTAAGGTCCCTAAAAAACAAGTGCACACTGCCTGGGTCCTGGTCAATAATTTGGGCTCTGGGCAACCCCGCAAACTCTCCTCATCAGAATGACGAGAAGGAGAAATCCTCCCCCAGCAAACAAAGGATAAAGAGTCTGTGGCCTTTGTCACAGAACTGATGGATATGGATATAACCAAATTATCAGAAATGGAGTTCAGAGTAACAATGGTCAAGATGATGTGTAGACTTGAAAAAAATATTGACGAAAATATTAACGAGAATATACAATCTCTAAGGGCGGAAATGAGAGTGAATCTGGCAGAAATTAAAAATGCTATGAATCCAATGCAGTCAAAACTAGATGCTCTGACGGCCAGGGTAAACGAGGCAGAAGAGCAAATGAGTGAACTGGAGGATGGGTTAGTAGAAGAGAAAGCTAAAACAGAAACTTGGCTCAAAAAAAATCCAATCTCAAGAATGTAGGTTACGGGGGCGCCTGGGTAGCGCAGTTGTTAGGCGTCTGCCTTCGGCTCAGGGCATGATCCCAGGGTCCTGGGATTGAGCCCCGCATCAGGCTCCTCTGCTGGGAGCCTGCTTCTTCCTCTCCCACTCCCCGTGCTGTGTTCCCTCTCTCGCTGGCTGTCTCTCTCTGTCAAATAAATAATAAAATCTTAAAAAAAAAAAAAAGAATATAGGTTACAGGAGATTGCTGACTCAATGAAACGTTCCAATGTCAGAATCATCAGCATCCCCGAGGGGGTGGAGAAAAAGAGAGGTCTAGAAGAGATATTTGAACAAATTGTAGCTGAAAACTTCCCTAATCTTTCAAAGGAAAAAAGCATTCGTGTCCAAGAGGCAGAGAGGACCCCTCCCAAGCTCAACCACGACAAACCTACGCCACATCACGTCATAGTGCAATTCGCAAATATTAGATCCAGGGATACAGTATTGAAAGCGGCCAGGGCAAAGAAATTTCTCACATACCAAGGCAAAGGTATTAGGATTACATCAGATCATCTACACAGACCTAGAATGAGAGAAAGGGGTGGGGGGGGCATTTTTAAAGCTCTTTCAGAGAAAAACATGCAGCCAAGGATCCTTTATCCAGCAAGGCTGTCATTCAGAATGGATGGAGAGAAAGACTGTCCAGAATCGCCAGTCACTGACCAATTTCGTAACCACGAAACCAGCCCTACAGGAGATATTAAGGAGGGTTCTATAAAAGTAAAAAGGCCCCAAGAGTGATACAGAACAGAAAGTCACAATCTATAGAAACAAAGACTTTACAGGCAACATGGCATCATTAAAATCATATCTCTCAATAATCACTCTCAATGTAAATGGCCTAAATGCTCCCATAATGCCACAGGGTGGCAGATTGGATAAAAAGACATGACCCATCCATTAACTGTCTAAAAGAGACTCATTTTGAACCTAAAGATACATCCAGACTGAAAGTAAAGGGATGGAATACCATCTTTCATGCCAATGGACCTCAAAAGAAAGCTGGGGTAGCAATTCTCATATCAGACAGATTGGATTTTAAACTAAAGACTATAGTTAGAGATACAGAAGGGCACTATATTATTCTTAAAGGATGTATCCGACAAGTGGATATGACAGTTATGACTATCTTTGCCCCCAACAGGGGAGCAACAAGACACACAAGCCAACTCTTAACCAGAATAAAGAGACATATAGATAAAAATACGTTAATAGTAGGGGACCTCAACACTCCACTATCAGCAATAGACAGATCACCTAAGCAGACAATCAACAAAGAAACAAGAGCTCTGAATGCCATACTAGACCAGATGGACCTCGTAGATATATATAGAACACTACACCCCAGAACCAAAGAATACTCATTCTATTCTAATGCACATGGAACATTCTCAAGAATAGACCATGCTCTATGTCACAAAACAGGTCTCAACCGATACCAAAAGACTGAAATTATTCCCTGCATATGCTCAGACCACAATGCTTTGAAACTGGAACTCAATCACAAGGAAAAATCTGGAAGAAACTCAAACACTTGGAGACTAAGAACCATCCTGCTCAAGAATGATTCGATAAACCAGGAAATCAAAAATCAATTTAAACAATTTATGGAGACCAACGAGAATGAAAACACAACGGTCCAAAACCCATGGGACACTGCAAAGGCAGTCCTAAGGGGAAAATACATAGCCATCCAAGCCTCACTCAAAAGAATAGAAAAATCTAACATGCACTTTTTATATTCTCACCTCAAGAACCTGGAACAGCAACAGAGGGACGGGCCTAATCCACGCACATGAAAGCAGTTGATCAAGATTAGAGCAGAGATCAATGACTTAGAAACCAGGAGCACAGTAGAGCAGATCAACAGAACTAGAAGCTGGTTCTTTGAAAGAATAAATAAAATAGATAAGCCACTGGCAAGACTTATCCAGAAGAATAGAGAAAGGACCCAAATTAATAAAATTATGGCTGAAAAGGGAGAGGTCACAACCAACACCAATGAAATAGGAAGGATTATTAGAAACGTTTATCAACAGCTTTATGCCAATAAATTAAGCAACCTGGGAGAGATGGAGGCCTTCCTGGAAACCTATAAACTACCAAGACTGAAACAGGAAGAAATTGATTTTTTAAACAGAACAATTAATTATGAAGAGATTGAAACAGTGATTAAAAACCTTCCAAAAAACAGAACTCCAGGGCCTGATGGATTCCCCGGGGAATTCTATCAAACATTCAAAGAAGAAATAATACCTATTCTCCTGAAACTGTTTCAAAAAATAGAAACAGAAGGAAAACTACCAAACTCATTCTATGAGGCCAATATGACTTTAATCCCCAAACCAGGCAAAGACCCCATCAAAAAGGAGAATTACAGACCAATTTCCCTGATGAATATGGACGCCAAAATTCTCAACAAGATCCTAGCTAATAGGATCCAACAATACATTAAAAGGATAATCCATCAAGACCAAGTGGGATTCAACCCTGGGATGCAAGGGTGGTTCAATATTTGCAAATCGATCAGTGTGATAGATCATATCAACATGAAAAAGGCCAAGAACCATATGATCCTCTCAATAGATGCAGAAAAATCATTTGACAAAATACAGCATCCTTTCCTGATTAAAACCCTTCAGAGTGTAGGGATAGAGGGTACTTTCCTCAATCTCATAAAAACCATCTATGAAAACCTACAGCAAATATCATTCTCAATGGGGAAAAGCTGGAAGCCTTTCCCTTAAAATCAGGGACACGACAAGGGTGCCCACTCTCACCACTATTACTCAACATAGTACTAGAAGTCCTTACAACAGCAATCAGACAACAAAAAGGGATCAAAGGTATCCACATCGGCAAAGAGGAAGTCAAAATGTCTCTCTTCGCAGATGACATGATACTCTATATGGAAAACCCAAAAGAATCCACCCCCAAACTACTAGAAGTTATAGAGAAATTCAGTAATGTGGCGGGATACAAAATCAATGCTCAGCAATCAGTTGCATGTCTATACACGAACAATGAGACTGAAGAAAGAGAAATTAGGGAATCCATCCCATTTACAATAGCACCAAAAATTATACCTTATCTCGGAATTCACTTAACCAGAGACATAAAGGATCCATATTCTAGAAACTACAAATCCCTCTTGAAAGACATTGAAGAAGACACAAAAAGATGGAAAAATATTCCATGCTCATGGATCGGAAGAATGAACATAGTTAAAGTGTCCACGCTACCCAGAGCAATCTACACTTTCAATGCCATCCCGATCAAAATACCAATGACATTTTTCAAAGAAGTGGAACAAACAGCCCTTAAATATGTGTGGAACCAGAAAAGGCCCCGAATCACCAAGGAAGTGTTGAAAAGGAAAAACAAAGCTGGGGGCATCACAATGCCGGATTTCAAGCTGTACTACAAAGCTGTGATCACAAAGACAGCATGGTACTGGCACAAAAACAGACACATAGACCAATGGAACAGAATAGAGAACGCAGAAATGGAACCTCGGCTCTTTGGGGAACTAATCTTTGATAAAGCAGGAAAAAACATCCAGTGGAAAAAGAGAGTCTCTTCAATAAATAGTGCTGGGAAAATTGGACAGCTCCATGCAAAAGAATGAAACTTGACCACTCTCTCCCACCATACACAAAGATAAACTCCAAATGGATGAAAGGCCTTGATGTGAGACAGGAATCCATCAAAATCCTAGAGGAGAACATAGGCAGCAACCTCTACAACATCGGCCACAGCAACCTTTTCATGACACATCTCCATAGGCAAGAGAAACAAAAGAAAAAATAAACTTGTGGGACTTCATCAAGATAAAAAGCTTCTGCACAGCCAAGGAAACAGTCAAAACAACTAAGAGGCAGCCCACGGAATGGGAGAAGATATTTGCAAATGACACTACAGATAAAAGACTGGTATCCAAGATCTACAAAGAACTTCTCAAACTCAATACACAAGAAACAAATGAACAAATCATAAAATGGGCAGAAGATATGAATAGACACTTTTCCAATGACGACATACAAATGCCTAACAGACATGAAAAAATGTTCAAAATCATTAGCCATCAGGGAAATTCAAATCAAAACCACACTAACATACCACCTTACGCCAGTTAGAATGGCAAAAATCAACAAGACAGGAAACAGCAATTGCTGAAGAGGATGTGGAGAAAGGGGATCCCTCCTACATTGTTGGTGGGAATGCAGGTTGGTGCAGCCACTCTGGAAAACAGTGTGGAGGTCCCTTAAAAAGTTAAAAATTGAGCTACCCTATGACCCAGCCATTGCACTACTGGGTATTAACCCCAAAGATACAGACGTAGTGAAGAGAAGGGCCATATGCACGCCAATGTTCATAACAGCATTATCCACAATAGCTAAATCGTGGAAGGAACCGAGATGCCCTTCAACAGATGACTGGATTGAGAAGCTATGGTCCATCTATACAATGGAATATTACTCAGCTATCAGAAAGAACTATTTCTCAACATTTGCTGCAACATGGATGGCACTGGAGGAGATAATGCTAAGTGAAATAAGTCAAGCAGAGAAAGACAATTATCATATGATTTCTCTCATCTATTGAACATAAGAACTAGGAAGATTGGTAGGGGAAGAAAGAGATAAAGAAAGGGGGGTAATCAGAAGGGGGAGTGAAGCATGGGAGACTATGGACTCTGAGAAATAAACTGAGGGCTTCAGAGGGGAGGGGGCTGGGGGAATGGGATACACTGGCAATGGGTAGTAAGGAGGGCACATATTGCATGGTGCACTGGGTGTTATAAGCAACTAATGAATCATCGAAACTTGCATCAGAAACCAGGGATGTACTGTATGGTGACTAACATAACGTAATAAAAAAACATTAAAAAAAATAATAATAGGGGCGCCTGGGTGGCGCAGTCGTTAAGCGTCTGCCTTTGGCTCAGGGCAGGATCCCGTTGTTCTGGGATCAAGCCCCACATCAGGCTTCTCCGCTAGGAGCCTGCTTCTTCCTCTCCCACTCCTCCTGCTTGTGTTCCCTCTCTCACTGGCTGTCTCTCTCTATCAAATAAATAAATAAAATCTTAAAATAATAATAATAAATTTTAAAAAAAGAAGCCGTGGTCCATATATACAATGGAATATTACTCAGCCATCAAAAAGAATGATTTCTCAACTTTTGCTGCAACATGGATGGGACTGGAAGAGATACTGCTAACCGAAATAAGTCAAGCAGAGAAAGACAATTATCATATGGTTTCACTCATTTATGGAACATAAGAAATAGGAAAATCGGTAAGAGAAGAAAGGGAAGAAGAAAGGGGGTAAACAGAAGGGGGAATGAAGCATGACAGACTATGGACTCTGGGAAACAAACTGAGGGCTTCAGAGGGGAGGGGGTGGGGTAATGGGATAGACCGGTGATGGGTAGTAAGGAGGGCACGTATTGCATGGTGCACTGGATGTTATATGCAAGTAATGAATCATGGAACTTTACATCAAACACTAGGGATGTACTGTATGGTGACTAACATAATATAATAAAAAATATTTTTAAAAAAACCACACTGAGATACCACCTTACACCAGTTAGAATGGCAAAAATTGGGGCGCCTGGGTGGCACAGCGGTTAAGCGTCTGCCTTCAGCTCAGGGCGTGATCCCAGCGTTCTGGGATCGAGTCCCACATCGGGCTCCTCCGCTATGAGCCTGCTTCTTCCTCTCCCACTCCCCCTGCTTGTGTTCCCTCTCTCGCTGGCTGTCTCTATCTCTGTCAAATAAATAAATAAAATCTTTAAAAAAAAAAAAAAAGAATGGCAAAAATTGACAAGGCAAGAAACAACAATTGTTGGAGAGGATGTGGAGAAAGGGGATCCCTCCTACATTGTTGGTGGGAATGCAAGTTGGTACAGCCACTCTAGAAAACAGTGTGGAGGTCCCCTAAAAAGCTAAATTGAGCTACCCTATGATCCAGCCATTGCACTACTGGGTATTTACCCCAAAGATACAGACGTAGTGAAGAGAAGGGCCATATGCACCCCAATGTTCATAGCAGCATTATCCACAATAGCTAAATCATGGAAGGAGCCGAGATCCCTTCAACAGATGACTGGATTAAGAAGATGTGGTCCATATATATAATGGAATATTACTCAGCTATCAAAAAGAACGATTTCTCAACATTTGCTGCAACATGGACGGCACTGGAGGAGATAATGCTAAGTGAAATAAGTCCAGCAGAGAAAGACAATTATCATATGGTTTCTCTCATCTGTGGAACATAAGAACTAGGAAGACCGGTAGGAGAAGAAAGGGATAAGGAAGGGGAGGGTAATCAGAAGGGGGAATGAAGCATGAGAGACTATGGACTCTGAGAAACAAACTGAGGGGTTCAGAGGGGAGAGGGGTGGGGGAATGGAATAGGCTGTTGATGGGTAGTAAGGAGGGCACGTATTGCATGGTGCACTGACTGTTATACGCAAGTAATAAGTCATGGAACCTTATATCAAAAACTAGGGATGTACTGTACTGTATGGTGACTAACATAATATATTAAAAAATATATTATTATTAAAAAAAAAGATGTGGCCCATATATACAATGGAATATTACTCAGCCTTCAAAAAGAACGATTATACAACATTTTCAGCAACGTGGACAGGTTGGAGGAGATTACGCTAAGCGAAATAAGTCAAGCAGAGAAATACAATGACCATATGGTTTCACTCATTTATGGAACATAAGAAGTAGGAAGATCGGTAGGAGAATGAAGGGAAGAATGAAGGGGGGCGTAAGCAGAAGGGGGAATGAACCATGAGACTGTGGAATCTGGGAAACAAACTGAGGGCTTCAGAGGGGAGGGGAGTGGGGGATTGGGATAGGCCGGTGATGGGTATTAAGGAGGGCACATATTGCATGAAGAACTGGGTATTATGCGCAAATAATGAATCACGGAATTTTGCCTCAAAAATTAAGGATGTACTGTATGGTGACTAACATAATAATAAATTATTAAAAATATTTAAGAAAACAAAAAATAAAATAAATCCTTAAAAAATAATAATAAATAAATGTCAAATTCAAAAAAGCAAAGACTAGAAAGTTGGTTGCCAGGGGCTCAGGGTGTGGGTGGAATGAGGACATCTTGGACGAGTTTCAGCTACGCAGGATGAATCAGTTCTGGGGGTTATAATGTACAGCATGGTGGGTATAGATTATACTTTCTCAGAAACTTGAATTGGCTAAGAGACTAGATCTTAATGCTCTCACCACACATACCTGTCTTTCCTGAGCCTGCCCAGTAGAAGCTACTCCCAGAATTCACATAATTTTATCTATTTAAGACACTTCCGGGGCACCTGGCTGGCTCAGTCTGAAGAGTATGTGACTCTCAATCTCAGGGTTGTGAGTTGGAGCCCCATGTTGGGTGTAGATATTTCTTAAAAACCTTGGAGGGAGGGAGGGAGGGAGGGAGGGAGGGAGGGAGGGAGGGAGGGAGGGAGGGAGGGAAGGAAGGAAGGAAGGAAGGAAGGAAGGAAGGAAGGAAGGAAGGAAGGAAGGAAGGAAGGAAAGAAGGTAGGGCGGGACGGGGGAAGAAATGGAAAGAGAAAGAAAAAGGAAAGGAAAAGACACTTCCATGTCCTTTATAAAATAGGAAGCAATTTAATAGGAAACCTTAGTTTTCTGGGACAATGATATTAGAAACTATTTCATTCCCAAAAAGGGAAAAGAAATACAAATAATGATGATGATGATAACAGAATCTGTTTTCTCTGTGGATGTCCCACTGGGTGACATCAGAACTCCCACCACCCACAGAGCTGGCCCCAATGAACCCAACTCTCCTATACACCAGCGCTTCCTTGCACTGACCCCACGGTCCCCAATTCAACCTTCTAATCCTTTGCTCAAGAATAACAGTTCGTGAGGAGAACCAGGACTGCTTCATCTCTGTTTTCACAGGACCCTATGAAATAAAAAGAATCCTTTCCTCTCCCTGTTGGCCTCTTCACCACAGACCAGGAAACTGGAGGGCACCCCCACCTGGGTTCCAGCCCTGGAGCACCCCACCGGGGAACAGTTACAACAGTCTAGACTGTCAAACTGCCATCAGCCATCTGGGACCCAGGGCACAGGGGGAGACCTAGAGTCCAGGAGGCGAGCGCATGACGGAGAGCACGGCAACAAACAGGACACGGGAAAATGCACGGGGACGAGATGTGGTTGCAGAGACAAGGGGCACGTGGGATCGAGGCACAGGGGAGAGGGTCGCAGGCTCTGAGGGCACATGAGGGTCAAAAGGTGCAATGGGGATAAAATACACTGCAGAGCTTAGGGGCGTGCAAGGGGCAGAGAGTACAAGAAATTGAAGTATCTGGGGAACACCAGGTGGTGGAACCATATGGGTGCCAGCTGTCACAGCATGCAAGGCTGTAAGGGGAGGAGTGAGAGTCCGTGCAGGAACGCAGAGGGCACAGCTGGGTAAAGGCACTGCAGACAATATTCAGGAAAGGGCTACAGAAGCGAGGCACGATAGCTGGTGGTGCAGATCCTGGGGGCCCAGCATGGTCCACAGGAAAAGGGTGCAGAGAGGAAACGGACATATATAGACAACAGGAGCAAGGAGAAAGTCCACCGGTGGGCATCAGTGGACCAAAGGACCCGGGAAAGGGGCTGGGATGACAGGACCAGGGAGCAAAGCACCACAGTGAAGAATGGTGGGGGGCGATGGGGGCAATCAACAGCTGAGGGCTATCAACATCAAGGACGCAATCCCTGGGATGCAGTCACTGTAACGGGGGTCAGGGATGGGATACAGGTAGGGGAAGAAGGGTGGCATGGAGCTGAAGGAAGGGAAGTGTTGGACGGACGATGGAATTCTTTGTGATAGAGAACTCAAAAGGGCACACACTGGAGGCAATGTGGCAGGATGGCTGTCTAGAAAGGCTGGGTGGAGAGGATGGGGCAGGCAGAAGTCAGGGAGATGAGGAGAGACAGGAGATGAAGGACATGGGACCCATCACGTTCACCCGACTGCCAGGTGGAGGTCCTAATTGTGGGGAAACGGAGGTAGGAGAGGAGGGATGGCTGAAAGTCATAAACAGTTGTGAGTAATTCATTCCCCACTCGATTTCCCCATTTATATTTGTCTTCATCTATTATTGGATTTTTTCTTTAATTTCAGGTTATGAGACACAAATCTTACATACAAAAATAACCCTAAAAACTCCTTAATCTGAGTAGACAGCTTAGAGCTAGCTGCAAGTAGAACTTGGGGGAATGACCCAGCCTTCTCTCTCCTCTTTGGGGATGCCAGACAGAGTGACCCCGGTGGGTCTGGCAGGATGTGTTTATTGGTACTTGATGCTTAGTGACGGGAATAAATATCTATACCGTCTCCGAGCCCCGCTTATGCCTTGACCTCTTATGCCCTAAACCTGATAGGATGAAAACCCTTTTATTTATTGTGGGGATTCTAAAACATAACACATGCTTTAAGAAAATAAAACATAGACACACACAGCACATTTTAGTCTTCTGTTTTTCCTTTCTTTTCCCGTAGAAGAAGCTATCCCAGGAAGTCACCATTAGTAATATTTCTGTGGATATATTTCAATATTGTAAGATATTTTTGCCTGTAAACAATTACATGCATGTTTCATTATAAAATATGTAAGGAATAAAATAAATGTAAGTCCCCATGAATTACCCCTTGCCCAATACCAGTTTCATCTACAAATGGACCAATTTTCACTGCCTTCAGAGTTATCCATCCTTTTTTATGGAATTTGGGATGTTTTCCTAACATACATGAACACTTTCTGTACTGATATCAATATTATATACATATTGTCACACTGGGCTTACTCCCCAATCAAACTGCTCTCCTCATTTGGAGACTTGAACCTTTAGACAGAATCTGAAGGTGTATTTCTTGTGGTAGGGTGTCTCCGTCTCACATTCAAGGCAAAGACATGGGCAGGTTACTGCCTACTGCAGGTGGGGTTGCAGGTGCAAATGACATGGAAAATACAACTTACCGACAGGGAACAAGTTCAGGAAACTTTAGTACGTCCTGGTACAGCAACAATACTATCTCCTTATAAAGCTGAGATGATTCATTAAGTCCTCCGACAGGAAGGCTGAGCGTCCGCAGAAAGAGTGAGCCAAGGGGAGATGGGGGACACTACTTTCGTGATTGATAGGTTGGGAAAAGATTTCTTTAAAAGAAGAAAACACCATGGGATGCCCGGGTGGCTCAGTTGGTTAAGCATCTGCCTTGGGCTCAGGTCATGACCCCGGGGTCCTGGGATGGAGTCCCGCATGGAGTTCCCTCCAAGCAGGGAGCTGGCTTCTCCCTCTCCTGCTCCCGCTGCTTGTGCACTCTTTCTCAAATAAATAAAACCTTCATAAAAAAAAAAAAAAAAACACCTCAACTAGAAAGGAGGAAACGACAAATTAGATGAAAATTAAGAGTTTGTCCTCATCAAAAGGCACCTAGATAGAGACACACACGGATAGATGGATGGATGGATGGATGGATGGATGGATGGATGGATGGACGGACGGACAGACAGAACCAGTACCAAGAATAGATATATTCTACATGTAGAAATATCTCCTGTAAATCAATAAGAGAAAGAGAGGCAACACAACTGAAAACAAATGGGTAAAATAAACCAAAAGACACACAAAACAACGATTTACTTCAAGGCGCATAGATATGGGAAAAGATGTTCAAGTTCCTGTCTCATCAAGAAAATGGAAAGACAGTCACTGCCTGGTACCATCACACAACAACCAGAACAATAAACCAAAAACTAAAGCAACTAAACGGAGAATCCCATCCACAGGCGTTGGGGTCAAGTTCACGCACACGCTTTGGGAGACTGTCTGGCAATCTGTCCCGAAGCCAAACAGATGGAAACCTGAGACCCAGCAGTATCACTACTCCGTATACACCTGAAAACACCCCCCGCGCATCTCAGCACACTCTAGAATTTACACATCGGCGTCATTCTAACAGCGCCAAGTGGAAAGATCACTCCGTGTACTTCATCAGCATAGTGGCTAACTTGTCTGATTTTCAGACCATGAGATCCACTCGCCAGCGCCCAGAAATGATCAATAACAACATGGAATAGTTACCAATAAAATCACAAACGCATGCAATTGAACCGTGAAAATACAAAAGAGTTCATGCTACAGGATTCCTTTTGTATCGAGGACAAACGAGGTCAGAGATTTACATGTGAGACGTCCCGTGGGTGACCCTTGAAGATGGTGCCTGGGAGGGGCCGCGAGGAGGGGCTTCCTGCCAGCCTGGCCGTGTTCTGAGGCACAGAGGGGCGTGCGCGCGTGACACATCACAGAGCTATCCGCTGGGATCCGCGCATGCGTATTCATTTTTAAAGTACAGATCAACAATAAGAAAGTTGTGAGCATCCGAACAGACTGGTGTCATTGCTCCCTGATGTTGTCACGGCAGAAGCTAAAAGCATCCGATATTGTCACCCATTCGTTTCTTAAAGAATGTTGCAATATCCAGGTTAAAAACCAAGAGATACTTAGCACCGTATGTACCTACTGGAATGGATTTTAAGTTCAGAACAGATGTCAGGAACACCACCCAGTAAATCAATAAATCCAATCCCAAATATAGTCATTATTTTCAACACATATAATTATTCCTATTAAAGCCGAACTTTGACCACGCTTAGATTTTTTTTTTCCCCAGCGACACAGCTAAAATAGAATGAAGGTAGAAACATGGAGGACACATTCCATGTAATGATAAACAACAAACCGGGAAGGTGATATAAATACCAAATATACGTGAAGCTGTTGGTCATTGTCGTCTTTAATACTATTTCTATATTTCTTACTGCACACTTTTCCATATTATTGCTTGAGGGCTGAGAAACATAGTGTAATTACACGCGTGTATCTAGATCACCCTGCATATACGTGCGTGTTCGTACACGCACTGCAATGTACCAGTGATGTGTGCCTCTGCCCCCCTCATAATGTGCCCCGTGCATAACTGTCCATCTATGGGGAATCCTATCAATCGATGGCCAACGAGGGATCCTATCAATCCCATCAACCTATGGGCAATGAGTGAGTTAACAACGGAATATTGTGGGAAATAAAAACACATTTCCAATAAGATGAGGGAATTTTTTTAAAAGATTTATGTCTTTGAAAGGGAGAGCACAAGCAGCAGGAGGACAGAGAGAGAGGGAGAAGCAGGCTCCCCTCTGAGCACCGAGCCCGATGTAGGACTCGATCCCAGGACCCTGAGATCATGACCTGAGCTGAAGGCAGACGCTCCATCAACAGAGCCCCCAAGCGTCCCACGATGTCATTGCTTTGTCAATTTGTTACTCCTTCTCCAGGCAAACCTGGGTCTGGACACCGTGGAGACACCCGTGTTCAGGAGCACACAGGGGCTGAGAGCAGGAAAACACATAGTGAAGACCGCAGACAAGCTCACCAGTAACCGACTGGCGTTAATTAAAAAAGCCAGACAAAGTTGACAAATTAAGGAGAGGGTATAAAAAAATACGAAGGTGCTCACCAGGAGAAGGACGCTCTGGGTGGCTCTGGACTCCGCGGAGGATCTGGCGGAGACAGTGTTCGTGTGAATGTGCCGGACCCGCTGCTTGTGCCTGTACAGGATGACAACCAGGGAGCCGCTGGCCCCGAGCATGAGCCCCAAAGAGAACATGTTAGTGATTGAGAGCCATGCTGTGAACAGCGAGGCTGTGGTCGTATTGTAAAGTACTGCACAACAGTACCCTAAATCCCTTTTCCTCGTGATGTTTGCATCGAACCCCTTGCCAGTCACAGAGAGGGGAAAAATGGTATTCATCAGTACGGTCAGGATCCAGCACAGGGTGGTGGAGGGGACGGTGTACTTGGGAGCTTTCCCTTTCAGCACGGCCCACCTGGAGTTCTGGGGGCTGACCGTGATGACCTGGAAGACACTCAGGAGGCAGGTGCTCTCCATGGACACATTCCTGGCCACTCTCTGAACAAAGGAAAGAAGGCTGCATCTAAAGTCACTGGCAGAATGTCTCAACCCAAAAGCTGCCAACGTCTGGGGGACGCCGTTAGAGAGAACGACCAAGACGTTGGCAACAGTCAGGTGCCTGAGGATGAGATCCGTGCACCTTGCCTTGCACCCAGCAACGTGGAGGAGGACATAACGGCACAGAAGAGAGAAGTTCCCCAGGACTCCCAGCACGGTCTGTGATAAGATGATCACGCCCACCGCCAGATCCCTCGTGGCCATCCTGTCGCTTCTCAGGGACTGATGTGCATCTTCACGGCCACTGGAGCCTGTGTGGAAAGCGGACCGGAACTGCCTTCAGACTGTCACCTGAATCCCAGTATTCTCCACTGACTAGATTAGTTGAATCTTGGATGTCTCCACCTTAATGTCTTTTACTAAGACATTTTTCAAGACTTAAATATATACCCTTTAGAGAATACTTAGAACATACGGACCACCGCTATGAAAAGTGGTCACATGGTCACCTCTCATTCTGCACAAAGCCGTGAGGCTGGCTACTGTCACTTTAACTGCAGAGATGGGGCAATTACAGAGTTCAGGCAAAGAGCAGTGAAGTCATGCGTCTAAATCCCTATGCAGCTTAAGGGCAGATGGGGACTTGAAAATGCCAGGTGCTAGGAACAGAAGCACGCTTTGAACCACCGAGCAACACCAAAAATGTGGTCAGTGGTGCTTTTCAGATCACCCAGACATATCTTTCTATTGCTTTTCCATTTGGTGTCAGATTGGTGGTGACATCATCATTTTGATCTTACACGTTTCCGTGTACATAGATTTATCCTATAGCCAATGCCAATTATGAATGAATATTCAGAAATCTTATGAAAAGCAGAGGTACGGATTGCAGGTTAATACCCCAGCAGCCTGCCCCAGGACGAGCACATTTAATGAACGGAAGAACGGCTTGCAATTAGGAGGGCAAAAAAAAAGAGAAAAAGGATCTGTTTGCTTTTATGCCAGGAACAAAACACAATGTCACCTACTGCAGGAAACTTGGAAAAAACTCATGCCGGACCCTAAATTATAGGACATGAAACAACACTATACGGTAAATAGCACAGACCAAAAAAACTACATCATTATTCTTTTCAGATCATACACTTATTAACTTATTCATACCAAGTTCATAAAATTACTAGCAATGATGCATGGTTTTTGAAAATTATTAACATGTAAGGGACATAGATGCAAAATTCAATCTCTAGGGTATGAAACCATGTACATTTTATGAATTGCAGTAGTAAATATTTTGAATAGATATTAGAATATTTTTAAACCAAATAAAATATAATTTCAATCCTGACAGCTATTGTCTGAAACTCATAAAGTTACCTTTTCCTTAACGATCTGTCCCTAACCTCAAGAAGGAAGTCCTACCACAACCAACAGACCACCGCTGCATTCAGCAGAAGCACAATTACTGTCTCCATTAATTGCATGAGACACCAGAGCTGAAGAAAACATTTCTATTCGAGCAACTGTAACTTGAATACACTGACTCTGCATGGGATTACGTGGTCCACACAGGATTCATCCTGTGATTACAAGCCCGAATCTGTTACAAGTCTGGGAATCCTGCAATTGAGGCTCTGAGTCCTGTAAGGTAGACAGAGGGCAGGTTGATCTCAGAACTATGATCCCTGAGCACTTTAAAAATCAGGTTTCATTAAATGACTGTCATGGTCAGTTACACGGACATTAACGCAGGGGCCACCATCACTGGGTGACGTGAAGGACCTCATCTGCCTCATTAGCTTAGCTGACGCCCCAGGAATTATTCCTGCCTCTGTGCGGCAGGGACAGTAGACCGAGGTCAAACCCAGAAGCAGCCCCTTTTCTAATACAACCACTTACCTGGACTTCTGACAGCCAGGCTTTCATGGTAAACTCTGCCTGTCCGTGGGAGGCACGCTTCTGCCTGAGGTGAGGACGGTGGGCTGACGTGAAGGTCTCACCAGCCGGTGCAGGTGAGGGGAGGAGGCAGCCAGACCCTGAGATATGGGTTCAGGATCCTGTGACCGCACCTGCCCCTCAGGACCGCACTTGTCCTCTCTCCCACAGCAGCAATCAGAGAGCGGGCTGGGAGGGAGAAAGTTTCCGGGAACCTTTTTCCAGTTGCTAATTAAAAAAAAAAAAGGAACCAAACAAAACAATTACACGTTTCCTTTCAGTGGCTCCCAAGGGAGCTTTGGAGTGTTCGAGCAAGTCTCTTCCTCTGTCATCTCTCCAGGCCGACCCTGGCAAACGTTGGCGCGTTTGAAGACCATCATCGCAACTCTGGACTGACGTGGGCAGGAAACTCTGGGGTCTGACAGGTCAGGAGGCACAGCCGTCTCCCTGCATTCGCAGAGAACTTCCCTAGGAAGTCATTCTGCCAAGAAAACATGTTCTTTCCTTCTCTTCACACTGTCGTGTGCACCAACACCTAAGCTATGAGCAGAGACAAAAATGAGACAGGCATCACCTGAGGATTTCCCGACACACGCAAGCAAACGCCATCCATGACACCGATGTTTCACGTTAGAAATCACTGGATTTCTCTGCACTGCTATGTTCCAATGTTGAGTCTCTGCATGATTCAATGTCAACTAATACAGGTGTTTTGTAGGAAAGTGAACAGCAATACTGACTCTTGCTCGTGACAGGAAGTAGCAGCAGGACAGTGTCCGTGGGGGGCGCCTGGGTGGTACAGCGGTTAAGCGTCTGCCTTCGGCTCAGGGCGTGATCCCGGCGTTCTGGGATCGAGCCCCACATGAGGCTCCTCTGCTATGAGCCTGCTTCTTCCTCTCCCACTCCCCCTGCTTGTGTTCCCTCTCTCTCTGGCTGTCTCTATCTCTGATGAATAAATAAATAAAATCTTTAAAAAAAAAAAAAAAAAGAACAGTGTCAGTGGAAGAAAGAGGGAAGGCTCACAAGAACCCCTCACACACAGAAGCATGAGGGTTAACCAACGCAACTTACTCAAATCAAGACCAGTGAAGGATTCCCATAGTTCTCACCACTTCATTTTCTTCCCAGAATTGTTACCAGTAAGCACTGGGTGAAATCCAACTGGGCAGGGTCCAGGCACTCCCACTGCTCCTGGGAGGAATCTTTGGCCACATCCCTGAATGTCAACCATCGCTGAAATAAATACTACATTTACCATGCGACCACTGGGGAGACTGTGTAATTTACCTAAGAGACGGTTCAGAGAACTGGTTCTGACTTAGGTGAGTGGTCGGAATTACACGCTAAGAGGACTGGACACAAAATCATTCCATGATGTTCTCCCTAATTCGGAGGAAAGAGGAGGGCGTAAGGTTCACCAAACCCCGAGAAAGACTACCCTTAGGGCATCCACACGGGCATCCACAGTTCTGTTCGGCTGCTCTATTTACATCACACGTAAGTTGTGCATCTTTCTCAATGGGACTCACGGTGAGTCGGAAGCGTACTTCTCAAGAATTTAACGTACACAACCACAACCTGGAGATCTTGTTAACATACAGGCTCTGATGCTGTTCTGGGGAGGGGCCCGAGTTTCTGCATTTCTAACAAGTTCACCAAGTGTTGCCAATGCCTCTGGTCCAAGGGCCGCACTTCTGAACAGCAAAGAGGTAAAATGTTGAGGGAAATAATCACATATGACTTAGAACAGTTATACAGAAACTATACATTCTAATATATGGCCACAATCCTTTTTGAATATTTCCCTACATATTATTCAAAGAGCTTTCACAAATTAATTTCATAAATGAAATTGATAAATTTCAACAATAATCCATGAGAATATTACTCTTCCACTTTTATGAGACTCTTCTGTCAAACATGCAGGAAACAGAAGGGCCTGGGATTTAACCCCATTTGTGAGATGTAGAATTTATCCAAAAGGAACACATTGGTCAATGTACAGAACAATGCAAAAGAATATTCATGACAGGTTTTCTAAGTGAGAGGAGTAAAGGAGGTAACGTCACACTTGGGGCACCTGGGTGGCTCAGTCGTAACGCGTCTTCCTTTGGCTCAGGTCATGATCCTGGGGTCCTGGGATCCAGCCCCGCATCGGGCTCCCTGCTCGGCAGGAGGCCTGCTTCTCCCTCTCCCACTCCCCCTGCTTGTGTTCCCTCTCTCGCTGCCTCTCTAATAAATAAATAAAATCTTAAAAAAAAAAAAAGGTAACATCACAGAACTCATGTAGCAACTTTTATATTTTATGCACATACTGATACGTTTACAAGGTAATTATACATACTTTAAAAGAGGTAGTGTAGAAAATTCTTCATTGTGACTGCAATTTTAAAATATTTTCAGTGGTATAAAACATACACATCCATTTGCGAATGATGCTTTTTGTGTCTTTTAAACACACCATGGAGACAGATACACACACTAAAATAAGAGCTATTGTTTCTGAGTCTTGTGTTTCGTTGAAAATTTGTTTTGTTGATCATTTGGGAGTTACAGTTTAGAATTTTGAGACACTTGAACATGTATTAATAGGACACGACTGTTTCCCAGCAGTAAGAAGAAAGATTCTGTGACGTGAGTGCAGAATGGATGGAAATCTGCAGGACGAATGCCTGAATGATTTAGAATCTCGACCAGCAAAAGCAACTATCTCCGAGTCAAAAAAGGTGAGAGCCTTCGTTACCCAAGCAAACTGGAAGCAAAGAGTAAGAAGAGTAGAGGCTTAGGGGCGCCTGGGTGGCACAGCGGTTGGGCGTCTGCCTTCGGCTCAGGGCGTGATCCCGGCGTTCTGGGATCGAGCCCCACATCGGGCTCCTCCGCTATGAGCCTGCTGCTTCCTCTCCCACTCCCCCTGCTTGTGTTCCCTCTCTCGCTGGCTGTCTCTATCTCTGTCAAATAAATAAAATCTTTAAAAAAAAAAAAAAAGAAGAGTAGAGGCTTAGCAGATTAAACATGTTTTGTGCACATCTCTCAGTAAACCACCCAGGACCCATATTAATGGCAAACAACAAACTTAATTAACTTTTTTTTTTAAGATTGTATTTATTTATTTGTCAGAGAGAGAGAGCAAGCACAAGCAGGGTAGGGTCAGAGGAAGAGGGAGAGCCCCACTTAGGGCTCCATCCCATGACCAGAGCCCGAAGGCAGACACTTAACACTGAGCCATCCAGGCGCCCCCTTTACTAACTTTAGAACAGTATTAGCTCAGCAATTGCACTATTGGGTATTTACCCCAAGGATACAGATGTGAAAAGAAGGGGCACCTGCACCCCAATGTTCATAGCAGCATTGTCCACTGTGGAAGGAGCCGAGATGCCCTTCAACAGATGAATGGATAAAGAAGATGTGATCCATATATACAATGGAATATTACTCAGCCATCAGAAAGGATGATTACCCACCATTTGCATCAACATGGACAGAACTGGACGGGATTACGCTAAGTGAAATAAGTCAAGCAGAGAAAGACAATTATCATATGGTTTCACTTATATGTGGAACATAAGGAATAGTGCAGAGGACCATAGGGGAAGAGTGGGAAAACTGATCGGGAAGAAATCAGAGCAGGAGACAAACCATGAGAGACTCTGGACTCTGGGAATCAAACTGAGGGTTGCCGGAGGGGAGGTGAGTGGGGGATGGGGTAACTGGGTGATGGGCATTAAGGAGGACACGTGATGAGACAACACTGGGTGTTATACACAACTAATGAATCATGGAACATGACATCAGAAACTCAAGATGTACCATATGCTGGCTAACTGGATTTAAATAAGAAAAAACAACAACAACAACAACTGTATTAGCTTTGGAGTGAAGGAGTCTGGCAGAGAAACCTGAACCGAGCGAACGAAGGTAACTCGGGCTGTAACGGAACACATTGCTATCAGGGGCCTGATGACCCAGGACACATCACCACTGCGGTATTGTTGGAAAAAACAAAATAAATTACACCCCACGCCTCCAGCCTGCACCAGGTTTTCCCAAGTCACCGACTCCAGACCCCAGCCGCTTGTGCTCCACCGGCTGCCCGGGCACGTGCACCGGCTCCCGCAAATGCACCTCGGGCGGGAAGCACTGCTCCTGCCGCCCTGAGGGCCTGGCCAAGCGTGCCCGGCGCTGCATTGGCCAGCAGGCCTGGGCCAGGTGCAGCTTCTGAGCCCGATGTGGGGGAGAGCCTGTCCCAGGTGTCAACAGAGCAACACACACAGAGCTGCGGCTTTCAAACATTTCTTTCTATTACCCTGACCTGCTTGCTACAATCACGTTTCTACGAAATACGTGAATTACAATAAACGTTGACTTTTAAAGAAGAAAGTAAATTATAATCTGAATCTAATCGTGAGAAAACATCAGCTTTATGCAAATTTCAAGCCACCTTTAGCTTCCAAGCCCTGTAACCTCCAGCGTCTAAGTAGTGTTTCTTTAGCAATCTACACAGCAAGGTTCTCTTTTTCCGAAAATTCTGAATTATTTTAGACCACCAATGCCTTCCTGTTTATTTGCACTTTTTTTTTTATTTTTTAAGTGGGCTCGTGGAGCCCGACGTGGGGCTCGAACTCATGACCTGGAGATCAATACATGAGCCTATATCTAGAGTCAGGCACTTATCTGACTGAGCCACCCAGGTGCCCCAATTTGCATATTTTCTGAACATCCTGCACAGAGCTGACGGAGCATCCAGACGAAACCTTACATTAAATGTTCTTCCACGTGGATACCCCAGGACCCGGTCCCATCCCCAGTCTTGGGTATCCACACATCCCCAGGCTGCTGTCACAAAGGGAACATTTCCAATAGCTGAAGGCCAGTAATTCACAGGTGCCGTTGCTCAAGGCATAAGTGCAGCCAGGCTGGAGAAAGTTGAGAGGAGGCTCTGGGACACAGAGGCCAAGTGTTCTAAAGCCCGAACCCTGACTGTCATGAGAAAAACAGGAAAAATAGCAGTTGAAAACCTACACGTTAGGCAGGACCACCACAGCTGGAGAAGTAAATGTTTGCATGTTCCAAATCCACGGCATTTCAGGAAGAAAAGAGGACTCGGCTCCTGACCCGGGATACGACATTTACCTGAGAACCACCTGTAGCTTTCTCTTCTGCGCTTCCTCTGTGAGATTAGTGCAGGAATCACACGTGCGTCTGGAAAAGACGCCGTAAAGGTGCCCGCACAGCTCCTTCACCTGCTTCCACCGCATCCCAGGCAGGACGACCTTGAACTGAAAAAGGTGCCCTGCTGGCTCAGCGGGTGGAGCCTGCAACTGGATCTCCAGCATCATGAGCTCCAGCCCCATGTTGGAGGTAAAGTTTACTTAAAAAACAGAACAAAAAGGCCACCCTCTCCTGCCCTTTGTCTCAGGAGAGAGTCAGGACCAGTGAGCTCCTACGAGGAGACAACACATGAGTTTCTCCTTCCCCGTCTTCACATGTCCGCCCCTCCCACAGACACCCACAAAACCTGCAACAGCATGGGGGTCGTGGCTGCACTGACCTGCCCTTTGCAAACCCACCTACGGCAGACCCCGTTACCTCCCCTTGGACCAAAGCCTGCAGTCAGCTCTGTTAAGTGCACCTGGGAGCCCTCGTGCTCCTGGCCTCCCCTCACAATCACCTGGAGCGCGTAATTAAAGCGACACTGATGTTTCCACCCTGACCAATAGATAGACTGGGGATGGAGGGCGGGGCACACAGGTGAGGGTCGGTCCTAAAAATCTCAAACGGGATCCTCACTGGAAGCCTGGGCTGAGAGCCACTTGCCGAAGCCTTGCTTCTCAAGCTTCCATGTGCTTGAAGTCATTAGGTGTTCCGGCCCCGCTCCAAGAAATGGTGATTCTACAGGTTTGGAGTGGGGCCCATGAACTGGCAGGTTTTCCAAGTTCCATGTTAATGCTGATGCTCCCTGCCCCCCAGACCCCTTATCAGTATCAGGAAGCCAGAGAGAGCAGGCACAGCACACCGGAGCCCCTCACAGCCACCATCTTCACACTAACACCACTGGTGTGAGTTCCCAGGGAAGACGGACCTTGAAGATCACATTGGTTGCTGTCCCTTTAAAGTTTCTAGAAGGTTTGAGAAGGCGGTAATGTCTGAGCAAGTCTGTATTTGGACAACGACATACGGACGTTCACTGAACATCTACCATGGACCCACATGTACCTTATGGGACACGTGCCAGGAGCCACCCAAGCATGATGTGGGTCAACCCTCATAATTCCCTGGACGTGGGGCACTAGGGCTCCCATATTCCCATGAGGATTTAGATACTAGGCCCAGACTTTTCTTTTTTTTTTAAGATCTTATTTACTTATGAGAGAGAGAGCATCAACAGAGCAGGGGAAGGGACAGAGGGGGACAGAGAAGCAGAGAAGCGGCAGGACCCCAACGAGGAGCTCTATCTCAGGACCCTGAGATCATGACCTGAGCAGAAGGCAGACGCTTCACCCACTGAGCCGCCCAGGCGCCCCGAGAAGGGAGAGATTTTTAATAGTGTTTTCATTTCATTCTGACTCATACTTGATTTCCTCTCCGGGGGGAGGGGTTCCCATTCTCCTATTGTGATGGAGGAAGAAACACAAACTTGGGCACGTGGACAATATGGTGTCACACCCTCCCTGGGAAGCAGAGAGCAGAAGGGAAACAGACCCTGCCAAGGACCCTGCAAGCCCAGGATTTTCCAGGACAGAGCTGGCCCACACTGGGGACTGAGTCCTGTTGGTTGGTCTTAGATCCCATTCATGTGGCCCACCTCTCGGAAACGTCGAGCATGACCTAGTAGAGAGACTACCCATCACCTCAAAGATTCTTTCCTCACGCTTCCCCGAAATCATCCCTGGATCCTCCAGTCTAATTTCTCTCAGATCTTTTAATCTTCATAATATCATAGGAATGGAATCATATATTATATAACTTTCTGGAACTGGCTTCTTTCACTCAGCATAATGCCTTTGATATTAAACCATGCTGAGGTGTATATCAATTAGTTCATTCCTTTTCATCACCGAGTGAGATTTCATCGTGTGGATATCCCACAATTTGTTAATCCAACAATTATTTGTTCAACCTTTGGGCTGTTTCAACTCTGCCAATTACACTCGAATGCATAAATACTCCATAGATGTATTTTTTTGGTGATGTAATTTTTTAAAAATTTCTATGTGTAAATATTTGAGGTGTTCTGAAAAATGCATATTTTACGGTCATTTACTCTTCAGATTAAATGTTTAGATTCCATCTGAAATGAGGTCGCAGTTTTGCAATCATCTTTACAATGTACCAAAAAAAATTTTTTTGAAGACCCTGATATATCACAAACCCCCCAAATTCTCAGATGAAAGTCTGAGCTGTAAATATCTGTAAGACAGGAGAATAGAGACAACTATGAACCAGTTCTACAGGGACTCTCTGGGTCCCTTACCTGTTCTCACTCCTGATGCAATGATTCTGGCACTAATAGTAATTTTGGATTCATGACGGAAGAAGGAGAACTTTGTTAAGTTATTATTTGCCCATCAGCAGAACTCAGTGTGTGGGTTGAGGGTGATGCAAATACCCTGTGACATGGGCACACAAAATACTGCTTGTCTTCCCTAAGAAACCAGGGAACTCATGATGCCCTCAGAGACTTTTATCCCACAAAGTAAATTTAATAGGGCAAAGGGGAACATTAACTTATTTTCTCAATGTACCTTATATCTCAATGGTATGAATAAAAATGGAACCAATCAAGGAGGGAGGAGAGACAAGCAAATCAAGGAGGGAGGAGAGACAAATATTTCTTGCAGAAGAATGCTAAATATTATACACAGATACTCCTCTTTTTTTTAAAAGATTTATCTAAAAAAAAAAGATTTATCTACCCATTTGAGAGAGAGAGAAAGTGAGCGGTGGGGAGGGGCAAAGGGAGAGAGAGAAATTCAAGCCGACTTCCTGCTGAGAATAGAGCCCAACACAGGGCTTGATCTCAGACCTGAGCTGAAATAGAGTCTGACACTTAACCAACTGTGTCACTGGGGCGCCCCAGATACTCCTCTTTCTAAGAGGTGGAGATTAATTCACCTGCTAAACTTATTGACTCCCTTCCAATCCATACAGAATGGGGATGGGCAGATAGCAGTTTCACAGTGGAGAAACTGGAAAACGCTACCAACACTTGATAACCACGTGATGGAGATTAACATTGCCAGTGATAAGTAATGGTTAATTGCATGAATTCTCTGATGTGATATGTGATGAGATGAGCTGTGAGATGTTTTTATAAAGATCTATAAACACCGTCTAATCAGACAAAAACATCAGACAAACCCAATTTCAGAGGTATTCTAAAAAGTACCTGGCCAGTCCTCCACACACCTGTCAAGTTCATAGCAACCTAGGAGATGGAGAATCTGACAGAGAGAAGAGGGGGTATGAGACACATGTTGGCCACATGTAATGTGGTATCCTGGACTGGATCCTGGAAGAGAAAAAAAAAAAAAAGGAAAGAAATTTGTCTTAAAACTGATGAAATAAGAATAAATTCTACAATTCAATTTCCAGTGTGGTGCCAGTGTTGGTTTCTTAGTTTTCCGGAAGGTACCATGAAACATAAGATGTTAACAACAGGGGAAACAGACTGAGTGGAAGATGGGAATTCTCTGTATGTTCTTTGCTACTTTTCTGCAAAATTAAGCTGATTCCAAAATAAAAAATTTAAAGTTGCAACCCCAGCCCCTGTGTGGCTCAGTCGGTTAAGCATAGGCCTTCTACTCAGGTCATGATCCCAGGGTTCTGGGATCAAACCCCGAGTCGGGGCTCTCTGCTCAGCGTGAAGCCTGCTTCACCCTCTCCCTCTGCTGATGCTCTCTCTCTCTCTCTCTGTCAAATAAATAAATAAAATCTTAAAAAAAAATAAAGTTGCAACCCCTTATAATTTAATTTATTCACAGATATTTATATTACATGTGAGTTGATATCTACCATTTCTTTTGAATGTGTCCATTTGCTCTGGTGGGTGATTTCAGAGGCAGGAAAACTCATTAAACAAAATAGATTCAATAGATTCGTGTCTCTGGTCTCCAAATCGCTACTCCTCTACTAATCCAAGCTTGATAAGACTTTCTTTGTAAGCTTGTCTCCTCAAATTGGAAATGCAGACACCCACCCTGAAATCTGCCAGTTGGCCCCAAGACCTAACCCAGAACAATCTACCTTCTAAGGACCCTGAACATCGATTCATTTTTATCACAGATATAAAACGTCTATTTAATGTTTGCTTTCCACCTCTACCCTTTTAAAACATCAGGTAACATATCCTCCTGCAAGATTCTCCTTTATCCCCTAGAGTTCACAATTCCAATGTCCAATTGAAAATATTTTTAATAGGTTCTTTTTCTCCACACACGTTTTCTTATTTCAAACGCAGACCATTCTCAAAGGACGTAAGACACAATTTGTACAACCTGGTCGTCATCCTTCACAACTAAAATTTTCCCCCAGCTTTACCTCGGGCCATTTGTATCACAATACAGAACCCAGAACCCTCTAGCCTGAATTCTCTGAAAGATCATCCCACACATTATTCCTTTTAAAGGCACTGGCCTTACTATCACATGGCTAAATGTGTAAGCCAATGTACAAAGACATTTCCAGTATCTCCATATTATTTCGGGATTATTTTATTTATTAGACTCTGAATTTTTCCACTACAGCCATTAATAAAATGCAATTACATGAGTACTTACATATTTACATAGGATTTCATTTACAAGTGGCCATTATTCACTAATTATTGCTGCAGCAGAAATGTCTGTCTTATTCAAAACTCGATGTAAAATGAGACTGACTAATTTTGCTGAAGAGTCCTTGAAGGATGAGTATAGAAGCAGCTGAACACAGTGCAAACCAGACAGTTTATATTTTTCTGATGAGAGGAGGGAATTGTGTATTTCTTCCCGTGCACACAGAGAAGGGTCTGGATACACAGTGGTCATGACTTAAGAACAAAGGGGCAGGCAGCTGGAAAACATGCGTTGATTAGGGGGGAGGCATTCTTCGGCCACCAACTGGTCTTGCAAAAAAATAGAAAAATACAGGTAAATGATGGAGGAGAGTGTGTAGAAAGACACAAAGGTGCTCACCATGAGAAGGGTGCTTTGGGTGGCTCTGATCTTGGGGGAGGTTCTAGGGGACACTCTGGTCCTATAAATGTGCTGGACCTGCTGCTTATGCCTGCACAGGGTGGAAACCATGAACCCACTGGCCCAAGTTCTGAGTCCCAAGCACAAAACATCATGGGAGGATATCAATACCATATATGGTAAGTCTGTGTTTTTGTCCTGAAGTGTAGAAGTACAGTATCCAAAATCCACAGTTTGGGGAGTGTTTTTGTTGCTCCATCTGTCAGTCATGTACACAGGAACCGTAATCTTTAGCATTATGTTCAGGATTCAGCAGAGGACATTTAAGGGGCCAATGTACTTGGGAGCTTTCCCTTTCAGCACTGCCCACCTGGAGTTCCAGGGGCTGATGGTGATGGCCTGATAGACACTCAGGAGGCACGTGGTGCCAACGGACACACCCCTGGACACTCTGTGAACAAAGAAAACAACTTTGCCTTCAAAGTCATTGAGAAAATATCTCAACTCAAAAGCTGCCATGGTCTCTGGGATTCCTCTCTAGAGAATGACCAAGGAGTTGGTTAAAGTCAAGTGCCTGCGAATCCAATCTATGGACTTCGACCTGTATCCCCTTAAGTCAAGGGATGATGTATAAGACAGAAGGGCATGAAGTTCCCCAGGGCTCCAACGACTATCTGGAATAGGAAGATCACAGCAAATTTCCCATCCATTAAGGCCATTCTATCATTCTCCAGGGCTCAGTGTTCGCATTCACAAAGAGAGGACTCTGCATGAAAACATGAGCTGTGGGTTGATTGTTTGTGAAAAATAAATTCAAAAATTCTCCCCTTGCTACTACTTTTTCCTGAGAATTTCTTTCAAATACAAATGATTTCCCAAGTTTGATGTATTTCTTTAGATAGTGCTCATTTAGTCACTCTTACTCATGCTTTACCTATTGTAAATTATTTAATATTTACAGTTGTATGTTTTACAGACAAGCAGAATTTAATTAAAATGAGGTTATATGACTCATTTAAATATTGCAATGGCCAGGTTGCAATAAACTTGGTGTTTACCATCATGCTACACTCTCAGAGCTACCTGGCCTTACCTTTTTTTTTTTTTAAGACTTTTTTTTTTTAAGTAATCTCTACACCCAACATGGGCCTCGAACTCACAACTGAGTTCTTATTATCCAGAGTTGCAAGCTCCACCAACTGAGCCAGCCAGGTGCCCCTACCTTGTTCTATCTTTAAATAATCCACATATATGCATGCATACATTACCATATTTGAAATTTATTTTAATTTAGGTTTGGTTGTGTCAATTTCTGATTTTTGTTAAAATATTTGTTCCATGAACCATCATTGTTTGTGAATGAAGATGAAAACGTCTTAATAAGGACCTGACTATTATCCATGTACAAAATGGATTTACCAAATCTGGACCAATGTTAGTATAGCAACAGAAATAATCATATTATTTTTTTGCCAGTGGAACCCACAATAGAAATTACTGTGTAGTATTTCACTTTTGCCCTAAACTATGGGATCTGTAATTTAAATAAAACATGTAGAGATAGATAAAACATTTAGAGTAGGAGCTAAGTTATTTCTAATTAAAGAACATGCAATTAGCTGTGATTTTTGAAAAAAATAACTGAAACTAATTAATTTGAAAAAGATACTAAGATACAAAACAAGCATGCAAAATGGAACCTCAAGGCATCGAATAGGAGAAATGCAAGGATGAGCCTAAAAACGATATCAGAACTTTGAAAACCAAACAAAATACAAGAAGACACATTTAAGTTGAAATATGCTGAAGTCCTTAATTTTTCTGCTCTCCAAATCCCTCCCATGTGAAGTTACCTTTTTCTCAAAGTCTCCTGTCCTAACTTCACAGGGGAAAATTGTCCTTTCTTGATCAATGGATTACAAATATTTTCAGGAAAGACATAATTATTATCTCTACCAGATGCATCAAGAATAAATACAAGAAAAACAATTACGGTTCTGCAAATGCCACTCATCACATTATCCACATTGAGATACGAATGATGGGCTTAGCTCCATGAAACTCATTATCACATGCACAGAAGTTTAATGAGGTAACTATACCAAATATGTCCATTTCTCTGTGGTTTCATAGCAAAGCTTGGGTAGCATATTAATTTCTGAATTGCAGTCTTGAGGACTGTAAACATCAGTGTTTGCTACTACTTGCAACAAACTCCACCAATCTCGGTCAGGGAGGGATATGCATTAAACTGTGTTAGAAGCAGTGAGTGTGGTGTAGGACCTCAGACCTCCAGTCCCTCCATAACTCAGCCTGTGCCTCAGGAACTATTGTGCCTACCTGTACACTCTGACATCACACCAATTTCTACACAGGAAGAATCCTTTTTCCAGCCATGATGACCAACCCAGACACAGACCCTGATACACCTCACTCCCTTACACACTGTGTCATTCGGACTGACATCCTCATGTCATACTCATCCCAGTCTTTCCTGCTGCCAGGATGTGGGCTCAGTGGGACAGTCACGACACGCCCTGCTTGTGTGTGGGAGGGAGGCAGCCAGAGTTAAGATACGGGTTCTGCTAAGATTGTGGTTCTGTGACCTCACCTCCCCACAGAACAACAATTATCACTTCACCAGCAGTCTCGGTGACACTATGCAATGAGACAGTTGAGACTACTTTTTAAAAACTTTCTCCCAGAAACAATTATAAGTTCCTAGAGAGGCTCTGCAAAGAAACAAGTTTAGTGTATGGGAGAAACTTCCTTTCTTCCACGACAGCTGGAGGCAGACAGGGTCTCAGGTGGCAGAAGCAGGAAATGTTCCGACCTCAGAAAGGAGGGGCTGGCCCTGATTCCACATGTATTTCACTGGACCCTGTGCTTCCCTAAGAAGTTCGCTGCCCACCCCCTCAAAATAATTGTTTCTGCCCAGCCTAAGAACCGCAAAATAAGGAAGGAGATGGGAGGATACAGAAGGCTTGACAAGGATTCCTCAGGAAGAGAAGAGCGGTACAAAATGATTAACTAGAGATGCTTCACAAGACTCCGTGCAATGGTTTAAAAAAGTCTAGTTGATGTGGATATTTCTAGGAATATATATTTTATCAATATTGACCCAAAAAGAGATACAAATTCTAAGCTGAGCGATGTCTATAGGATAAATGGCAATATTTATAAAAGAGGTTCCTAGTGGCGTCTGGGTGGCACAGCGGTTGGGCGTCTGCCTTCGGCTCAGGGCGTGATCCTGGCGTTATGGGTTCGAGCCCCACATCAGGCTCCTCCGCTATGAGCCTGCTCCTTCCTCTCCCACTCCCCCTGCCTGTGTTCCCTCTCTCGCTGGCTGTCTCTCTCTCTGTTAAATAAATAAATGAAATCTTTAAAAAAAAAAACAAGAGGTTCCTCACACACACAGTAGGAGGTCATACAGTTTTATCAAGAGCAACTCACTGCTCTCAAATATTAGATGAACCATTGCTATTTAGGCGATCCAAAAATACTGAAGGATGATACTTCCTAATAATTTTCAGAAATCTTACAAAGATTACCACAAGTATTTCACAAATCTCATGCCTAGGGACCCAAAATTATGAAATATTATTTGCAAATATTGCCATAAAATACTACGGCATGATCGAGCACAGCTTATATCTATGTTCATGGATAAAAAGACTCAATATTGTTAAAATGTCGGGTCTTCCCAAACTGATCTGTAGATTCAATGAAATTCCAATCAAAATCCCAGGGAATCACTCGTAGGTATCAACGAACTGATTCTCAAGTCTGTAGATGGAGGCATCAGGCCCAGAAAAGCCAGCCCAATGTCAATGTAGGAGAAAAAGTCAGAGGACTGATACATCCCTGTGTAAAGACTTAATATAAAGCTACATTAATTAAAACAGTATGTCACCAGTAAAATAATGGGCAAATAATAAACAGAACAGAATAAAGATCCCAGAAATAGACTCACACAAGTACAGCCAAGTGCTCTCTCACAAAGGAGCTGAGGCAATTCAATGGGAAAAGGATAGTTTTGGGACGCCTGGGTGGCTCAGTCAGTTAAGTGTCTGCCTCCCGCTCGGGTCATGATCCCAGGACCTGGGATCCCTCTGCCTGCTGCTCCCCCTGCTTGTGCTGCTAGCTCTTGCTCTCTCTGACAATTAAATAAATAAAACCTTAAAAATAAAAAAGGATAGTGTTTTCAGCAAATGGCGCTGGAACAAGTAGACATCCACACCCAAGTAAATCAATCAATCAATCACTCTAGATACAGACCTTACATCCTTCACAAAAAATAAACTCGGATCACTGACTTCAATGCAAAACACAAAACTATAAAACCCCCAGAAGATAACAGGAGAAAATCTAGATGATCTTAGGTTCTATGATAACTGTTCAGATATAATACCAAAGGCATAATCCATGAAAAAATAATTGCAAAGTCAGAATTCATTAAAATTACAAACTTCTCTATGAAAGACACTGTCAAGGGAATGAGAAGACAAGCCAGATATTGGGAGAAAACAAGACATATCTGACAAAAGACCATGATCCAAAATATACAAAGAACTGTTACAATTCAACAATAAGAAATCAAACAACTTGATTTTTTAAATGGGCAAAAGATCTACACAGACACCTCACCAAGAAGACACACAGGTAGCAAAAAAGTGTACGAACAGATGCTCGTATCATACATTAGAGAGTCACAAATTCAAACAGCGAGATACATTACATGTACATTTGAGAGGTACACTCCAAAAACGACACCACCAAACGCTAGCATGGAGACAGAACAGCAGGAACTTGCATTCACCGTTGGTGAGAAATGCAAAATGGGATAGCCACCTTGGAAGACAGATGAGGGTTTCCTACAAAATTAAACGGCCTCTCATATGATCCAGAAATCTCACTCCTAGGTATTTATCCAAATGAGTTGGACATTTATGTCCACACAAAGTTCTGCATGCAAGTGTTTATAGCAGCTTTATTCATAGCTGCCAAAACTTGTAAGCAACCAAGACATCCTTCAGGAGGTGAAAGAATAAGTAAGTTAACTGTGGTCCCTGCAGACAGATTCTATTCAATGCCAAAAAGAAAGGAAATGAGCTATGGAGCCCTGAAAAGAAAGGCAAGAACCTTAAATAAATATATTTTTTTTAAGATTTGTTTATTTATTTGAGGGCGGGGGTCAGAGGGGGAGAAAGAATCCTCAAGCAGACTCCATGATGAGTGAGTGTGGAGGCCGATGCTGGGCTAGGTCACAGGACACTGAGATCATGACCTGAATGGAAACCAAGAGTCAGCCACCCAACCAACTGAGCGACCCAGGAACCCAGGGAGATTTTGCCTAGTATGTGCACATGCCAATTGGACATGCTGGCAGGAAACAGGGGTGAGGAATGTGGCAACAGTGGGGTCTTCCATGATTCTTGAAGCACTGGAGGACTAGCCATTTGCAGGGCTGAGCCATGAAGTCGTATTGTTTACATGGAGTTTTTGGCCTGTCATTCTCAAAGGAGTAAAATGTGTATTTCCTCAATTTTCAGAGACATATTAATATGGCTCTATCCATATTCACATTATAAAGCTGGTACAAAGTAATAAATATTCAATAATGGAAAAACGAAAGAATGAGTCTGACCTAATACATATTAAATCTTATGCAAGAAAAACAGAGAAACATATTTTTAGTTCTTGTGAGATACTTAGAAATACTCACCACATATTAGACCACTAAGCAATAGATATGCATGTTTTCATGTATTCCATCAATCAATACACTGGAAAATTAAAAATTAAATAAAATACAATACTAATGACAATAATGAACTGCTTTAATCTTAAACTCCATTATATATATATATGTGTGTGTGTGTGTGTGTGCGCGTGCATACACACACACACACACACACACAAATTCTACCCGTTTAATCGGTTAAAAAGATATAGAATGTGGGGTCCCTGGGTGGCTCAGTCAGTTGGGTGTCTGCCTTCGGCTCAGGTTGTGGTCCCAGGATCCTGGGATGGAGCCCCAAGTCAGGCTCCTTGCTCTTCTGGGAGTCTGCCCCTCCCCTCCCCCACCCCCGCTCACAGGTGCACGGCTCTCTTGCTTTCAAATAAATAAGTAAATCTTTTAAAAAAAAATACATAGAATGTATTTTTATTTTTCTATTTTAATTCTTGTATCTTAGGGGTGCCCGGGTGGCTCAATCAGTTAAGCATTTGACTCTTGATTTTGGCTCAGGTCATGATAACAGGGTCATGGGATGGAGCCCCGTGGCAGACTCTGCACTCAGCATAGAGTCGGCTTGAGATTCTCTCTCTCCCTCTGCCCTTCCCCCTGCTTGCATGTGCTCAATAAATAATCTAAATGAATAAATTTTGATACTTTCATATTCCAAATATTGTCAAACTATTTGATTATTTCTCATTGAGAATGTATTCATTAGGGATATCTGTTAGGGCCTGTGAACCCACCATGGCAGGGTGCAGGGTTCCCACCCACACAACACCAAGGAATTCTGACACTATCTACCCACAGACAGCATCGGAGTGCAGAGGTTAAGGTCTTGGTCCTGCAGGATGGCCTCTCCAACCCCCATCTCCCAACCCAACTTCAGATGCCAGCTGCCAGCCCCAGGCTGCCACTCTGCTTCTGATTGACAGGTTACAGATTGGAGGTGCCAACAACTTCCTCCTTAGGTTCAATTAATTTGCTAGAACGGCTCACAGAACTCAGGGAAACACTTACTTACCAGTTTTTTTAAAGGACCAAATCAACAGCCAGATGAAAAGATACCTAGGGCAAGGGATCAAACAAAGGAGCTTTTACTCTTTGGCACATGGTGGCATTGAAGCTCCCCAGGCAGGCAAGCTCTCCAGAAAATGGGCTCTTGGGTTTTTATGGAGGCTTCATTACATCGTCATGATTGACTAAGACACAGGCCACTGGCTGATTGCACCTCCAGTCTCTGTCCCCGCCCCGGAGGTCAGGGGGTGGGACTAAAATCTCCAACCCTCTAATCACAGGTTGATTCTGTGATCCTGGCAACTAGCCCCTGCCCTTGGGTGAAGCCCGAAAGTCACCTCCATTAATAAGGAGTCTCGTTTCACTTCTATAGCTCTGAAGCGTTTTTAGGAACTGCGGATGAAAACCAGATAGATCTGTGAAATAAATTTTGGTTATCTGAATGACCAAATATATATTTTGTATAAGTCATGATATCACAGGAGAGAATACTCAGAGATGTTAAGGCCATAACTGTGTTACATCTAATTACCCAAAATGAGAAAAATGAGTAAGCTGGACCTGAAATAGGACTTTTGCAGGACAGGAAAACTGGAAAGAAATCAAGCTTTCTGAAAGATAGCATTTTGGAAAGAAGAAAAAAAAATTTTTTAAGGGAAAGGAAAAGAGTTTTATTTGCGCTCACATTAGAACAGCTGCCCAGGATATACAATCTTCACAAAGTAGAGAGTGCTCGGGGGAAGTAACATTTAGTGCAGGGCTATATGCTTTTTGGTACATGAAGAGTTACAGATCATCATGACAAAAGACATTCTGGAAAGTTACGGACTTTATCTTCTACTTTTAGTATCTGCAAGGCTGCATGATTTATTTCACTTAGCATAATACCCTCCAGTTTTGTTTTTAAGAAAGCAAATGTACAATGTATACTCGAGGCAGAAATAGAGCCCATGCTCCAAGGTTTTGCCGAGTCATTTTGACCTTGGTAAATGTTACAGTATAGCTTCCCTGGGAGCCCAGGAGCAGGACCCACAAACACTAAAAGTTGAAAATTTCCTTTATCACTGGAAATTCTAAAAAGATACTCTGCCCCCAAACACACGACCCTCTCCTCTGTCCCCACCCTCCCCACACCTGGTATTAACCCACACCACAATAAGAGAGAATCCCCAAAGATGCCCTCTTACCTAGAGGTGGGAAGGTGGACTCCCTATGTCAGCACTCAGAGTTCCCTATTCTCTGGATCGTCTACAGCTCCTGATGCAGACATAAGCAGCCACAATAGAACAAACTTTTTTTTTTTTTTAAGTAATCCCCAATGTGGGGCTTGAACCCACGACCTCAAGATCAAGAGTTGCATGCTGTCCTGACTGAGCCAGCCAGGCTCCCCAGCTTTCTCTATGGACCTTATATGATCACAGACGGAGAGGGCTACTCTGGCTTCCTTTGGACCAAAGGCTGTGTTCAAGCAATCTGGAGAAGAAACAAACTCAGTCCATGACTGAATCTGCCTCAAGACACCCTAGGTGTTGTTTCTCAAACCAGGCAGCACTTTAGAATTCCTGCGGAGTTTCAAAAACCACACCAGAGATTCTGATGGAATTGCATCCCATGCCTGGCATCAGGGATTTCGAGATGTGCTGTCCTAGATGACCATATTGAAAATCCTATCAGTACTTGTCAAATTCTAATATATCTTATAATATCTTCTCTGGGGATTCCTATGAACGTGGAAGTTTGAAAAGTATCATGGTGTGGCTCTAGAAGCAGCTGTCAGATGGGAATGATGTTTGCTATTAAGAATCAGGGTTGGGGTGCCTGGCTGGCTGTCAGTGGAGCATGCACTCTTGATCGTGGGGTTGTGAGTTCGAGCCCCTTGTTGGACAGAGAGATGACTAAAACAGAAAGAAACAATCAGGACTGGGTATTATGCAAAGTGAAGTAAGTCAGACAGAGAAAGACAAATACCATAGGATTTCATTTATATGTGGAGTCTAAAAAACAAAACAAACACACACAAAAAACCAAACTCTTAAATACAGAGAACAAATGGGTGCTTGCCTGAGAGAAATGGTGGGGGAATGGGTGAAATAGGTGAAGGGGATTAACAGGTACAAACTTCCAGTTATAAAATAAATAAGTCGGTATGGGAAATACAGTCAATGATACTGTAATTAACACTGTATGGTGATTAAATTTATCATGGTGGGGCGCCTGAGTGGCACTGCGGTTAAGCGTCTGCCTTCGGCTCGGGGCGTGATCCCGGCGTTATGGGATCGAGCCCCACATCAGGCTCCTCCGCTATGAGCCTGCTTCTTCCTCTCCCACTCCCCCTGCTTGTGTTCCCTCTCTCGCTGGCTGTCTCTATCTCTGTCGAATAAATAAATAATATCTTTAAAAAATAATAAAATAATAAAATAAATTTATCATGGTGAGCACTGAGGGACATACAAAATTGTCAGATCACTATGCTGAACACCTGAAACTAATGTAACATTGTATGACCACTCTACTTCAATAATACATGTTTAAAAAAAGAATTGGGACCACTTCTCCATCAGTCTGCATCATATTCTCTGTTTTCATGCTTTTGTATCTTCGTATGTTTTCTTTTCATTGTTTGAGGAGAGTTGATTATTTTAAAGGTAATTAACACGCCCATATCTCACCAGATTGTCAGGAAATCTTGTGAAAGATTCTGAAACCAGTGAGAAATTTGAAACCTGTGAAAGATTTTGAAATCTGGTTTCCTTTCAGTGGAATGCTGGTGCCCTAGGATTGATGTATTTGGTACATTTTTCCCTCTGACAATTGGAGAGAATTACAAACTCATTAGTTTTTTTCTCTGCTGAAATGCTTTTATTTAATAGCTTATGATATTTCTCTACAATAAAATATTTGTGTTTAAGTACTGTTTCTTCTTACACTTTTGGTAAACAATGTGTTTTGGTTTAAGTAAGCCCTACACCTAAATGTAGGGCTCACACTCACGACCCTGAGACCAAGAGTTGCATGCTCTACCTGTTGAGCCAGCCAGGAGCCCCTAAGAAATACTCTTTCTTCACAGAGTGAAGCTGCCTCGGCCCCTCCAGCCAACCCAGCAGTCTTTAAACTATAGCAAGCACCCTTAGCCTTCGTGATTGATTAATTATCCTGTCTTCGAATATCTATAGATCATGCATTCTTTCCTAGAAACAGCAGAGCACCTCTGCACCTCATGAAACAGAAACCAGACCCCCTGTGTAACCCTCAGGCACTAAGGAATCAGACCCCCTTGCACAACCTCTGGGGCATAAGGAACCAGACCCCCTTGTACAAATTCCAACACTGAGATAATACCTGTGGCTGGTGCCATCAGCGTCTGCCTTCTCTCCAGGTGGCCAGACTCCTGAATAAAGCTCACATTCCTTTCCAGTCCATACTCATCTCTTAGGGAGCATGTGGGTAGCTCAGTGAGTTAAGCCTCCGACTCTTGATCTTAGCTCAGGTCTTGATCGAAGGGCCTCGAGTTCAAGCCCCACCTTGCACTACCTGCTGGGTGTGGAGCATACTTAAAAAAAAAAAAAATACTCATCTTTTGTCTCTTGGGTATTGGCCTTTTGAGCCACGGGCAGCTGAACTTCAGGTTCTGTAACAACAGAACGTCTATCAAAATGTGGGATTACTAGGTCAAAAGAAAATTTCAGCGAACTGAAAAAAAAAGTAGATGCAATCCAACTTTATTTCAAGATACATGGACTTATGGCTCACCTCCAGCACATAATAAACAGATCAACACTGGAGACGGATGAACCAAGAAACTAGTATCTGTTTTTTAAGTTTTTTTAATTGATTTTTTTTAAAGATTTCTTTATTTTAGAGGAGAGAGCCTGTGCGTATTGGGGGAGGGGCAGAGGGAGAAACTCTCAAGCGGACTCCCGGCTGAGCACCGAGCCCTATAAGGGGCTCAATCCCAGGACCCATGAGATCATGACCTGAGCTGAAATCACAAGACCCACACTCAACCCACTGAGCCACCCAGGTGCCCCTAATTGATGTTTCAAAGCAATAGATTGGTGAGCTAAATTATCAGAGTCCTCTCCACCCACCCACCCAACCATCCTTGTCCCTTGAAAGCTGCAGGACCTGAACCCCCTGGTTGCTTGTCTGCCCTGCAGGTGGTGAAGAACAGAAGCCGTGTTCTGGTGCAAGTGGGTTACATTCTGCAGGGGCACAGTTTGCAAGTCCCCTTCCAGCTTGTGTCCCCTGGACAGACAGCTCCAGTCCTTCATCACCTGAATCAGCCATTCTCCTTGTCCGGGCCGCAGCTTATCCCGGGTGGAGCCACGGTCTACACGGATCCCCGCCGAGGTCCCAGCGCCCCCTCTCGTCTTCACCCGCTAGCAACGGCAGCTTCAGACTCAGACTCAAACCCTTTCCAGCCTAGTAGGAGGAAAACATCTCAGCTTCCAGGGTAAGTGTCCACATACCGTAAGCTTTTACACTAATTTGTTGGAAACATTTACGGAGAACAGGCAGGAAGCACCTTGCTCTGCATTACACCAGAGAAACACAAAGGATCCAAACCCGAAGACCAAGTTAGGTTCCGCAGATCCAGAAACGCCCCGCCCCTCCCAGACCCCGCCCCCCAACGCGGCCCCGCCCCACGCCCCCTCCCAGCACGGCCCTTACGCACTTTCCGGCAGACCCGGAAACGGATCCGGAGAAGTGGCAGTCTCCCTGCGGAGGGACACTTGTCTTTCCGGTTCAGGCTTGAGCGCCGCTGCCCCTCAGTGCGCAGAAGTCCATGCGTGGGTGCAGGGGTCGCTAGAGTACTAAAGCCCCTGGCGTCTTCCGGTGGTGAGCTCCGCCGCCACCAGGACCATAGGAGAGCTGGCATCCGCGTCCGTTGCCGTTTAAAATTGCCTGGAGGCCATCCGTGCTCCCTCTCTGCGTCTGGCGTGGGGACACCACCTGCCTCGTAATTTTTCTGCTTGGTACCCTTGGCCGACCGTCCTCACGCACCTGGTTTCGTGTGACGTCCCCCCTGGGTGCACGGATTCTCGCCCCTCCCGCCGGGCCCTCCCCCCGAGTGTCCGCCCCCTGCCGGGTTTCCTCCCTGATCCTGGGCTTCTGCAGACCTCACCCTGTCCTGAGGCACCACCCCCACAGCATCGCCACCGGTCTTCCGCGGGGCTTCTTTTCACTGTTGCTCTCTCTGCGGAAGGTGACAGGCTCCTGTCCGTGAAAAGTCGTGTTTGTTCCGTCGCCAGGCTCATCCCATAACCGAGCTAGTCCTGGTGTGGCTCAAGTGCAGCTGTGCAAGAGCAGCTGACGTAGGAAAGACCTCAGTGTCTGAAGGCCAACAGAGAAGTCTTGAGACGTCTTTGTGCAAAAAGGTGGTGTTATTAAAGCATGGGTACAGGACCTGTGGGCAGAAAGAGCTGCCCCGAGATCGTGAGGAGTGGCCCATTATTTACTTTCAAGTTGAGAGGGGGTTAGGGTTAGCCTGAGCCTCTAAGGAATTTTGGAAGCAAGGACCTTGAGGGGGCCAGCTATTGTTGGGAAAGGGTCATTTTACTGTCTACTAAAACCTTGGTCATGAGATGTCTATCAGTTGGTCATATGCTTGGGGGACGACTGCCAACATCTCTCTCAGGTGGTTTAGAGATAAAGGAAGTTTCCAAAGGAATTTTTATATGTTTAAGTAGACTTACAGGATCCTGGGTGTCGGGCTAGGATTGCCTTTTGCCCTCAGCAAAGTATTAACATTGAGGCATCTGAGTCCCTAGAGGAAGGTCACTCTGCCTGTTTCAAGGACTTGTCAGTGGGCTGTAGGTAGTAAGGGAATTTAATAATTTCTCTTCTGCCTCTGTTTCCCACATCACAGCCAAGGGCTGGGATCCACGTCTACTGGGGTCCCAAACAGACCAGGTTCCACCACGCCTGCTGTCAAAATTCAAAGGCAGAGAAACCGGTGGTGGTGAAAGGAGAAAGGGATTTACTTCAGGACAGCGGGAAGACAGCAGAGTAGTCTCTCAAAGATGGTCTCCAAAGTGCTGAAAATACTCCCAGGTATTTAAGGAAAATGTAGGGCAAAGGTGGGTAGGTGAGTAGGGCAGGTAGGCAATGGAAGTCAAAGCAATGGTGTCTGTGAGTCAATCATGGGTGAGGACTTGCTGGCTCAGGGGTGCCCTTACTGCTTGAGGGGGTAGTTCGTTTCAGTTTCACTCATGATGTTTTGCCTTCAGGGTCTTCCATGTAAGCTGAGAGTGGAGCTCGAAAGAAGAACCCAACCAGAAAGTTTGAGGTCAAAATGGAGGCTCCTGAACTCCTCTCAGCTGTGTGTGTACAGCCCCAGTGCCCCACTGGAAAGGGTTTTCCCCCTGGAGGGGGCATGGGTTTGGTTTTGTTTTGTTTTTCCATCCCTGTATCCTCAAATTTCATTTAAATTTGGTTCCAAATTTGTTAATTTTTTTTTAAATTTCCAGTGTCTTTCCTTTAAATCGTTTCAGATGAGGTCTCAAGGGTTTTATAATAATTATATATTGAAAATATTCTTGAGTATCTAGTAAATAATTTTACACTATTTCATTGTGTATTTGCTAAGCATATTGGAGTCCTAGTGCTGCTTTCACAAAATACCACAAATAGGGTGGCATAAAACAACAGAAACGTTCAGAACAAAAACAGATGTACTGATTCCTAGTCCTGAGTGTGGAATGTGTCTGCAGGGCCCTGTTTCCTCTGAAACCTGTAGGGGAGAATCCTTCCTCTTGGCTCTTCTAGCTTCTGGCCTTTGTGAGCAGTGTTTGACTTTCCCTGGCATGTGAGGCATCGCTCCAACCCTTCATCTTCACAAGATGCATGTCTCTATAAAGGGACACCTGTCATATTGAATTAGAGGCTTGCTCTACCCCAGGATAATCTTATCTTCACTAATTATATCAGCGATGACCCCACTTCCAGTAAGATCACATTGAGGTACGAGGGGTTAGGACTTAATATCTTCTTTGGGAAAGAGCACGATTCAATTTATAATAGTAAGGTTAGTGATGATCTTTTATATTAACAGTCAAAAACTAGTTTAACCAGACCACCTAATATCCAACAGCCTTTTTTCTTGCCTAAAGTTATGTGTTAAATATCAATAGTGATAGGTTTTTCAGTCTTTAATCATATATTTGTTATGTCCCTCATAAAGTTTTATGGCTTCTTCACACAAATCTAGAAATGCCTCATAAGAAGGGGTCACAGTATATCTGCTGATGGGAATGCAAGCTGTTTCATTTTTGTTTGCGTTATTTTTTAATTACTAGTAAAGAAGAAAGACTGATGTCACTATGTTAAGGATTTGCTCTCTGTTCTTGTAGGGGTCCAGGGCAGACTGCTCCAAAATGTGCCACTTTGGCATAAAGGTTCTTTTGAGCTAAAAGTAATGAAAACCCAGCAGGTGCAGGAAAGGCACTCTGCCTCCCCCTTAACTGCCTCAATATACATTGGAAAGGAGAGCCCGCAACAGGAAGACAAGTATTAACCGAGGCCCCTCATCTGCATAACAGAACAATCTTGTTTTTCCAAACTTCTCTTTTCACCTTGCTAATGAGTTTTCTCCCCTACCCCTCTTCCTAGCTTCTTGGTGCCTTGTTGTCTTTGGACTTTCATGTCGGTTTGGATTCCCTGTACGGACACCTGTTAATCTGTCTCATGTCAATTTGATTCCAAGTCCAGCTAGAAGGACCACAGGGCAGAGGAAGGTCTTCCTCCCCCACACTCTCAATTCTCTCATTACTCTAACAGTCAAAATAGAATCTCTGCTGTTTCAGGTATGTAATCACGTCATCTGTGAGTAGTAAGTTTTAGCCTCCTGCTTTCCTTGTCTTGTGTCCACCTTTACCTGTTTCCTCTGGGTCCCAGCTCAGGCGTCCTGTGTGGTGGTGAATGGGGAGAACCCTGACTGGGCCCCTAGTCTCAGCCTCACTTTCATGAAAATGCTCCCAGTGTTGACTGCTGATCATAATTGCTGGAACGTTCTTACTGAAAAATAATTTTTTATGTCGTATTTGGCATGATTAAATTATTAAATATCTTACTGAAGGAGCTACACTGCTCAAATATATTTTGTTTAAATCTGTTATTTTGATGTATTGCATTAATCAGTGTTTTAATATGGAATATTTTTTTCGTTAATGGAATAAAGTGAATTTGGCTAATATTAAGTACTAACTGGCTAAATTTAAATGGCTAAAATCATACTTATATCTTTACATTATGCATTTAAAGGAGATTCAAGTTAGAATTTACTCTTTTTTCATTTTGTTCAGGTTTTTTTTTTTTAAGATTTACTTATTTAATTGGGGGGGGAACACGTGGGGGGGAGGGGCCGAGGGAGAGAGAGGGGAAGCACACTTCCCTCTATCCCAGAAACCTGAGATCATGACCTGAGCGGAAGCAAAGAGTAGGAGGAGCCTTAACTGACCGCGCCATACAGGCACCCCTCATTTTGTTGTTTTTTTAATAGCCTAATATTATAATGTGAACAAGTTAATTTATCTTCCTTAAAAGAGTTTACATCACATTGGAACTATATCTGGCTCAAAATGAATCAGACCTTATTAGATTCAGAGACCTCCAGTGCCTTTTAATCTGCATATTGAAACCGGTTATGCAGATTGTTTCTTTTTTTTTTTTTTTAAGATTTTATTTATTTAAGAGAGAGAGGGGAGGGGCAGTAGGAGAGGGAGAGAGAGAATCTCAAGCAGACTCCCCGCTGAGCATGGAGCCCAATGCTCATGACCTTGAGACCATGACCTGAGCCAAAATCTAGAGTTGGATGCTTAACCTACTGAGCCACCCAGATGCCCCCAGATTGTTTTCTTTTTCAGTCAGGATTTGCAACACACTCTAGAAAATAATACGTTTCCCTTAAAAATACAGATGTTTTTAAAAATAGAAGGTGCTTTACGATTTTATATTCTGAGCAGAAGTACATTCGGCCTCCAGTTTCTCCACGGGCTTTGTAACAACGCTTCCGCTCTTCCGTATTGTAGCCATTGTAGGGGTGTGACCGCGTTATAGTTTTGATTCGCCTTTTCCTAATGCCTGGTGATGGTGAGCGTGTTCTCATTTGCTTATGAGCCATTCATATATCTTTGGTGACATGTCTATTCAAGTCTTTTTCCCATTTCTTTTTTAATTGGGTTGGTTTCTTCATAAGTTGTAAAAGTTCTTTGCCTATTATACACATGGAAGTGTGCTCATTTTGCCCTAATTTTTTAATGGTAGTTCTGCTGGATATAGCATTCCTGTTTGACTTTTTTTTATTCTTTCAGCACTTTGACTATTTTATTCCGTTGCCTTCATTTGTGTACTGCTGCTGATGAAGTGCCAGGCATTAGCCCTGCTGTGGTTACCCTCACCGTATTGAGTCTTTTCTCTCACTGCTTCAGGATTTTTTTCTTTGTCCTTTGCTTTCAACACTTTATGACGTATCTCTTACAGCTTCTGGATTTTGAATTGTAGTTAGGAATGATCTCCTTATTTCCATATTATGGACACATTTTTATCATGTTTATGACTTATTTTTTTTTAATTTTTTTATTTAAATTCAATTTAGTTAACATATAGTGTAGTATTGGTTTCAGGGGTAGAATTTAGTCATTCATCAGTTGCATATAACACCCAGTGCTCAATGGTGCCCTCCTTAATGCCCATCACCCAGTTACCCCATCCCCCCATACACCTCCCCTCCAGCAATCCTGTTTGTTTCCTAGAGTTATGGTTCTTAGAGTTATCACTATGGTTTCCTGGAGTTTCCTTCCCTTACCCTACGTTCATCTGTTTTGTTTCTTAAATTCCATATATAAGTAAAACCATATGGTATTTGTCTTTATCTGACTGACTTATTTCACTTAGCATAATACCCTCTAGTTCCATCCACATCATTGCAAATGGCAAGATTTCATTCTTTTTGATGGCTGAGTAATATTCCATTGTGTATATACACCACATCTTCTTTATCCATTCATCTGTCAATGGACATCTGGGCTCTTTCCATATTTTGGCTGTTGCGAACATTGCTGCTATAAACATTGGGGTGCATGTGCCCTTTGAATCACTGTTTTTGTATCCTTTGGATCAATACCTAGTAGTGCAATTGCTGGGTTGTAGGGTAGTTCTATTTTTAACTTTTTGAGGGCTTTTTTTTTTTTTTTTACGTTTGCATCTCTGATCCATTTGTACTTTATTCTGATATATAATTTGAGATAGTGAATGAATTTGATCTTTCTCCAAATAAGTACTCTGTCATTCCAACATAATTTTTAAATAGTTCACTACTGATGAAGAAACAGTACACTATCTTGACTTTACCCATTCTTTTTGTTTTTATTGTTGTTGTTGTTGTTGTTGTTGTTTAAGGTTTTAGGAGCATGTGGGTGGCTCATTCAGTTAAGCGTCTGCCTTGGGCTCCAGTCATGATCCTAGAGTCCCGGGATCAAGCCCCGTGACTGGCTCCCTGCTCAACAGGGAGTCTGCTTCTCCCCTCTGCTCCTCCCCCCACTTGTACACGCACACTCTCTCTCTCTCTCAGTCACTCTCTCAAATAAATAAAGTCTTTTACTTAATTTATTTGAGAGAGACAAGGAGAGCACGAGCAGGGGGAGGGGCAGAGAGACAAACAGACTCCCTGCTGAGCACAGAGCCCGATATGGAAGTCAATCCCAGGACCCTGAGATCATGACCCAAGTCTAAGTCAGATGCTTCACCAACTGAGACACCCAGGTGCCCCGTTGGCTTTACCCATTCTAAAGACAAAAGGAATTACAGAGAACATTTCAGATTTTCTTTAGTTACAGCACAGATACTACTATTGACATTGTTATTTTGAAAGTATTTCCTTTATATTGTAGGTAACAGGAAATAATTAGTTATAAAGTTGATGATGTGGGAAACAAGGGTAGAAGAAAAAATATTAAATTTCCTTACTGTCTACAGCCCATTGACAAGTCCTTGAAACAGGCAGAGTGACATTCCTCGAGGAATTCTGCTGCCTCGATGTTAATACTTTGCTAAGGGCAAAAGGCAATCTTAGCCCAACCCCCAGGATCCTGTGAGTCTAATTTAACATATAGAAATTCCTTTGGAAACTTCTTTTATCTCTACCTCCCAAGATACATGTTGGCAATCATCCCCCAAGCATATGATCCACCAATATATACCCGGACAGTCTCATGACTCAGATTTTATTAGACAGTAATAAATGACATTTTCCCAACAACAGCTAGCCCCCTCAAGGTCCTGGAAGCCTTGCTTCCAAAAGTCCTTAGAGACCCACGCTAACCCTAACCCCCTCCCAACTTTAAAGTACATAATGGGCCACTCCTCATGATCCCAGTGCAGCTCTTTCTGCCCATGGGTCCTGTCCCCATGCTTTACTAAAACCACTTTATCGCACAAAGAGGTCTCAAGAATTCTTTCTTAGGCTTCAGCTTTGAACCCTAATGTCTTTCCTACATCAGTTGGGATTTAACAGATTGAGGGAACAATGCTATAAGGTTAAATTTGATTCGAAAATATTTGAATAGGAATGTAAGAATTATTTTCCTACTTCTGTTCACTGGAAATACATAAAAGCAGTGTCCACCCAAGAGTACAGAGTTTTTGTTCTCTACTGTCATTTCCAAGTAACAGGCATCAAGGCTTTTTGAAGAAGTGGCTAATTCTGCATCTGGGATAGAGAAAGAATAAAGTAAATCTACAAGAGCGCGCCTGGGTAGCTCAGTCGGTTAAGCTTCTGCCTTTAGCTCAGGTCATGATCCCAGGGTGCTGAGATTGAGCCCCCCACCAAGCCCCACACCGACCTCCAGGTGGGGCTCCCTGCTCCCTGCTAGTTGGAGAGCCTGCTTCTCCTTCTCCCTCTGCCCCACCCCCGACTGGTGCACGCTCTCTCTCAAATAAATAAAATCTGTATAAATAAATAAATAAATAAATAAATAAATAAATAAATAAATAAATAGTGCCTACAAGGAAAAGCCAGAAATAACTTATCATCATTCAAGGTAGCTTTTTAAAAGACTGATTACTCTAGAAAGCATCAATTAAAGAGACAAATACGCTGCCTTTACAAGGGATCAATACTAGAGTGGAACCACATAGTCCGCCTATAGAAGGGAAAGCCTTACTTTATAGAAATATCCCAGTTAATGGTTGTAGAAGGAATGACAGAATTAGAAAAACGGGGTTGTTGGGGTTTTTTTTTTAATAATTCAAATAATGATCTGAGGGACAAGTCTCAATCACTCCCATATCAATCATTTAGCAACGAGTAACATCACACAGATGACTAGCCACCCTTACGTAAGCGGCCGAAATGCATGTTGGGAGCAGGGCCGGCCTCCCGTCCCTACGCAATTCTTTGTTCTGAACTACATTTCCCAGAAGTCTGTGAGACACAGCTCCTTGGGGGGGGGGCCGCGTAGGGTTGCATGCCGGGGAAGTGGACCACCGCGCGTCCAGCTCCGTGTATTGCCGGGCTGTTGGACTACATTTCCCAGAGGGCCCGTGTACCGCCTCCTCCCCAGAGTCGGAGCGCAGCGAGGTGCCTGCTGGAAGAAGCTTACTGCGCCGAGGATTGTCTGGGCTCAGCGTTCCGCCGACGCGCTCCCGAGTTGATCTCAAGCCTTGCGCCCCCTCCCGACGCCCTGTGGGTCGTGGGCCCCGAGCGGTGAGTGGTTGGCCTCCTGGCGGGGAAGGCACGCGCGCTGCGGCGGGAAGGGCGGCTAGGAGGGCGCCCCGGGAGAGGAGGCTGGACTTTGAGCCCGGGCCCGCAGCCCCGGAGAGAAGTACGGGGGGTGCGCAGGGGTATCGGGGCCCGGGGACCCCGGGGAGGGGAGAGACTCCGGCTCCGGGGCTGTGACGCACTTCGGGGAGTGTGTGGGGGTGGGGTGGGGCGGCGCGGCTCGCAGCGACTGCGCGGCGGTGGGAGGGGCCCCTGCGCCGCCGCGGGGGTGGCCGCGGGACCCGGTGGGGGGACCGTGGGTTGGGGAGGACCGTCTAGCCTGCAGCTCTGGGGTCGCGGCTGCTTTCTCCGGCCTCGCAGGCCCACGCAGGGGCAGTGGCCCCGGAGGGAGGGCAGAGCCCGAACCCCGCAGAGAAAGTGACCAGTAGAAAGGGCGTAGGATCAGTCCTGAGGACGAGAAGCGCTCTCTTTCCAGACTCCCTGAGAGGCAGGACGGAAAGGGGGGATGCGGGCAGGGGGCTGCTGCGTATTTCAGAACCCCGCTTACTGCGGCCTAGTCCCCAGGTTCCCCCTTGTCTCCGATTGGTTTTAGTTGGGCTGTGTGGGCCTGGAGGGTGCTTTCTGATCCAGCTTGTGCTCCAGAAAGGCCCTAGTGTCTCCTCCTCTTTCCCCCAGGCCAGGCGTCCTCCGGAACAAGCATCCTGAGGAGGAAGACGACTTGTTACACATCTTAAAGTCAAGGTTCAGATGAGTTACCTTTTTGTTGAGTAAATGTCTTGTGTTTATAGGACTTCAGGATATTTGCTTTCCCTGGTCAGAAATGTTCTTCCCAGCAGTGACTCATTCTTTCCGGAGAGGTGTGATGGGGCCTTGCAGGTGTATGCGCAGAACGCATTACCGAAGAACGGTGGGGAGGTTCGTGTTGTGCTTTATTTGAACCTGGGATTTGGTCAGGAGGATACTTGTTTTAAGATGGGATCCTCGGTCTTTCGCAGAGGCCTGACTTTCAGAGCACAGTGAGAACAGAGAAGGTTTGATTGTTTCGGCCAGTAAATGACAAAGTTACCAGCTTGGTGATGCTTTAAAGGTGGGGTTTGAGGGGCGCCTGGCTGGCCCAGTCGGTAGTGTGCAACTCTTACCAAATGTGCTGAAGGAGCACTAGAGCGTGCAGCTCTTTATCCGGGGTCGTGAGTTCCAGCCCCACTTTCGCCAAGGAGCCTACTTAAAATTTAAAATTACTAAAATGAAATTCAAAGGAATTGAGCCATTATTTTAATAAGAAAATAAATAAAAGTGGGGTTTGCGCAAAGGTCTTTGTCATCAGTGCAGGGAGTTTTTCTTTTTTTTTTTTCAGTGATCAGTACATAGAAATTTGTTGTATTATCCACATCTTGTTGGAGGTCTGACAGCTTCAGTCTGTTTCAGTTGCATCTTCATATGAACTGTGAGAAGCAACATGGTTTGATGTTGAGTGTGAGTTCTGAAACTAGAGCAGGGTTTGGCAGACTTTTTCTCTAAAAGGTCATGTATTTGAATAGTTCATGTTTTGTGGGCCACATACGGTTCCATATTCTTCTTCTTTAATTGATCTTGTTAATTTTTAGAATGGTTTTAGATTGGCAGGGAAAAAATTGCAAGGTTAGTATGGAGAATTCCCAGGTACCCTGTACCTGCTGTCCCCTGTTGTTAACAGCTTACATTAGTGTGGGATATTATTTACAGTTGGTGAGCCAGTTTTGATACGTTATCGTTAACTGAAGTCCGTGCTTTATTCAGATATCCTTAGTTTTTACATGACGTTCTTCATGTGTTCCAGGATGCCATCCCGGAGATCACGTTACATTTCATTGTCATGTGTCCTTAAGCTCCTCTTGGCTGTGACAGTTTCTCAGACTTCCCTTGTTTCTGATGACCTTGAAGGTTTTAAGAGGTACAGGTATTTGGTAGGATGCTCCTCTCTTGGAACCTGATGCTTTTCTCGTGATTGGACTGGGCATACGGTGTTGGGGGTGGAAGATCACTGCTTTCATCATGTCATGGCAAAAACACAAACTGTCAGCATGATTTATGATTGCTGAGTGTGAACTTGGTCCTCTCGCTGAGGTGGTTTGTCCGTTTTCTCTACTGTGAAGTCACTCCTGTTTCAAAGACCAGGTCTCCCCAAATGACAGCTACATGTTTCAGAAGCGCTGTTACTAGAGCCTAGTCACTCTGACCCTGCCTTGGTGGTCACATCTTTCTCTCTTCTCACCCCCTCATTTGCTTGGAAGGACCCCTGCCATTACATTGGGCCCACCTGGCATGCTTCAGGATACCTTCCTGTATTGAGGTCAGGTGACCAGCGACCCCAAGTCCACCTGCAGCCTCACTCCCCTTTGCCATGTAATGTAACATATTCACAGGCTCCAGGGTTAGGACGCGGACATGTTTGGGAGACAGTTGTCCTGCCTGCCACAGGCCTATCCGTCCACAGTTCCCCTGATGACCACAGTATACTCACTCCCCCATAACTGTGGACTTTTGCTTTGTTGATTTGTTTTAAATTTGGGACTATCTTAAATCATATTTCTTATCATGGAATTAATACAGGCCTGCAGCAAAAGGTTCAGTTTCCTAAGGAGCTCGTAAAGAAGAAACTCGAAATTACCCATAGCTGTACCACCCAGAGGTAATTGCTGTTGATATTTTGGTATGTATGTTTCCAGCCTTTCCCCCCCACCCCATGCATATGTGTGTGGTTTGTCTCTAGAGCACTGGATCCTGCTTACTGATACGTAATTGAGCCAAACACTCTCCAGATCTTAGTTTATAGAGGAATCCAATTCAGCTGTGGGTGACGTGATACCTGTGTGCGTGTGGAGGAGAGGCGTTCCAGTGACCCCCGACTGGCTTTAAAAAACCTCTCACACATTTGCACCTTGAAGGATTAGAAAGACATCATTTGAAACTAATCCCATGAACAAATGATCAGTAAAGACAGGCTTTCAGAATTTGATTTTCTCAGATGTGAATTTTTCTTTCACAGAACATGACAGGAGTCACTGACTTATTACAAATATGAACTGTACCATAACATTTCTATGGGCAGATACATGAGAAAAATGTAAGATGACAGTAGTTTAAAACGTTCACATAAACAGAGGTACCTGGATGGGTCAGTCAGTGGCGCATGTGACTCTCAATCTCAGCGTCATGGGTTCAAACCTCATATTGGGTAGAGACATTGCTTTTTAAAAAAATTAAAATGTTCACAGAAATCTTCCATATCACATGGAATACAAGATCCGGCCACTGGCTAATGTTCTCAATTTGGCATCTTCTCAGTTTACGTTTACTTCATTTTATTAAGACAGAGAGTGCGAGCAGGGGAGGAGCAGAGGGAGAGGAAGAGAGAGAGAGAGTCTCAAGTAGACGCCACGCCCAGCATGGATCCTGATGGGGGGCTCGCTCTCACAACGCTGAGATCAAGACCTGAGTCGAAACCAAGGGTCGGACGCTTAACTGACTAAAGCACCAAGGCGCCCCTCAGTTTACATTCTCTGAGCTGGATTTTCCGTGCAGATCATGTCTGTCCCTCTCTACTAGTAGAGAGGGAACATTTTCTCCATATACGCCTTAGGCTTTTTTTTTTCCTTTTGCTAATGTCAATTTAAAGGAATTTCATTTTTAAGAGGCTCTGAAAGTTTTTAGTTACCGTGGTTTATATAGATAGCAGGTATGAGAAGCATGTTTTAGCATAAGAAGAAAGGAAAATTCAGGCTTGAGTTTTTTCTATAAAATCAGGTTAGGGGTTGTGTAACGTTACTGATTTTCAGTCATAACTGCTAACTTGTATTAAGTAACTTAATGTTGAGTTTTATGTAGATTATCTTTCTAAAAATTCGATGCAGTCTTACCTGGCAGGTACTACTTCTACCCCAGTCTTAACCATGGGGAACAGTGTGAGGTTAGTAATGGTCAGAGCTCAGATTTACATCCTGAAAGTCAGACCACAGGGCCTTATTCTTACTTTCACCAAGTGCTCTCCCCCCAGATAATGCATACATTATTAAACCTACGTTCTTCACTTAGGAATTCATCCTAAATTTCTTTCTCAGAGAAATAGTATAAATATCATTATTAGTAAATATATTAGATGCCATTATAGCAGACCATAATTTATTTAATCTGTCCTCTACTGTGAGATACTCCTACCCTTTTTTTTCATTTTTTAAAATGATTCTCTGGAAAATCTGAATAAAATTGCTGGATTACCTGAGTATCAATGTCCTGGTGGTTCTATTGTACTGCAGGTTTGTGATGTATTACCATTGGGGTCCACTGGGCAAAGGGCATGGGATCCCGCTGTATTATTTCTTACGACTACATGTGAATCTACACTTATCTCAAAAGATATTTTGGAACATACCCCTTGAACATTCTGATATATATTGTGCACTCCTGTACCTATTTCCTTGGGATAAGTTCCAAAAAGTAGAAGTTGCATCAAAACCTTACTTTTGTTAAGTGCCTACAATATGATAGGAGTACTTGGAACGACAGATGACTAAGAGGACATTGTTACCTGCACATTGCTTATGAGCCAGCCAGAAAGGGAAACAACGGAAGCCCAGGGCAGCCTGCGGTCAAGGCCTGTGGAGACTTCTAGGTGATTGTGCGCTGAGAGGTGCTGGGAAGGGGACATCATTCTCGCTGTGGCCACTGTTGTCAGGTCATGACCAGATAATTCTGAACACGTGGGCTCTGTGTGGAATACAGTGGAATTTGTTTTCTAAGTTTTATACCTTACATGTTTTCTCTAATGACACTGACGCAAAGTGAAGGGAACAGGGTCCGGTGGCCTAGCATTCCATAGGACGCATGGCTGGAAGGACAAGCTCAGAAGTCAAGTTCACCCCCCACCAAGACAGCCGTCAGTATGTACAGGACGTCCCTTGGAATCTTAGTCATGTTTCCAGTCGGTGCCCCGGCATATGTGGGTATGGGTAGACATCAAAGAGTTGGTTTAGGTAGTAGGAAGCGAAAGGAAGCAAAAGTTGTGCGTAAAATGATGCAAAGATATCTCACAAGGAAACTGAAGAGAAGCTCTGAGAGTCTATCATTTATGAATTGAAAAGAAACGCACAAACATGTATATGTCAGGCAAATGCCTGGCTCTTGTTACACACCCAGTTCAGAGTCACCAGGACCACCACCAGGTTCCGTGATTCACTAGGTCAACGCACAGGATTCAACAGGTGGTCCTGTTCAGGGCCAGGACTTATTACAATGAAAGGATACACAGCACCATCAGCAGAGGGACAGGCACATGGGACAGACAACATTGGGAGGAAACCAGGCGCATGCTTCCCAGAGCGTTCTCCCAGTGCAGCCACAGAGGACATGCTTGATTCCTCCAGCCGCAAGTTACAGCAACACGTGCAAAGCCTTGTCCACCAGGGAAGCTCATCTGGGTCAAGAGGCCAGGGTTTTTAGGGGGTCAGTCACCGAGGCACCCTCTCTCTGCACATACCAACATTCCAGACTCAGAGGAAAGCAAGGGCTTAGCAATGTAAACCACATCGTTTATACAAACAGTTGAAGAGCAGTGAGCCTTGTCAGGGAACAGCGGAACCCTCTGGAAGTCCAGCCAAGGGCCAGTCCTGCATGCAGTTTCAAACCTGCTCGTTACTGTCTTTCTGCACAAGGGATCTATAACTTCCAGGCTTTTTCTTTCTGTTTCTCTATTTCTATTTTATATCTCTCTATTGGTGTTCTGGTTTGTTTCTGTCTGTGTGTCTCTTCTCTCGATCTGTCTAGATACAGCTATATGTACTCTATATATTCGCGTCCAGTGTATATATATACATATGCACACATGTTCGTATGTAGAATTTCACAAGTATATTGGTAGCCTGATTTCTCTGCTGACAGTGTATCTGAAGTGTCATTCGTGTCTTGTGAGGATGTCTTCCAACTTAGCATTTCATGGTCCTTTACTCTTTCACACCAATCTTCTGCATGTATTTCTGCAGTGAGCTCTTCTGGGCACGGGGTGCTGAATGTTGCCTGGGGCTTCCCCTCTCCACCCTGTCCACCTGCCACATCTTGACCGACCTCACCCTGCCTAGAGGCCAGGAGAGGTTCCAGAATGGATGGTGCAGCCCCTCCACCCTGGATGGTGCGGCTGGAGGGAGTGGGGTGTTGCTCAGAGTCAGACCAAGCACCCTAAACACACCCCCTCTCAGGTTCGGGATCACAGCGCCCCTGCCCAGAGTTAGCCAGACTGAGAGGATTGGGGGCACAGTATCCACACAAGATCACCCTCAGTTCTGACACTGAAATCCATGTTCAGGACTTTCCTGAAACCACCCTCAGGACTCGAAGGATCCCTAGAACTCACTGAGAGCCGTTCTACTCAGAGTTCCAGTTAATTCCAGGGAGAAGATGCAGATTGACACCAGCCAGGGAAACAAGCACTTAAGCTAAAGTCCAGGAGTGTCCCCACCATGAGCTTCCAGTGTCCCCTCCCCCTGGAGCTAGGACTGGATGCTCTGTTGGCATCGAGGTAGGACAATATGCATAGAGTACTGCCAACCAGGGAAGCTCACCTGAGCTTCGAGGCCCAGAGTTTGCACTGGAGCTTCAGTGCGTGGGCACAGTTGATTGATTGAATGATCGATCATCCAGACATGACTGACTCACTGTCTGCATGTCAATCTCAGTCCCCTGGCCAGTTGATATTCCATGACCCAAAGTACACACCCTGAATCACCTGGTTGGTCTTCTTGGTGTAGCCAGTTCCCGCCCTAAGACTGGTTGGGGATGGCCATCTGCACCCAAAACAAAGACATTCCTATCAGGTATAACGTAGATTACTTCTTAGAAGTTGGGGGCACATGACAAAAAAAGAATGAGATCTTACCATTTGCAACAAGATGGATGTATCTAGAGAGTATTATGCCAAATGAAAAGAGAAAGAAAAAACCGTATGACTTCACTTATATGTGGAACCTAAATAATAAAGCATATGAACAAACAAAAACAGAAACAAACCCATAAATCGAGAGAACAGACAGACATAGTTGCCAGAGGGGAGGGAGGCCCAGGCTTCCAGTGGTGGAGTGAGTGACGGGGAGGAAAGGCACAGCATAGGGAACACAGTCCGTGGCTCTGTGATAGCGTCACGTGGTGACAGATGGCAGCCACACATGGTGCGCACAGCGTGGCGTACAGACTTGGGGAATCGCTGTGTTGTATGCCTGACACTCACGTAACATTGTGCCTGGCTGGCTCGTTTGGTGGAGAATGCAACTCAGTCTTAGGGTCGTGAGTTCAACCCCGTGTGAGGGGTGAACCTACTTTAAAAACAATTTCAAGTTAGACTGAGAAACGACAGGTGAAAGTCAGTCTGACTTCAAGTTAAAAACAAATAAAAATTCTTCTCTGTGCACAGCTGGGTTTCGTAGGGTTTCAGGGAGAGCTTTTTCGCCTTTTGTCTAGATTCCTCTTCATCCTCTCTGGATGTGGCACGTTGATGTGTGCGTGCTGTGGGAGGAAACAGCCGGGGTGGGGGGGTTTGGAAGCAAAGACGGAGCAAGAAGCTTGTATTAAGTCATTCTGGGACCAAGGTGCACTTATTTTAATGCCTCTTTTTTTCTCGTATATCTGTGGCTTCTCTGGATTTTGTGTCTTTGGTAAAAGAAACCCCAAGAGGACTGATCAGTTCTTGATTCTAAAACTATGGCGCACGTAAGTATTTCTCTTTCCTTCTTGAAATGTGATATTTAGGTCCTATGGCTATTTCTGTGAATTATCCTGAAGACTCCTGCCCAACCGAGGCCCATGTAATTACCCACGGCCCGGTTCTTCCTGTTCCAGCAAACAATAATGCCATACGGCCCTGTGCCCACCTGTGTGGCTGATGCCCACATCCCCACTGAGCTGGGGGCTCAGTGTCTCCTCTGTGCTCACCTTGTCAAGAGTCATGCTGGAGCAGTAGGGGAGGAGAGGCCCTTGAGAGAAACACTTGAGTCACGTGTGTGGTTTAGGAGTTGAAGAAGGTGGTCCCGTTTGACCACCTGCAAAAACGAAAACTCCCTGCTGTTCTCCATGGACGTTTTTTCCAGGCGGGGAGGAGGGAATGTTCACGTTGGTCGGTCTCTGTGTCAGTGGTGAGAGCTGGAGCTCCATGAGGCTTTTGGGATTGGCTAGGGCTGTGCTTGGGGCCTGAGCACTAAGAGGCTGCGGTGTTATCAGGGGATATGAGGGGTGCGTGCTGTTGAGCACACCGTCTAGACCTCGGCGTGTATCCATGTCATCTGACACCACTACCTAAACCAGGAGCAGAGAAAAGCCAGGGGTGGTGGGTAGTCATGGGTAAGAGGGTCACCCAGTATAGGAGGCCCAGGTGATCACATACCCCTGGAATTGGGGAAAACCTTAGATGTTTGGTTGTACCAAAGTGTACAACTCTGAGAGTTAAGTCCAGTCCATCCCTGCGGTGGAATAAGAAAATGCTCTGGTACTTAGATAGGAAGACTGCGTAAGCCCTTGGCAAAATGATGCCCTTGAGGCTGAGAACATTCAGAGACGTAAACTCTAGTTTCAGAAGTAAAACATCTCACTTCACACGGCAGAAACAAAACCCTGGGCATTTTCCTTCCCTTGAAGGTGGAAAGGATGCCACAGGCATCCACACCTGCCGAGTTGTTACGAGGCAGGCCCGCAGTGGGCCCCGTGCTCGTGAGCAGGAGTGTTTCGTGCGTCCTGACGGCTTGGGATGACGAAGCGTTGCAAGGGTGTGGGTTTCTCTGCAGCAGCGGGCTCTTCAGGAACATGAGGGGCTCTGCTCAGTCACAGTCCCCACCGCGCCCTACACACGACACAGGCCTGTGGTCTGCTGCTGGGTCCAGCCCAACCCAGAGTGGAGCCCCTTCTGTGCCGTCCTTCGTGTCCTCAGGGACGTGTGGGTTTGTGTTTTCAGGGTTTGGTGACGTTCTCAGACGTAGCCATCGACTTCTCTCAGGAGGAGTGGGCATGCCTGGACTCCACGCAGAGGGACCTGTACTGGGACGTGATGTTGGAGAACTACAGTAACCTGGTCTCCCTGGGTGAGTTGCTGCTGCCTGGAATGCCAGCTCCCTCCACTGGCAGTGTCAGGACTGACTTCCAAGAAACGAGTTCAATTTCTGCTTCCTCTTCTCAAGAAGTGTCTTGAGCCTTGTCGCATCTGAAATGGGCATCACGCCCCTTTGTCGCCTCGTCCTCTTCCCACCTTTGTCTGGCCCTTCCTGTTGTCACCTCTCCTCCTTAGTAACCGAAGGGTGAATTCCAGTTCTGGGCTGTTCATCTCACGGCCATCTTCAGAGCGCTGAGCGTCGTACTGTGCTAGTATGTTCATGCCCAGAGCGCTGCTGATGGCCTGGGGCACTCTGGGGACCCGCCTCAGGGAGCCCCCATCTCTTCCAGTAAACCAGCCTTTGTGCTTGATGTGGAGGTGGACTGAATGGACAGCATTCATGTAAAACCAAAGCAAGCATTTTACATTAGCTGTGCATTGTACCTGAAGTGAGGGTAGACGTTAGGATTCCTGAATTCTGAGCTACGCGTGGGATGACAACGTCTGGTAAACGTCTTGGGCTGTGTCTTGTCTGTTAGAGAAATAACAGCCATAGTAGTAATGGCTGGTGTTGTGCTCGGCCTATACCAGGCGTCGCTGGGAGCACTGTGTGTGTGCAGATACGCTTCACCCCAGTCCCATCAGTTTATGAGGTAGGCAGGTGGCGAGGTCTAATTGGTAGGTGAGTTTACTCAGGCACGGAGTGACTTGATCAGACAGGGGAGGCAGAACCAAGAATCCACACTGCCATCTACCCTCTTGTACTTGCCTCCACGGTAAGGCCCTCAGAAGTTTAAAATAAGACTTTTCCTGTCTGGTTGCCTGTTATTTAATCCTTTCTCTTTTCTGAAGTCTTATCACTTTGACTTCCAGCTTGTCATAAACTTGACTAAGTCTCCATCAAAGGGGTTATTTTTTTAAGATTTTATTTATTCATTTGAGAGAGAGACAGAGCACACGAGCGGGGGCAGGGGGAGCAGCAGGCAGAGGGAGAAGCAGACTTCTTGCTGAGCAGGGAGCCTGACGTGGGGCTCCATCCCAAGACCCGGAGATCACGACCTGAGCCGAAGGCAGATGCTTAACCATCTGAGCCAGCCAGGTGCTCCTCCAAAGAATTTGAGCATATAATTTTTTTCTTAAATTCTACACCATGTGGCATTTCTTTTTTTGAAAGCAGGCCCTTTCATTTCTAAGCCAGATGAGACTTGCTGCTTTGGGGAACGCGGGAAAGAACCGTGATGGCTGAGGGAGACAGGTGCAGAGGAGAGTGACAGCCAGTCTGGCTGGGACAAGCCATCACTGCAGTAAGCAGCCGGGCCAGACAGGAGCAGGTGCGCCCCTGGGGTATTTGGAAAGCTCCCTATGAAGGCCACGGACAGCCTCTGGGGAAGAAGTAACCACCGTGAACCCGATCTTCGCCCCATTCCCCTCCCGCCGGTTTGCTTCTGTTTTGCTCCTGCTTCACGTGCTGCTGATGCTGCTGGTCCGTGGACCACACCGTGAATAGCAGGGGTGTAGACAACATGATCCCGTGCCCTTTGTAGCTCCTGCAAGTTGGTTGGTATCCTAGCTTCAAGTGCTTTTTTCCTTTTATCTAATTTTTGCTAATACTTCTTCCTGGCTGCTGTTCCGTTCTAACATCACAAGACGTCTTGTGCTGTTCAGACGCACACTCGGTGCTGAGATCCACGGTTCAGCGGGCGTTCACTGTGGCAGTCTTCCATCACTGCGCCGTTTGCTCTACTAATTCTTTACAGAGAAACTGCACTCCATCTGCTCGTTGGTTATGTAGTGACACTGTTCACAGTGGATAAAAGCGTTGTTTTTAAAGGAAAAATGACTCGTTCTTATAATAAAGGCCTGGTTGGCTAGCATGCTCCACAGCTGATCGTTTGACACTTTGTACCATCAGCATGAACTCCTGAATTTAAGCATTTCTGGGTTTTGCCTCGTGTTGGAGTTAGCGTCCTCATTGATGGTCGGACCCTCAACATTCCCTCACAGGCGTTTACCGTGTTTGTTACAGTTAATCCTACACGTTGTCCCTTTTATTGCCTTTGATGGTGGGTCTTTTTGTTCAGAATCACTCTTCACTATATGACTGACAGATATATTCATTTCAGAGTATTAATTTTATACCCAGGTGACCAGCTGTATATTCTTGCTCTACACACGAGTTCTATATTTGATTTTCCTGGGTTTTCCAGGTATGTCGTCACATCATCTGCAAATCGTGCTCTTCTCCATTTTTATTTTTGAGATCTGCTCCTCCGATTGCTTTTTGCTTACTTGTGTCAGCTGACAGGAAATAGAAGAACTAACAGGCAGTTCCTTTTCCTTGTCTGACTTTAGCAGGAGCGTCCCCAGTGTTTCCTCATTATTGTGGTGCCAGGTGTGGACTGTACGCTTAAGGAGAGCCCTAGTGATTCATGTCCTTTCTCCTAGAGAAGGTTTATTTCTGTCAGAGAAGTTGTTCGTTTGTGGTTAGATTTGTTTGTGTTTTCATTTTCCTTAACAGGAAATAAAATGTTACTTTTTTTCCAGATTTAGAGTCACCATATGGGACCAAGAGTTTACCTACAGAAAAGGGCATTTATGAAATAAATTTGTCCAAATGGAACTCAAATGGAAAAAGTAAATCCCTTGGCCTGGACTGGATGTGTGAAGGTGAGTTTGAAGGACCGCAGGGCCCTCAAGAGGGCTGTTTCAATCAAATGGTAGTCAACTGTGAGAAAACGCCCACTTGTAGAGAAAATACCTCTGTTAGACCACATCAAAGACTGCATACTAGGGAGAATTCCTATGAATGTAAGGAATGTGGGAAGGCCTTTAGTCGTGGCTACCAGCTCACTCAGCATCAGAAAATTCACACAGGGGAGAAACCCTACGAATGTAAGGAATGTAAAAAGGCCTTTCGTTGGGGTAATCAACTCACTCAGCATCAGAAAATCCACACTGGTGAGAAACCCTATGAATGTAAGGACTGCGGGAAGGCCTTTAGATGGGGTTCAAGCCTCGTCATTCATAAGAGAATCCATACGGGTGAGAAACCCTATGAATGTAAGGACTGCGGGAAAGCCTTTAGACGTGGTGACGAGCTCACTCAGCATCAGAGATTTCACACTGGGGAGAAAGACTATGAATGCAAAGACTGTGGCAAGACCTTTAGCCGCGTGTATAAACTGATTCAGCACAAGAGAATTCATAGTGGTGAGAAACCCTATGAATGTAAGGACTGCGGGAAAGCCTTTATCTGTGGCTCAAGCCTCGTTCAGCATAAGAGAATTCATACTGGTGAGAAGCCCTATGAATGCCAGGAATGTGGGAAGGCCTTTACGCGAGTCAATTATCTCACTCAGCATCAGAAAATCCACACTGGTGAGAAACCTCACGAATGTAAGGAGTGTGGGAAGGCCTTTCGCTGGGGTTCGAGCCTTGTTAAACACGAGAGAATTCATACTGGTGAGAAGCCATATAAGTGCACAGAGTGTGGGAAGGCCTTTAATTGTGGCTACCACCTCACCCAGCATGAGAGGATCCACACGGGGGAAACGCCTTACAAGTGTAAGGAGTGTGGGAAGGCCTTCATCTATGGGTCAAGCCTTGTTAAACATGAGAGGATCCATACAGGGGAGAAACCCTATGAATGTAAAGAGTGTGGGAAGGCCTTTAGTCATGGCCATCAGCTTACACAGCATCAGAAAGTTCACACTGGTGAGAAATCCTTTGAGTGTAAGGAATGTGGGAAGGCATGTAACCACGTAAACCATCTTAGAGAACATCAGAGAGTTCACACTGCTGAAAAACCTCTTGAACAAAAAGAAGGTGCAGAAGCTTCTATACAACATGCATTCCTTCCACAGCACAAGGAGAATCCATGATACATAAGAAAGCCTTCACTGGTCACTCTCCTGCTTATAGCATCTCAGAATAGTCATGCTCGAGGAATAGAGAAATCACTTTTTCTTAGTGATCACAACACAGTGTAGACTTGTTTCTTGTTTTTTCTGTTTTGCTGAATTGGTTTAATGAGTGGATAGAAGCCTCCCGCTACCATTCAAGCTCCGTCTCACATCAGATTTGTTCTAGGGAATAACTCTGCTAATGTAACATATGCGGGAAAGCCTCCCACCGTGGTACACACCCTCCCTGTGACCATCACCATCGCCCTCTTGACTCCTGTGACACACTGGGAAAATGACCTGTTACCCCTGTGCATTGTGTGTGAAATGGGGACAGTCACACCTGCCTAATGCTGCTGTTGTGGTGACTGAGTGTGGTACCTGTAAACTCTCTGGAACATTGTGTAAGCTCAATAAATATTAGTTGTTGTTGTTCTTACCATCATTACCGGTAGTGCTGCTCTTAGTGAGTTCCTACGGGAACACCCCCTATGGGTGCAAAGAAGTTAGGAAAGACGGTCAAACTTGTAGAAGAAATACAGGAGATTACTGTCACAGCCTTGGGTGGATGATGTTTCTTAGTACACAGAAGACGCTAAACGTGAAATAAAAAGTTTATACGTTGGACTTTATCAAAAGTACAAAGTTCTGTTCCTCAGGTGATACCATGAAGACAGAAAAAAGCAACAGGCAGACTAGGAGAAGTAATATGTATTCTCCACACACCTGATAAAGGACTCACGTAGAAAACACATTCCCCAAGTCAGTAATAAACCTATTTTAAACGGGTGAGGGGATTTAAATAAGCACTTAGAAAAGAAGATGGCCAAATGGTCAGTGAGCGAGTGAGAACGGGCTCAACATCATTTCTCATCAAGGAAACGCAAAGTAAAGCCACCATGCGATTTCACTAGACAATCACTAGAATAGCTGACGTTAAAATCACGTATGAGCCTGGCACTTCGCTGGGTGGTCACTTGTGACCTGTTCAGAAAGGAATGGGGCCACCACACGGGACCTCCGCCAGATCCTGGAGGTCCTGCAGCAGGGGCAAAGAGGTGATGCTTAAGGAGGGCGAGTGAGTGTGTCCTGGGGGAGGAGCTAGGGCCTGGGTTCAGTCCTAGAGAGAAGGGAGTGGGTCCTTTTGTGGAAAGGACTAGAGCCCACGGGAGTTGAGTTGAGAAGCTGGGGGAGGGGCGGGAGGGGCTGGTGTGTGTGGGAGGAATGGCTAGTGCTCAGACAGGTTCTGGGAGACTCAAGGAGAGTCCAGGGGAGCCTTCAAGAGCTGGAAGACTTTACTGCTCATGTTTGTGGCCTGGGAGACCTAAGGAAAGCCTTGGCACTAGGCTGGCAGTGTGGTTAGAGCACAGAGGAGTGTCCCGCAAAGGCCGACAAGGGATCCAGAGTCTGGGATCAAAGTAGGGCTTATGTGTGTTTTGCCCCAGGGTTGGGGTGCCAGTATCCACAGACCACAGGTGTGGGTGGGTGCTGTCCTGAATAAATGGAGGAGGGAGAAGACAAGGGGAGGAGTGTGATGAGGGAGGGAGTGAGGGGACAAGTTGGAAGGGTATGGGGGGGCCATAAAGAGGAGGAACAGGGGGTCACAGTGGAGGTCACACTGACAAACTGGACGCCCCAGGGGGAGAGGCAGTACTGGTCAGGCCACAGGTGAACACTGCCTGGGTGCGCAGAAGGAAGTGGAAGCATGTGTATCAGTCAAGACTCCTGGTTCAAGGAGCAAAAACCTAATTGAAAGTAGCCAAAGAGAGGAGAGTGGGGAGAATAAAAATTGACTTGTGCAGAGGAATCACTGGCTTTAGCCTCCAGTGGACCCAGGCTCTCACAAAACAAGGTATCTGCCTTGCGTCTGTGCTCTGCTTTCTTGGGTAGCTTTTATGCTGAGGCTACACACGGTGGTCCTGACCACGCCAGGACCCGTCATACTTAGGACTTGCAGTCCCAGGTAGAAAAGTCTCCCAGACACTTCCACAGGCTTTGCAGAATGGAGTCTCGCTGACTGACTGGTTCATGAGTCTGTCCTGGAAACTCTGCCCAGGGCAGGATGGACTGGGAACATCTCAGGTGCCAGCCAAGCCTTTTAACCATCCTGGAGCTCGCCTAAGGCTCTCACACAGAGACTGGGGCTGGGGATTTTAACATCAGGAACTCTCACATACCCTGACCAGATACTGGGCAGGCAGAGTCAGCCGCTGTGCACATCAGGCCAGGAACAGAACATTCCTGCAACAGGTGAGGGTGTGGATTCAGAAGACACTGACCCCCACCCCTTGCTGGTGTGTGTAGGGGCAGGGGGTGGAGGCAGCATCTCAGTGCTTCTGTCCCTCTTCAGCTTTAAGATGACCCTTACGAAGAGCAGTACAATCCTGGGTTTGGGGATGGAGGGAGGTCCATAAAATATAAGAGTTTAACTCACTAGTGGCATGGTGCAACCTTGGCCTGGCCACCTTCCCTGTTTATTAGCGCTCCAAAGTTTGCCTTAAAATTGCCTGCAATGTCCAGTTTACCACAGAACCGTTCATGTACTCCACTAGTCCATCAAGGGTTAGAAGCATATGCTATCCAAATGCCCTATATAATTTCTAACACCATACTTTATAGTTTAAGTGTCTTTCTGAACATGGGCCTCCAGCACACGGTGTCACTTCATGAGCACATCCTCCACTCGGTTCAGCTCTTCTAGTGCTTGGCACTGCTCGCCTGAAAATCGCCAAAGTTCCCAGTATTGTGCTTCTCAGCCAGGGTTTCCATTGTTTGCCTGGTAGCCAGTCCCATCTCAGCATTTCATCCTCTACATCAGACCTCCATTCCCTTTACAACAGAGGCCCCCTTTGTTCCACAATTTCAATGTTAACCTTCAAACTGCTTTTTTTGGACTGTGTTTTTAATCTAGTTTTGAAGAGAGTAGTCTCTCGGTGGTTGCCACTCTGACATCAGAGCAGTTCCGACAAGTGTTTTCTGGCTGCCCATCAAAGCGTCAGTACGTAATCCTTGCTTCAGGCTCAGTTTTTGAGAGAATAAGGTTTAAAGCATCTTGACGCAGCTCTCCCCGTTACATCACTATTCATTTGCTTCTTGTGCATATCCGAAACAGAAGTTTCTACCGGTTCCCTGGTATTGTCTATGTTCTGCATTAGAGTGTGAGTTCTTGAATCCTGTGACCTTTTTTGACTTGCTCACCTCTGACTCCTCACCCCTTTGAACAGTAAGCACCATGTACGTTGTAGGCAGTCAGGAAATGTCTATTGAACAAATGAATTTGAGCCTCAATGATGCATTAATTGATGATTCCCTTCTCAAATGTATGAGCATAAGACATACTTTATCATTAAGGATACGTCTAGAAGTTGTTGCAAGGGTTCATGTGATCTCATGGTGGAGGAATGATACAAGGTGCTGAAAGAAAAGGATGCCAGCCAAGAATTCTTTACCTGTCAAAACTGTCCTTCAAAAACAAGAGAGAAATTAAGACAAAAGGTAAAGGAGTTGCTTGCCAACAGATCCGCCCTACAAGAAATGCCAAAGGGAGTCCTTCAGGCTGAACTGAAAGGACCTTGGACCATAATTTGAAGGCATGTAAAGAAACAGTAACTACACAGGTAAATACAAAAGCCAGTGAGTGATGCACCTGTTGTTTGTAATCCCTCTTATTTCCTACATGATTTAAAGGATACATGCATGAGAAAGATCAGTCTGTTAATAGGCACAAAATGTATAAAGCTGTAACCGACCATGAACGACAGGCAGGAATTGGGTAAGAGCTCGCGGAGAGCAATGTCTCTGTTACTTTTTCTAGGCTGGCATCAGTTCAAACTAGATTGTTATGAACTTAAGATGTCAGTCACAGTCCCCATGGTCATCATTAAGAAAATATCTTTACAAATGCAAATTCCTTCCTCATCCATTCGATAGCTGGAGTGGCTACATTAATCAGACAAAACAGGCTTCAAGTCTAAAACTTCTACAGGAAACGAAGAACATCATATATTAATAAAATTCATACACCAATTATGTACACACCAAAGGAACCTCAAAATACACGAAATGAACATTGACAACCAAAGAGAAATAGTTCTGCAGTCATAAAGATTTCAGTACCCCCACTTTCAGTCATGGTTAGAACATCTGGGCAAGAGATTGATTTGAAAAAGAGAAGACCAGCACCTGGGTGGCTCAGTTGATTAAGCACCCGACTACTGGTTTCGGCTCAGGTCACGATCTCAGAGTCATGGGATCGAGCCCAGCATCGGGCTCCACACTGAGCAGGGAGTCGGCTTAAGGATTCTCTCTCTCCTTCCCTCTGCCCTCCCTTGCTCATGCACTCACACACGTGCTCTCTCACCCCACCCCTCGTCTCTCACTAAATTTTTTTAAAAAATTCTCCCTCTGCTCCTCCCCCTGCTCACATTCTCACATAAACAAATAACTAAATCTATTTTAAAATAACAAAAAAAAAAGACTACACTACAAACCCAAGCAGAACTCACAGACACCCCACCAGCAACAGAACACACAGAGAACATTCTCCAGGACGGACCATATGTTAGGCCACAAAGCAAGTCTCAACAAACCGAAAAGCACTGGATCCTAGTATCTCCTCCAACCATGATGGAATCAAACCAGAAATCAACAGAAGGAGAGGAAAATCGTATGGAAATTAAACCACACTCTACAACAAACAGGTCAAAGAAGAGCTCACAAGGAAACTGGAAAATGGGAGCGAAAATCAAAACACGTGTGGGGTGCCAGGAAAGCAGTGCTCAGAAGGACACTCAGAGCAGTAAACCCCTACATTTGAAAAGCTAGGAAGCCTGGAAAAGAAGAGCAAACGAAACCCAAAGCTAGGAGAAGGAAGAAAATAACAGGGACTGGAGTGGAGGAAAAACAAAATGGAGACTAGAAAAATGGCATAAAGGGGCACCTGGGTGGCTCAGTTGGTTGAACGTCTGGCTCTTGATCTCAGCTCACGTCTTGGTCTTGGGGTTGTGAGTTCAGGCCCTCTGTTGGGCTCCATGCTGGGCGTGGAGCCTACTTTAAAAAAGAAAGGTACAAAGAATTAATGGAACCAAAAGTTGGTTCTTTGAAAAAAATCACCAAAATTGACAAGCCTTTGGCTAGGTTGACTAAGAGAAAAAGGTAATACAGTAATTATACAAAGAAAAGCCAGAGATCACTAGCGATGCTTCCAGTCTCTTGTAGGCGTAGGTGGCGAAGGTGAATCTGAATGCATCAACACAGCAGGTGCACAGAATAAACCTGAGCACGTTCCGTTCCACCAAACCCAGGGTTGCCAAGCTTTGTCTAGCAAGAACCAGATACTAAATATTTTAGGTTTTGCAGGTCACATATGCTCTGAGTCACGTACTTTTTTTTTCTTTTTACAAGCTTTTAAAAAATAAAAACCACTCTTAGCCTCTAGACCGTACAAAAATAGGGCCACGAGCAATATTTGGGGCGTGGGCTATAGTTTACCTGACTGCTGCACTAAGCCAACGTGTGAGCGTGGGAGAAAATTCTAGAGCAGCATTATGCAGCATGGTAGCCAATGGCTACGTACGACTATCGGTCTCTTGAAATGTGGCTAGTTGGTAAACTAAGTGTAGGGGCGCCGGGGTGGCTCAGTCGTTAAGCATCTGCCTTTGGCTCAGGTCGTGATCCTGGAGTCCTGGGATCGAACCCCACGTCGGGCTCCCTGCTCTGCTGGAATCCTGCTTCTTCCTCTCCCACTCCCCCTGCTTGTGTTCCCTCTCTCGATGTCTCTCTCTCTGTCAAATAAGTGTAAAATATATACTGGGATTGGCAGACTGTCCAGAAATAAAAAAGTAAACTACCTCATTAGTAATTTTTACATTTATTACATGTTGAAATAACATTTTGGATATACTAAGCTAAATAAAATCTATTACTAAAATTAATTTCACCTGTTTTTTACTTTTTTTTTTTTTTTACGTGATACTAGAACATTTTAAATTACCTATGTGACTCTCTTTATATCTGTTTGGACAGCACTAATCTCTACTGCTGCAATTTGGCAATATTTGCCAAAACTTTTAAGTGTATATGCTTTGACTCAGCATTTCCACTTAGAAGGATATATTATTTTTATGGTATTACACGTATCACCTTTCCCAGAGAACCTCCTCTTATTCGCAGAGTCTCCTTGGTGAAAATTACATTGATCACTGACTTCCCCTGGAGAGTCAGGGAAGGGGGCATCGCAGGATTGGTAGGAGGGAAAGTCACAGGCAGGTCCATCAAACATTTCCACATGTTTATACCAGGTTACTTGGAAAACCTACCCTCTGTTTTTTGCTAGACAAGACTTCATACCCTTTCGACTATTACATAATAAGTAAACTAGCCAACTGTGAAATTCAAATAAACAAAATTAGAGCATTTATATACATTGACAAATCTCTAGCGAGGTTTACTAACATATCCAACAGTCCTACAGCTAAAATAGAGCCAATGAGTGGGTTCAACAGAGCTGGACACCACAGCCTGCATTTCTAACCACTGCTCTCGTCGGTGCCCAACCCAGTGCTAGGTCTTAAGAAGCCCTTAAGGGACTCCGATACTTGTCATGAATGAAGTTGCTGTGGCCGATGTCGAAGAAGTTACTGCCTATGTTCTCCTCTATGATTTTCATGGATTCCTGTCTCACATCGGGGTCTTTCATCCATTTAGAGTTTATCTTTGTGTATAGTGTGAGAGAGTGGTTAAGTTCCATTCTTCTGTATCTAGCTGTCCAATTTTCCCAGCACCATTTATTGAAGAGACTGCCTTTTTTCCACTGGATGTTTTTTTCCTGCTTTATCAATGATTAGTTGCCCATAGAGTCGAGGGTCCATTTCTGGGTTCTCTGTTCTGTTCCATTGGTCTATGTGTCTGTTTTTGTGCCAATACCATGCTGTCTTTGTGATTATCACAGCTTTGTAGTACAGCTTGAAATCAGGCAATGTGATGCCCCCAGCTTTGTTTTTCTATTTACCCCAAAGATACAGATGTAGTGAAAAGAAGGGGCACCTGCACCCCAATGTTCATAGCAGCAATGTCCACAAATGCCAAACCGTGGAAGGAGCCGAGATGCCCTTCAACAGACAAATGGATAAAGAAACTGTGGTCTATATATACAATGGAATATTACTCAGCCATCAGAAAGGATGATTACCCACCATTTGCATCAACATGGATGGGACTGGAGAAGATTATGCTAAGTGAAATAAGTCAAACAAAAAGACAATTATCATGTGGTTTCACTTATTTGTGGAACATAAGGAATAACAGGGAGGACATTAGGAGAAGGAAGGGAAAAATGAAGGGGGGAAATAGGGGGGCGTGAACCATGACGGACTGTGAACTCCGGGAAACAAACAAGATTTCAGGGGGGGGGGGGAGAGTGGGAGGATGGGTTAGACCAGTGATGGGTATTAAGGAGGGCACGTATTGCATGGATCACTGGGTGTTATACGCAAACAATGAATCATGGAACACTACATCAAAAACTAATGATGTACTGTATGGTGACTAACAACATAACAAAAAAAAAAAAAAAAGACTGATACTTTTCTTCGCTTCTACATCAGAATAGCAGAACTGGATTGTAGAGGAGAAGATTGGGAACTCACAGCCTGGGCGGTGTTTTGGCTCAAAAAGTATGTTTTATTTGGCTGAAAGCAGCTTTTTTTTTTTTTTAAGGTTTTATTTATTTCTTTGAGAGCACGAGTGTGAGCATGAGTCCCCGGGGTGAAGGGTCGAGGGAGAAGCAGGCTCCCTGCTCCCAACACAGGGCTCAATCCCGGGACTCTGGGACCATGATCTGAGCCAAAGCCAGACGCCCAACCGACTCAGCCACCCAGGAGCCCCTAAAAGAAGCTTTTTAAACAAAAATTTTTTAGTTAAGAAAAATACTTTGATAGACTTGTCAAATCAGTACATTGTACACCTGAAACTAATGTCACATTGTCAACTACAATACACACACACACACACACACACACACACACACACACACATACTTTGACAAGTCTGGGGTGAAATTGGACCGAATGGTCTGCAGGCAGGACCTCAGTGGGAGACAAAAAGCATGAGCAGCGGAGCGCCTCGTGCTTCCAGCCTTGCTGGTAAACCAGAGATGGGCTGCTGCAGATGGGGAGGGAGATGGAGGGAGTCTGGAATTTGAGATCTTTTCAGGACATAGAGGGGAGGCTTCACTGAGAATGTGGCTTCTGAATAAATGCTAGACAGATGCAGGGGTCCCGAGGAAAGGTTTCAGAGAACGTTTGTAGAAAGTAAAAATCCAGATACAATTTCAGTGGTAGCATCACAGTGTTGAACTTTGATAAAGTGGAAATGAATCACGGCCACATGCTCCGCACGCGTCTCACCACTAGCTCTCCCAGTGGTGATCTTGAGCATGTTTTTAATGTACAGGTCAAGGGCGTTACCCACCACTCCTGTAAGGTGGTGCTCTGCACCACCCTGGCACCAAAACCCACATTACTCATCCCTGCGGCAATGTCTCTAAAACTCACATTCAATACCGACTACAATAACGCTATGACGTAGGTATCATCGTTCTTCTGATTTTCCATGAGGACATGGAGATGCAGTAAGGTTAAGTAACTTGCCCGAGGGCACACCAATACTGCGCGGTGACGCTGGACTCCAGCCCGGCCAGGCTGCCTCCGAGATCACGTCCTTAGTCATTGTGCTCAGTGACCCCCGCGAGGGCACCATGTGCCAGCCACCATGCAGGGGGCTTTGTGTGGACTAAGTCCCGAGGCAGTCCTATCTGTAGACACTCTGTCCCCACGTTCTGGTGGGGATGCCAAGGCACGGACAGGGCCAGCAGTACGCCATGAAGGGAGAGCCACATATGTCTCTGAGCATTGCACCATCAGTGGAATCCCCTACATGAAGGAAACGTATCTTGAAGCAGATGAGCGTGGCTCTCACGTCCAGCACTGCGTTCCCAGCACCATCGTGAGCAGATAACACCTGCAGAAGGGGGACTGCCGCCAGCACCGTCTGCTCCCTAGGGCTGCCTCTGTCAGCCAGCTACCCTCCACGTTCCCTTCCACGGCACCTGTGGAGTCCTCCACCCACTGCGCACGGGCTGTCGCCTGCGGAAGTGCACGGAACCACAGTAGCCGGCTCGCCCACAAGGCCCCTGCGAGTAAGCACAGTATTCACGTCTGAGGAGCTTGTCACCGCTACTCTCGACACGAGACACTGTCGACCTCCAGCAACCACTTTTATAGGTCTTAGAAATTTACAATAATCAACTCTTTAATATCCTTTAAATCAAATTTGCACAACCGTCTCTCACGGTCTTAATCGAACAGTGAACTTGTTCTGAATCGGATCCAGACAGCGCTTTCCCAGCCCCTTGCCTGCGGCCCCCACAGCTGAGGTCTTTAAAGCCCATCCAAAATCTCACACATTTTAAAAACAGCCCCAATACCTCTATCAGACCCTACAAAATTGGGTGATAGACTACGACTTCTGCCTGGCAAAAGACAAGGTAGACGGACCCTCCCAACGTCAGCATCTGGCTCTCATGTCTCATAAATATTCAGTCGGAAACAATCAACTCTCTGGTTTGGGTCCTTTCATTTCATTTTTCTTTTTCCTGGAGAATTGCCCACGTTCCGGTTTTGGCTGATTGCGTTTTCAGTAGCCATGTGACCCTATCCCCTATGCCTTCTACGAGCTGATGGTCCTAGAGGCTTGATGATGTTCTGATTTGCTGTCACACCCCTTTATGGGTCGCGCTCTGTCGCCTACTGCAGCCCGCTGGGATGCACGTGTTTCTGGTGGTCTCACGTTAGCAGTGACAATGATAACCTTTTCGCATCCGACTTCCCCCTTAATTTGTCCCCGTTAACTAACGCCGCCTAGCCCCGTCGTTTCAAGAGGACTTGCAAAACGGCGATAATTCTAATGCTGTCAATCCTCCTCCATCTATGTTTTTAAATTCACCGAATAACTTTGCTACTCAGTTTCTTGACCTCCATCCCTGCAATGGTCCCTCTCCTTGAGTTGTTCACCCCACAGGCAATCCTGCCCTTGGTTATCTCCGACATCTTCAGCATCTAGAATCTCAGTTTCAAGTGTTGTGTTCTGATGTCTTGACTTTTGGTTTCAACCAACGGCACCCAGGGATCAACCACCATTACTTCCCACACCGCCCCACTTCTGGCAATGATGTTTTCTTCAACTCACAACTTTTCCTCATCAACCCGACTGTGTAACTCTAAGAGTACCACGGAAACGTAAAGAAAGACGATCACTTACACAAGGTTATAAATCAATCATATCTCAATAAAGCCGGCAGGAACATAAAAACCAGTTCTCTTGGACATTATGGAATGATCCACTTCATCAGATACTATGCTCTTTCTTCGAGTCTCCTTTGTCTGATATTAACATAGCTATCCCAGCTTCCTGTGACCACTTCCAAGATGTGTCTCTTCCCTTCCAATTCTTTGGGGGCGCCTGGCTGGCTCAAGTGGGTAGAGCACACGAGTCTTGATCTTGGGGTCATGAGTTCGAGCCCCACGTTGGGGATAGAGATTATTTTTTTAATTAAATTTTAAAAAATAATAAAGTACAATTCTTGACACAATATAGAGGTGAAACGTGTGTTTTCTTCCCATGTGGCAATCTGTGTTTTCACTGCAAATAGGCACAAGAAGGCACTTCTTACGTGCAGGTGGTATCTTTTATTCCTTCCTCTGTTTGCTGGTTACATTGCTGGTACCTTGTGAAAATTCATCTTGCTGCACATTTATGAAGTATGCAATTTTTTGTATAGCATGCTTTTAAAAGTTTACTTAAAAATTAAACAAGACTAAAGGCAGCTTCGTCCCCTGGCAACGAATACAGAGCTCTAAACGCATCCCAACTTGACACTCCATAGAGGCTCAAAGTCTCCCTTGCACCAGAAGATGCCTCTAGTGCGTGGAGCAATTCTGCGCAGCATCTATTTCCTGTTAAGCTAATTCAGCACTAGGGATGTTTTTGTCAACAGCTGGGAAGCTTGAGGCTGGTGGCTGTTGACCACTCTCCTTCTCCAAGCTGTGTCGGATCCCATATCCAAAGTATATGGCAAATCCTAGTAGAGAAATGAGACAAATGATGGAAAAGTAGGCTTTCCCCCCACTTAGAAGTGCCCAACAGGCCTTCTACTGTGGCCTCTGAGACAGTTTTGGGGAAAGGTAGTAGGAAGAGGGCTGAGTTGCAGCCCTTGAGAGCCTCTTCTCCCCAGAAAGCCACTTACCAATCAGCATCCAGATGCCGAATCGGGCCCAGGTCCCAGGGGTCATCTGCATCATCAAGTAAACATTCACGAAGATGCTTAGCAGTGGGAGCACAGGCAAAGCAGGGACCTGCGGGCAAAGTCAGTGCACCCTGAACACAGCACAGATGTCTGAAGGGGAGATCCCCACGCCACCAGGGTCCGGTCCTACATGGCACCTTCAGGGCCTACTCCTATCCCACTGGGCGTTCCCGAGGGAGTGGGTGTTGGTCAATGGAGGTAATCAAGTACTGAGTATGGGTCAGGGAACAGTTCATTGTTTTAGCAACGGACCACCTTCTTCCCTGACCCAGCCAAGAGTGGTAGACTTCAAAGCAGACAGAGTTCATTTGCTCAAGGTGCATCGTCTGGGGACACACGGTCAGTCACCTACCTTGAAGTGAAGAGGAGCGGGGTTCTGGGGCTGCCTCCAGATGACAAACGTGAGCCCAGTAATGAGCAGCAACAGCAGCACAGCCCCTGTGGTGTACGCCGGGTCCCCAAACAGCACAGGCCTGGGCCACTGGGCCAGCAGCAGGCCCAGGATGGTCAGCAGGAGAGCTGCACGGGGCAAGGTGCAGGAGAACAGGTCCAACTCCAAAAGCCAAACATGTCAAGACCTTGGGTCCCACCCCACCCCAAAACTGCCCCCGTCAAGAAGGGCCACCATCTCGCTGAGCCTCCTCCTTGGCTCCCAAAGACACAAACTCCCACCCCCTCCCACCACAGACAGAAACCCCACTGCTCACCCAGCAGTAAGGCACATGCATAGACAATGCGGCCAGATTTCAGAGTCGGGGTGGTGTTGACTGGGTTACACAGACTCGCCAGAGCCTGTGGGGGTCCGGCTTCAGGTACAGATTCCGAAGAACCTGCTTGAGGGGCAGGCTTGATCTCAGCTATTTCCACCTCTGTTTTCTCGTTCTTGCCGAAATTCTCGTCTGGCTGGTACCTGAATGAGAGGTATCGAGGCAATATGAACACCAGCCCCCACTCATCCAACATCAGGCAGCCTTCCCGCCCTGGGTGCCGCAGTACACGGAGGCAGCATGGAGCAGAAGAGGATTAGCTCCTCACCAACCCCCATGAGTCCAAGAACCCCCAGTCAAGACACAGTGGAGTCTCACCTGAGGACAAGAACGGAAAAGACCACCAGGGAGTAAGCAAGCAGGGTCCCAATGGACATGAGGTCCACAAGATCACTGAGCTCGAAGAGGAATGCCATGAATGCTAGAATGAGGCACAAACGAGATGGGGGAAGGATGAGGAACCACTGGAAATATCCAAGGTAAGGAAACCGATGGAAGGAGTGGGTTTTGTTTCCTCACCTGCAAAAATTCCAGACACAATGGTGGCCATGATGGGGGTGTGTGTGCGGGGATGAATCCGGGCGAGTCCCCGGAAAAGGAGCCCATCGTCGGCCATTGCATAGATCACTCGAGGCATGGGGAACATGGTACCCAGGAGGCTGGAGGAGACAACGGGAGTGTACGTGAGCTCGTGGAGGGGCAGGACAGACCCCAGCCGGCATGGGGCCAGGTGTCTCTCCCTCTCCTCTCTCAAGCCCAAGGGCTGGGATACCTGAGAATCTCCCAGACAGGGAGAAAGCAGACACTGACCTGGATGAAAGAGCACAGAGGGTTCCAGCAGCCACGGTGTATCTGGCAGGGGCCCATCCCACATGGAGAAACGCCTGTGGCAGGGGGCTGCCGGGATGAATCTGGTAGTAGGGCATCATGAGGGTGAGTGCCGCCGAGACACCAAAATACGCCAAAAAGCAGATGAAGAGAGAGATGATGATGCTTAAGGGGATGGAACGCTGAGGATTACGGGCTTCTTCCCCTGCAGGATGGGCAGACGTTGTGGGTCAGGAAAATACGGGGGTGAAGGCACAAAATCCTCTTCCCTCTTCCACCTTCAGAAGCAGGCTACCCCCCTACCAACCCTTTGCCCGAGGGCAGCCCAACTGTGCCCACACCCTTGATGGGGCAGAACGACCGTGTCACCTGTCGTGGCAATACAATCGAAACCAATGAATGCGTAGAAACACGTCGCTGCTCCATGGAGAATCCCCTCAAAGCCAAAAGGCATAAACCCTCCAGAGCCCAGAGGGCCCAGGCTGTGGTGAGAAAGAACAAGGGAGGACACGGGGACGTGTTCAGCCATCTCTACTGACGGCTCGGTCGATACCGTAAGTCCTCCCTCACCATCTGGATCCACCAGCCCACCATACTCCGCTTCATTCCCCACCGTGTTCCCAGCTGTACTCCCCACGCACTCTACCATGGCCAGGGGTGCCCGCCTAACCTAGAAGTGTCATTGGATGCAGACATGGCCAGTCTGTAGTCCTGTTCAGTGAGCTGCCAGTGGTGCAGATCTCCCTTCATGAAGCCAGACAGGATGACGAAGCTAAGAACCAAAAGGTTCACGCCCGTGAACACCTTGGTAACCAGGGCCGACTCACTAGCTCCCAGGACCAGGAGTCCTGCGGGAAAGACGGAATACGAAATATCCAAAATAACTAAACCCATACAGACGGAAAGCAGACCGGTGGTCACCAGGGGCGGGGGGGACAGGGGATGGGCAGTGCCTGCTTAGTAGCCAAGAGGGTTCCTTCTTGGGGGTACTGGTGCTTTTGGGGTTTGGAACGACATGGGGGTGCCCAACACTGTGCCCTCGAAGATGGTTAATTCCTTATCGTGGTAACCAGCCTGTGATACACACATGATGTACACCTGGAGCTTGCACGATGTCGTAGGTCAATTAAATCTCAGTAAAGCTGGCAATAAAACGAAGTGGCTGATTTGATGTGATGTGAATTCCACCTCGATTAAAAAAACCTTTGGTCTCAGTACGAAGGAAGAAATCTGTCAGTCTAAGGAAATGATGCTCAGCTGGGGGTGATTTTGTTCCCCAAGGGTATTTGGCAATGTCTGGAGACATTCTGACTGTCACGATTTGGCGGGTGGGTGCCACCAGCATCTAGGGAGTGGCAGAGGCCAGGGACGCTACTCAGCATCCAGCAATGAATGAAACACACCCACACACATACGCGCACCCGTAATGCACAGGACAGCCCTCCACACCAAAGACATTGATCCAGCCCAAAATGTCAGTAACGCCCAGGGACAGAAGCAGAGGTCTAAGACTTGCCTTCCTGTCTCTCATCCCAGACCCTCCCTTCCAGTGCCGCCCACCGTTCCGTGCATGGCTCCCCCGCCACCCCCCGCTCTTCCCACGCTAGACGATGCCTCACCAGTGAGCAGCAGCACCAGGCCCAGCGCGAAGAAGTCCAGGTGCGTGGCCAGCACGTGGGGGACCTGCAGAGAGAAACCTCCCTTCAGGAGCAGAGAGACCTGGTTCCCAATCAGGTCGTCGAAGGCGGAGCTCCAGGCCCTGGCCACACTGGCGGCACCTGCGGGGGTAGGAGGAGGAATGTTCACGGGCAAACATAAACTGAACTCCTGCTATGCGCCATGGGATATCTTTTTGGGGGGATGGGGGAAAGAAGCCCGACAAAATGCCTAATGTCTTAGAGTTTCTTTTCGTGGGGTGGGGAGAGCAGACACAGATGATTCATAAAATAGGTCAACTATTTAATATGGTTAGAAAGAGGTCGAGATTATGTCAGGCAAGAAAAGAGGGAAGCTGGGAGGGACAGGGGGAATTTGCCTTCCCAAACTTTTTTTTTTTTTTAAGATTTTATTTATTTATTCGACAGAGATAGAGACAGCCAGCGAGAGAGGGAACACAAGCAGGGGGAGTGGGAGAGGAAGAAGCAGGCCCATAGCAGAGGAGCCTGACGTGGGGCTCGATCCCATAATGCCGGGATCACGCCCCGAGCCGAAGGCAGACGCTTAACCGCTGTGCCACCCAGGCGCCCCTGCTTTCCCAAACTTGTCTCGCTCTCTCCCACCGGAGCTCTGCCTCCCCACGTCCTACAGCCCCCATTCCTGTTGTTCTAGGAAAGCAGGACAGAGTTGAGTAGAATGAAGTTTTGGGGTTTTCCTGCGCTACAACCCACCTCCCCCCACAAGGCGAATAACAAAGTACTCACAACAGAGAGGGAAGCCCCAAGGCCGTGCCTCTTTCCCTGACCTTGAGTCCCTCGCTCCCCCCACCTTCCCTCGCCATCTCACCAATGACATAGGACAGTATGAGGTTCCAGCCGGTGATGAAAGCACACAATTGTCCCACTGTGACATAGCTGTAGAGATACGCAGAACCGGAGCCTGGCACACGGGCCCCAAACTCCGCATAGCAGAGCCCGGACAGCACAGAAGACAGGGCGGCCACCAGGAAGCAGATGATGATGGCCGGCCCCGCTTTGTCCTTGGCCACCTCGCCCGCCAGGACATACACGCCCGCTCCCAGGGTGCTGCCCACACCCAAGGCCACTAGATCGAGGGTGCTCAGGCACCGGGCCAAGCGACTCTCAGCCCCCTCTCTCGGACCCAGGGGCCGCCGGCGCACCAGCTTCCGGCCAAACCGGCAAACAGGCTGACACAGCATCCTCGGTGGAGTGGAGGAGTGGAGGAGGAGGCCAATATCTGCAGAGAAAACAAGAGAATACCGTCAGGAATGTCCATCCCCCGTGGCCCTGGGAGTCGTCGGATAGAAGACCGATCCCGCAAAGCATGGTGACAGGACAACCTGGGCCAGTCACCCATCTCTGCGCCTCCGTTTCCTGTTTTCTCAAACGTAAGTATGACTTTTAGTACGTCTTGAAGTTACTGGGAGGGTCACTTGAAAAGAAGCAAGCAAAAGCTCGCAGGACGGGAAAGTCATCCCTGTTAGCTGAGGGGACAAGAGCCTGACCCCGGGAGCCAGACCATCCAGGTTCTCACATCAGCCATCCAATCTCGCACGAGCTACCTCCCCTCCATAAAACAGGGAAAGATCATCATTATTGTCCCTGCTCCCTCCCTCCCTCGTTACATGGGAAGCGACGCCTGCTTTGCAGGGCTTGGCGATCCGAGAGCTCCCACTCCACACACGTCTACACCAAGGATCGTGCAACCCAACAGCTTGCCTCATCCACCTGCAGGGTAAAATGGAACTGGAGTCCTGAGTTGGGGCAGAATGAGACGGAATTTGCAGGGAGAGACGGACTAGCCTGGGTAGGGCAGAGCAGGAGACCTGAGTGACCTCCCAGTCGCCTGGAGGGAGGGAGGACCGACCTTGTCTCCGAGGCAGGAGAGACAGGCCTGCTGCTTGCTCCTTTGGGGCACGGAAGGTCTCCTCACTGCTCTGCTCTGCGGGGCAAGGCTGAGCCAGTCAACACCAGTTATGTCAGGGGCTTCTGCCGACGATAATCCAAAGTACAAGTTCGGCGTTTTGGTGAAGAGCAAGGATTCACGAGCCAGGAAGCAGATTCAAAGGATCTCGGCACCACGGTAACCAGTGTGCCACCGCGTGGCCATCTACTCCTTCCTTCCCTAACGCTGCGGATGAACCCTCGTGCGCCGTTACGAGGAGCCTAAGAGGGTGCGGCTGCTGTGGGTAAGGTGTGGGTGTTCCAACCATCGAAAACGGAACTACCATATGACTCAGCAACTCCACTTCCAGGGATATATAGCCAAAAGAATGGAAAGGAGGGTCTCAAAGAGCTCTGTGTACATCCCTCTTCATAGCATTATTCACAACAGCCAAAAGGTGGGAGCATCCCAGACGCCCACCCACCAGCAAGGGATAAACCACGTGGTGTATACATACAAAGAATTTTTTTTTTTTACTTTTTTTTTTTAATGTAAGCTCTACGCCCAATATGGGGCTTGAACTCACAACCCCGAGCTCAAGAGCTAGCTGCATGTTGTCCCGACGGAGCCAGCTGGGCGCCCCCAACGGAATATTACTCAGCCTTTAAAAGACAGGAAATTCTGATGCATGCTACAAAATGGATGAATCTTGGGGCACCCAGCGTCTGCCTTCAGCTCAGGTTATGGTCCCAGGGTCCTGGGATCGAGTCCTGCATCGGGATCCTTGCTCAGAGGGGAGCCTGCTTCTCCCTCTGCCCCTACCCTTGCTTGTGCTCGCTCGCTCACTCGCTCTCTCTTTCGCCAGAAAAAAAAAAAATGAATCTTGAAGACGTCATGGTAACTGAAATAAGCCAATCACGAAAAGGCCGCTGTGAAGTTCCACTTCTAGAAGGACTGAGAGTCGTCAAATTCATGGTGACGGAAAGTGGAACCGTGGTTGCCACAGGTTACGGGGATGGGGGGGGGAGGCCTTGTTTAATGGGTACAGAGCTTCATTTCGCAGGATTGAAAGAGTCCTGGAGATCGGCTGCACAATGTACATTCAAGAAATGGCTTAAGGAGATAAATTTTATGTGTATTTTACCACCATTTTTTTTGAAATCCTGCCAATAGGGCGTTTATGTGGTTCAGTTGGTGAAGCGTCTGCCCTCAGCTCTGGTCATGATCTCAGGGTCCTGGGATCGAGTCCTGCATCAGGCTCCCTGCTCAGCAGGGAGTCAGCTTCTCCCTCTCCCTCTGCCCCTCCATCTGCTTGTGCTCGCTCTCTCAAACAAATAAATACAATCTAAATAAGTAAAATAATAAAATAAAATGCTGCCGGTGTTAATAATGCAAGCAGCCTCACTGCGTTGCCACCGGTACCAAACGGATGACCAAATGCGAGGCTAAGATCACAAACCCCCTGTAAGGTTTAATCTTCACTACTGTTTGAACACAAGTCAAAGAAACCGAGTCTTTGAGCCCCTGGACAATATCCAGCCTCCCCCACCCCCACCCCTTACACACAGTTCCCAGCTCCCTCTATGCGGAAGACGGGCTCTCCCATCCTCCACCCCACAATTGGGTTGCAGCTCTCTTTAGGAGTGTCTGCACTGTGCCCCCGGTCTCCTACAGAAGAGGGGTCACCCAAAGCTTACCGGGGGGTGGGAGCAGACCCTGGAGCGCGTGCGGGGTCAGTCAGCAGAGCGGAGTTCCGCCGAGCCGGGCGGGAGCTCATCCAGCTCTAACACCAAAGCTGGGAGCCCACAGGCACGCAAGGCAACTCTGACTGCTGGGTCGGTGGGGTGGGGACGGGTGGGGCAGGGCCCTTCTGCAACAATGCTGTCCGACAGGGACGCTCCCGTGGTTCCACAGAGTTTTAAGCCTTTTTTTTCAATTGCGGTCAAATACGCGTAACATAAAATTTGCCATCTAAACCATTTCTTTTTTTTTTTTTTTTTAGATTTTATTTTTATTTATTTATTTGACAGAGATAGAGACAGCCAGTGAGAAAGGGAACACAAGCAGGAGGAGTGGGAGAGGAAGAAGCAGGCTCATAGTGGAGGAGCCTGATGTGGGGCTCGATCCCATGACTCCGGGATCACACCCTGAGCCGAAGGCAGATGCTTAACCACTGTGCCACCCAGGCGCCCCTGAACCATTTCTAAGCGTAAAGTTCAGTCATATTACATACATTCATATTTTGTACAACCGTCCCCACCATCCACGTCCAGAACTCTTCATCCTGCAAAACTGAAACTCTGTCCCCATTAAGCAACAATTCACACGTCCCCCTCCCCCAGCCCCTGGCTGTCAGCCTTCAACTTATTCAAGTTTCTGTTCTATGAGGTTGACCTCTAGGCACTTCACAGAAGTGGAATCAGGCAATAGCCGTCCTGTCGTGTCTGGCCTCTTTCACTTAGTAGAATGTCCTCAAGGTTCATGCGTGTTTTACCGTGTGTTAGGTGTTCCTTCCTTTTCAGTGCTGTGTAATACTCCTTTGTGTGTGCATACCACATTTTGCTTATCCATTCAATGGTCAATGGGCATGTGAGGAGCTTTCGTGTTTTAGCTACTGTCAATAATGCTACTATGAACTCAAGTGTACAGATATCTTTTCCAGACCCTGATTTCCATTCTTTAAGATATGTAACCAGAAGTGGAATTCCTGGGTCATAGTGTTGGGGAGCAAGAACTCCTGTCCCCTTCAAGGGTCCTTCTAGCTGGATGCAGAACCAAATTGACATGAGACAGATTAACAGGACAAAATCAAATTTAATAGGGTATGTCTGGGGAATCCACATACACGTGGAAATTCCAAAGACAGTCAGGCAAGATGAGGCATATGTGTCATCCTGAATGAAGGAGAAGGGGGTTGGAGTCTGGGATTTCAGAGGGAAGGGATATAGTTCACAGGGCAATATGAGCAGATGTTTTGGGGTGCCTGGGTGGCTCAGTCGGTTAAGCACCTGACTCTTGATATCGGCTCAGGTCATGATCTCGGAGTCATGAAATCGAGCCCTGCACTGGGCTCCACACTGAGCAGGGAGTCTGCTTAAGACTCTCTCTCTCTGGGGCGCCTGGGTGGCACAGCGGTTAAGCGTCTGCCTTCAGCTCAGGGCGTGATCCTGGCATTATGGGATCGAGCCCCACATCAGGCTCCTCCGCTATGAGCCTGCTTCTTCCTCTCCCACTCCCCCTGCTTGTGTTCCCTCTCTTGCTGGCTGTCTCTATCTCTGTCAAATAAATAAATAAAATCTTTAAAAAAAAAAAAAAAGACTCTCTTTCTCTCTGCCCCGACCCTGCTCACACGTGCTCTTTCTCCCCTGCCCACCCCCCCCGAAAAAAAAGCTGGTAACTAAATGTTTGCCTTGCCATCCAGCTGGATCACTCAGACAAAATTTATCTTTGCTAATAACCTTTACTCTAGAAAGACCCTCCGGGGTGCGTGGGTGGCTCAGTCAGTGAAGTGTCTGCATTCAGCTCAGGTTGTGATCCTGGAGTCCTGGGATTGAGTCCCCCAATGGGCTGCCTGCTGCTTCTCCCTCTATCTATGTCTCATGAATAAATAAAATCTTAAAAAAAAAAATACCCTCCAATTTAGATTCTTCTATGTAGTTAAGGGAAGGGTAAAAGTTTCTCTTGAGCCCTCAGGGTCTCAACTGCCTTTAGCTTAAAATCTACACACAATATGGCACATTTGGCTAGGGTGGGGGGTGCTGTCCTGGACCCCTTCAATATATTCCTAAGATGTTTAAATGCTTGAATCCATTTGATCATCAAAGCCCCTGAGAAGTAGCAGCTATATAACATGGGACCCACTCACAACCCTCCTCCCTCCCAGTCTTCTTAGGCTCCTTGACTGTCCACCGTCTGCCCATGCCTGGGACACTCGAGTGCAGGAGACCTCCAAGCCGAGCTGGGCTCCAACCAGAAGAAGGGGAGCTCTGATGTTTGTTAATTCATACAACCAAAGCATGTAATGAGCATCGCTCACCTAGCACGTGGGGACGGGAAAAGACAGATGAGGGTGACCCGATCCCGTTCTTCAAGGAGCTCAGTTTGCTGGGAAAGCAGAGCATACAGAGCATCCAGACCGAGAAAGAAGGAGAGACCTGGGTGCAGGAAGGGTCACGGTGCAGCCGACGCTGCTGGTGAAGGACTGACAGACCAGATTACGACATCCCCAACGTGTTGAAAAATCAAATCCCCAACATGCTGAAATGCGGGGTACGAGTCACCAAAATGGGATTTAAATGCAGTAACTCTTCCACTAACTTTCAAAAAGCCAGCCATACAAGCTGTTGTGGAGAGTTGTGCTTGGTTGTGTGGAAACCAACTCAGAAGCCCAGGGTCAAGGATTATTTTAAAGGGAAGCCTTCTGAGACTCAGCAGACGCAGAAAGAAGGCTTCTTGGCACTTGCCTTATCTGACTCAACGCAGAACACTCTATAATATAATGCTCTTCTGGTATGGTACCATTGGGTAAACTTGTTATCCTCGTACAAGATCCAAAGATGCTTCCAACGACCTCCAATTGCTGAGCAATGAGGATCAGTTTGGATAGAGATCAGGGAGTGGCTATAACAGGTCCTTGATGTGTGCCATGACATGGAGTTTACACCCCAAGTCTTTCACGCATATACAAAAAGAAAGGTTTATGATACTCAGGACAGCTGTGTAAGTGGTACTGAAAGAGATATTTTTAGATTACTGTAGACTTTCCCAGGTTGGGTTCCATGGGAGTGGTTCTGAATGGTGTTAGTCAAATGACACACACTTTCCTCATTCAGAAAAGCTTAGCACCCATTGTATACAATTCCCATTTAATTCCTGAAATTCTCTTAAATACCTACAGTGGTTGGTCTTGGGCAATTTTTGTTCTCATTTTTTACTGTGATATAACTTACACATTAGCATTGTGTGAATTTGAGGTGTGCAATTTCAGGTGTTGGTCTGATCCATCTGTATACTGCAATCTTGAATTCTTTATCGGGGGGTCACAGAATTCTGCACCCTGGAGCTCAGATACACGGCTTTCGCTGCCGTAATGCCATGATGCCACCCACTCTTGCCTTCTTTTTCTCTGCCCATGTCTTTCGCTCATTCTTGTACTGAATTACCTTTTCTTTTTCTGTACTGATTTGCAAGGCTTTTTTTAAAGATTTTATTTATTTGACAGAGAGAAAGAGGCAGGCAGAGGGAGAGGGAGAAGCAGGCTCCCCGCCGAGCCCGGGATGTGGGACTCAATCCCAGGACCCTGGGATCACGACCCAAGCTGAAGGCAGACACTTAGCCGACTGAGCCACCCAGGCACCCCATTTGCAAGTTCTTTATCTGCTGTTGCCTATGTTTTCCCACGCCGTGGACTGCCTTTCCCCTTTCTCAAGGTTGGTGTTTTTTTTTTTTTTAAGAACAGAAGTCCTTAATATAGTCTAATTAATGTATCTTCACTATAAAACTCTATTATGTCCTTTTCAGTAAATCTTAGCTTACTCCTAGATGAGCAAAATGTTCTTGTATGTTGTCTTCTAAAAACATACTGTCCTGCCCTCTGACTTTAGGTTTGTAAACCATTCATATTGGATTATTGTGTATGGGGAAAGATAGGGTCAAGATCCCTCTGTTATGCCCTAACGTGTGGCAATGGGTGATTTTATTTGTTCTGTTGATCTGATTTTTAAAGGATGCATGGAGATTCAGAATTATGCTATAGGGAATGTCTTAAATAGTCTTGATTAACACAAATCCTTAATTTTAATATAAGAAAATATTTCAGTCTTTTTCCTTTATGGTTAATATTTTTGTCTTCCGTTTAAGAGAGGATTTCCTAGTCCGGAAGTCATGATGATCTTCTGTAAGCTTTCATGCCCTGCCTTTCACATTTAAGTCCTACAACCAACTAGAATTAATGCTGTGTATAGGGTGAGGTAGAGGTCCAAAACCTTCCCCCCTCCCCGTATGCATATTCAGTGGTCCCAGCGCCACTTACTGGAAAGACAGTCCTTCCCCACTCCGGCAGTGGTTGTCAAACTGCTCACCATGACAAATTAGTGGATGATGAAATCAGCGTGTTATATTCAGATTTTTTAAAACACAGACCAAGAGCCAATCAGAAACATCAAAGCACAATTGTCCAAATGGGTGGTTATGCATACGTCTGTGTACTGGGTCATGTTGTAAAGCCACTGATATATAGACCCACCAGTTATGTGTTCTGTGCTCCCGTGGAATCTATTCAACCAGGTGTTTCCAACGACCAAGATGCTTTCTTGAGTACAGAACCCGTCCCCACTATGGGTCTATTGAATGCACTCTTGACCCCAACCCAGGGATTTCCTCAGCGTCTCCAAGGCCCAAAAACCCTTTAAGATAATCCCTGAGCACCCATACTCCAGATCATATTCAGAGTTCTCTAAGCTGGATCTTGCTGACCACACCACAAGGCCCTTATGGAACTCCGCAGAAGAGCTTCCAGGATGGATTCATTTCTTTCCACCCTCTGCAGAGCTCCTGATCTTTCCTCTTTCTTGCAATCTCTTCACTTCTACTTCACGTCTCCTTTACTCCATCTGGAAATACCTAGCTAGGAGCAAATGTGGGGGGTCCTCTTCATTTCATCTGGGATGAAGAGATGTGCACCAAATGTCAGTGCCCGGAGGCAGCAGCTGCCTCCTGAAGGATGAGGAGAACTCTCCAGGTGCAGCCCACCCTCCGCACATTCTCCAGTCCTGGTCTAAGAGGGGACGGACTCCATCCAGATAGAGGAGGGGCATAAAAGTTGTCGCAGGAAGAACAGCAGTAAACTCTTAGATTGTAAGTCAAGGCCAGTATGACCAAGATCAAGGCAAATCTTTCACCCACGTAGTCTACACCTCCTGCCCCCGAAACATCCCCCCTCCACACATTCTGTTCCACGTGCACACGTGCCTTTTCTGCCTCCCCTTCTGTGGACGCTGCAGTCTGTTTCGTGGCCACGGGATCCCTGCAGGCCAGCCTGGGAACTACCAGAGCTCACGTTTGGTTCCCAGTTCCAAGGTATGTCACACCCTAGCCCTGGCTTTTTTTTTTTCATTTTTATTTTCTAATTATTATTATTTTCTTTCAGCCCTGGCACTCTGAACTCCCAAGTTCTACTACTGACTTGCGACCTCACCCATGAACTGCATAGTCTTGGATCGGAACAGGGATCACCACAGATAGGTTTTCTTGAACTGACTTGCAGAAGGACGTGGGACGACCTGGGGTCACTGGAGGGACTTATTTCCAAATGAGCAGCTCTTACCTTCACCATATACACATCGATAGACTTCTGATGCACCAAACCTTTCCCCTAGAGGAACTATTTTAAGTGTAGTGTAAGAATTTGGAGGCGGTATGAACTGGGGAGAGAGAAAAGAGTTGCAAAAGCAATGGCACTAACATTTCTTTACGTTTTTCTGTCCCTGAGTCTTTTGTACTCTCGTGATTTTATCCATAACGGACTTTTTTTAAGGGAGATGGAGATCTTTCACTTCTGCCTCTTTGCCTTAATCTGGATTCCCCAGATCAGAGCCTGATACAGGGACTGGAGTTCAAGATGTCTGTTTGGAAAATGATCCCCCCAAACGAGGAGGAGGTAGCAAGGAGAGTAAGATGGGGGCAGGAAGGGAGCCGACATAAGGGTAAGTGACTGGGATCCATGGTGTGAGCGATGCTGGGCGGTTCATGCCTTTGAACTCTACTGAGGAGCATACATGATGCCTCGTATAATCCCCTGCAGGAAAGATGGGGGCCTGGGGTATTTAAGTACCAAGTTTAACCCCTCCCCCACTGGCTAGTTTTCCTCGGAGGCACTGACGTCCTGCAGTTCTGGGTTAATATTTTCTATGGGGTAAAGAACCCCAGCGAAGACGCCGGGGATGAACACAGAAGGATGAATGGCCCAGGCTTGAGGTAAGATTATGGCAGAATAAGGGGAGTCCGTGTTTGCATGACATTGCACATCGAAGCCCAGACCGACGTTCCAGGTGCACCAAGGGGATACGATGCGACGTGAGCGACTGCACAAGCCTTGCACTTCTCAAGTATACTCCTTCCCACCTTAAGCCCACCCAGTCGTCGAGTCCTTCGGGATCCGGCCACAGACTACACGGAATTCCTACTTCAACATGCTTAGTGGAACAAGCCACAGTTCCCACCGCACCTTGGACCCCAGACCACTAGGGTTACTCACCTCTCTCTTTTGTGCTGGGTCAGCACTGTATTTTTGTCTAAGTCGTTTGGTGGGGTGATTTGGGCCTTCCTTTTTTTTTTTTAATTTGATGTTATTTATTTAATTATTTTATTTGGTTTAAATTCAATTAATTAACACGTAGCGTATTATTAGTTTCAGGGGTAGAGGTCAGTGATTCATCTGTTACATATAACAACTAGTGCTCATTCCGTCATGTGCTCTCCTTAATGCCCATCACCCAGGTACCCCACCTCCCCACCCCAATTCCCCTCCAGCAAGCCTCAGTTTGTTTCCTATAGGTAAGAGTCCCTTATGGTTTGTTTCCCTCTGATTTTGTCTTATTTTTCCTTCCCTTTCCCTATGATCCTGTTTTGTTTCTTAAATTCCACATATGAGTGAGATCATATAATTGTCTTTCTTTGACTGACTTATTTCGCTTAGCATAATACCCTCTAGGTTCCATCCATGTCGTTGAAATTGGCAAGATTTCTATTTTTTTAATGGCTGAGTAACGTTCCATTGTGCATACACATCTTTATCCATTCATCTGTCGATGGATTATCTGGGCTCTTTCCGTAGTTTGGCTATGGGCCTTCCTTTCTGAAAGGTCTGAATCGTGGGCTGCTAGAAATGAGAGTTAGCAGCTGGTCTATAATCCACTCTTCCTATCCTGGCTTGTAAACACACTAATTAGACCTTCTCGTGGTATCCGAGGAAACCAAACTAGATTCCTTATCTATGAAATGCTTTTCACAGGACATACCTGGGCTTTCTAGACACATAGTAAACACACCCAGGATGTGTGGGTTTACAAGGGCAGCGATCTTTGGAAAATGTGCTCCAATTTAATTATCAGAGAATGGGAGCAGCGGGAGAGAAAGTCATTAATCAAAGGAACTCCTCTGTGTACGTGAGGCCCCAATACACATCACTTACATGAGGACCTCCTATCTTAAATCGAGGGTCGTTCTAATGTGACGACGAAGGGTCAGAGCAGCCGTGTTGGTGACCTCTGACTTTCTCCATGCTTTGCTTGTCTTGCAATTATCTGTACCCTTGGAATTATTAATAAAGTTTGATGCCGGGTATCAAAAATCCCTGATTCGACTGAGTCTTATTTCACCATCCCTCGGGGTTATCTCAGTAACTCTGCTTTTATTGGGTCGCAGACGTGCAGTTTCCTTGTCCCCATGACTGTAGGGCACAGGGCATCCTCTGGGTGCCAGACACAGGAGCTCCTGACCCCATTATGTAGCAGTAACCCTAGTCCCCGGTAGTCGTCATGGTTCACTATCCATGCCCGTCAGGTAACTCATTTCTCTGCTCACTGGTTAATTAGCACAGAAAGCCCAGAGTAACCAGGCAGGAACCTTCCTGGTTCCCAGTAGAAGTGTCGCCCTTCTGAAAATGAAGACACCTCAAAACCAACAGCTGCTGAGGTTGAGGGACAGGAAGCACAAATTCTTCAAGTGAGTCCTCAGAAATGACAGTGATGAAAGCCAATCCCATCGTCACCCCTCGAGGGTGAGAGTCGTGTGTTCCAGCTACTAGGGACACAGCACCTTACACTGAGCCTTGTCGGTTCGAGGCCCAGCGCACCCCACCCCCACGGGATGTCATCCAGAGCCCTTCACGGGCCACCCCGCTGTGGCAGCTGGCTCTGCAGAACGCGCTCCAGGATACGAACGGATTCGCAGTCACGCGCGGACCGACGCCCTCTGCAGCACAACACGAACCCTCGGTGTGAGCTGGTGGTTTATAAGAGCCCACGTCAGGGCTCAAGACGCAAGCACGGCTCTGAGACCTCACGTCCACTAGACAGAGCACCTCTACCTAGCTGGCGAGGGCCTTCTCTGTGCTGAATGCTCCCTGAAGGGCATGCACAGCAGACACAAAGTTCTACACGCTCGGTGTGCTTTTTCACTGGGCACGGAGCTGCCTTGTCCACACATCGCTCTGACGCCCATCTTTCAACCTTCTTCCTTTCCCTGACTAATAAGCCACTCAATTTTCCAGGCCCCAGAAGTCCATATACAACCTGATTTCAGGCCAGGTCTCCCTCCGTGCAGAGTGGGAAGCCGTGGGTACCGCTCACAGCTCTGGTCGCTGGGACGACCAGAATTCCCAATCGCGACGACCGCAGGGCCACCTCTGAGGAGCACCCGCGTGGACCCATGGACCCTGTGAGCCAGGCTGCAGGTCTCCCCTCTCTCAGCTGCCCTCAAGAAACCCCGGGAGACCGTGGTGTGCCCTGAGGAAGAAGCACCAATGAAACTGCGTTGGAAACACCGGGATCCGATGCCAGTTTTTCGTGTGACTTACCCGTGCTCTCTGGACCAGATTCTCAGCTCAGTTCCTCCAGGCACGTCTTCCACACGCAAGCAACAGCTGCCGCGCCCATCCCGGTATGGGACCCAGTCCTCGGGGTTCTAACCGCACCCCAATCATGATGGGCATTGCTGTCTGGGTGGCCCCTTGATGTCCCACGTTCAGAGGCGCAAGACTGATCAGGACTCAGCATTCCAGGAGCCGCGTCCCCAACAGTAAGCAGTTCCGTCGTGGAAGGCGTGGCCTTGCTGCGGAACCTAGAATCCCTGTGTAAGCGCTCTGTAACCGACGCTTGCCAGAGAGGCCGGGAGTGTCCTCACGACCACAGACACCACTGGACGTGGCTGGGGCTGCTGGAGCACAGAAGCAGCAAGGAGCTCGTACCACCAGCCGGGACACTGGGCAGCGTCCGCCCAAAACCAGCAGCCTTTGCGTCACCCTGGAAATGAATTGGGGGAGACTTTCCAAATGGAACCATCTTGAGGGGTCTTTCGAGACAATTATTTGGGGAAGATAAGGACCCTCGTATATGCGTCGGGATATATCCTTCTCAACCTTCGAATCCCTCCCGTGAAAATGAGGGGCGTCCTTGATGAGAGCAGAATACTGCTCTGACCCCGCACTCCTCCCCGGGCATACTCCATAGCTTCATCCTGCTCTGTTCCCTCCGGCACTCATTGCTTTCTCAAAATATGAACTGCCCTACGTTTGTTAACTTATCAGCAGAGTGCCCCGCCGGGAAATAAAAAGCCTCCATGAGGGCAATGACTCTGATCCTTCCTGTCTCCCTAGATACTTGCATCTGGAGCTCCTTCATTACTGAAGAGCACATGGACCGTTAACTGACTGCTTGATCAGCTCAGAACATTCCGGTCCTTTAGCTGCACTCTCCCCTAAAACATGATGCAATCTCCTTCAACCATAAACGGATGTGGGTTTGTCTGTACGTCCTGGATCTCTGGTGTCTACAACAGTGACTGGTATCATCAGCCAGTTAATACCTGTTGAGCAAATGGGTGAATCCAGTGGGGAACGACAGAAGCCCTGATTTCATAGATATTACGTTCAGGTAAAGAAGAGAGGCAATGAAGAGAGAGGAAATGTAATGCCAAGAAATGATAAGTGTGCTAAAGAAAAATGAGGCAGTGCAGAGGGATGAAGCCTGATGGATGCCGTTAAGATAGGATACGTAGGGGGGTGCCTGGGTGGCACAGCGGTTAAGCGTCTGCCTTCGGCTCAGGGCGTGATCGCAGCATTATGGGATCGAGCCCCACATCAGGCTCCTCCGCTATGAGCCTGCTTCTTCCTCTCCCACTCCCCCTGCTTGTGTTCCCTCTCTCGCTGGCTGTCTCTATCTCTGTCAAATAAATAAATAAAATCTTTAAAAAAAAAAAAAAGATAGGATACGTAGGGACAGCATTTACTTGTTTTAATTTTGAGATGGAGGGGGATCTGTTGTGCTTATTTCTACTTTGCGGAGGTGACAGAGATTTAGAGGAAGGTGAAGGAAGCCATGTGACTCTCCGGTAGAACATTCTAGTCTTCAGTCTACAGACAGGGGGAATCAAGACGAGGCTAGATAACCTCACTAAGGAATTACAGCGGATGGGACAGTCTAAGGCAGGGTTTCTCAACCTTGTTACTCCTGACGCTTGGGGACTGATGAGTGTTCCCCATGGGGACTGTACTGTGCCCTGCGGGACTTTTAGCATCATCCTTGGCTTCTAACCCACTAGATGGCAGTCGAATCCTCCCCTCCCTGGGCGTCACAGCCAAACATGTCTCCAGACATCACCAAAGGTCTACCCAAGGACAAGACCTAGTCAAGAGGCATGGGTCTAGGCAGCAGACGCTGCATCTAATGGATGTTTCAAATTCATGTCTCTGTTTAAGGACGAAGGGTGAACAACAGTCAACGTTCAGCACTGAAGAGCAGTGAATACATATCCCACCCACCAACGGGATGTGGATGGGTAAATACCCTCCACTCACGCGGGAGGGAAAACCAAATCCTCAGGAATTTTAGAGCAAGAGTGTGAAAGATTAGTCAGAGAAGAGCACTGAAAAATGCCAGCGGCTGGGGCGCCTGGGTGGCACAGCGGTTAGGCGCCTGCCTTCGGCTCAGGGCGTGATCCCAGCGTTGTGGGATCGAGCCCCACATCAGGCTCTTTCGCTATGAGCCTGCTTCTTCCTCTCCCACTCCCCCTGCTTGTGTTCCCTCTCTCACTGGCTGTCTCTATCTCTGTCAAATAAATAAATAAAATCTTTAAAAAAAAAAAGAAAAAGAAAAATGCCAGTGGGAGTAGCTGAAGTCAGACCGCTGATTCCAGCAGGAGCGGGAAAACGGTTTACAGGGAAAGGTGGGCCGGGGATTGCCTCAGATTATAAAAGATCTGAGAGCCATGATAAGATTAGAGGCTGAGCCAGGCACTGATAAGAGGTTAATCCCATTGATTTGGGGGGGTAGTGTCCAGCCTCCTTTCCTGGGACTGGCAATAAGTGTTAGCTAGGGGGACGCCTGCGTGGCTCAGTCAGTTAAGCGTAGGCCTTTGCCTCGGGTCATGATCCCAGGGTGCTGGGATCGAGTCCAACATGGGCTCCTTGCTCAGCGGGAAGCCTGCTTCTCCCTCTGCCTGCTGCTCCCCCTGCTTGTGTTCCCTCTCTCGCTGTGTCTCTCTCTGTCCAATAAATAAATAAAATCTTTAAAAAAAAATTAAAAAACAAAAATGAGTGTTAGCTAAAGAGTGCTGCTGTCACCGGACGTCCCGAGTACTCTGCGGCACACCTGATCCCCCAGGCTCCAAGGTGAATTCCTGGAGACACCAGCTTAATAATGCTGATGATGAAGCAATTTCCAGCCCTACCTGGGCTCTAGAACGGCTGGAAGACTGCAGGCAAATCTTTATGCTCAGGCCCCACCTGCAGAGATTGGGTTACTGACCTGCGGTGGAGCCCCAGGCATTTTTTAAAAGTCCACAGAGGCTGACGATATACGGGCATGGGTGAAAACACCACTAACTCCACGTCATTAATGTCTTCCTGTCCCCCCTGAAGCTGCAGGCTTATCCTTGAGGGGTGCTTTTTCAGACTCAGGTGGAATTTCTGAAACCACTGAATTTTAAAAGTTTAGGCCGGCCCTTTGCTCCTCCCATTCGACAGGCCACCAGATCTTCTTGTGTTGTCAGTGGCCGTCTCTGAGACGTGTGACTTTTGCACAATGCTGAAGGTCAGAGTACATGGATTTGACCGTATTGGGTGTCTGGTCACCAGCTCTGCTCTTAACTCTGGCAAGGGGGATACCGTCACCACCAGTGACCCCTTCACTGACCCCAGCTACACGGGCCACACATTGCACTGTGATTCCACCCACCGCAAGCTCAATGGCACAGTCAAGGCTTCTCATCAATGAACAGCCCATCTTCATCTTCCAGGATCAAGGGCACCACGTGGGGTGAATCTGAGGCCGAACAAATTGTGGAGTCGGCCAGAGTCCTCACTGCCCTGGAGAAGGCTGGGGCTCACTTGAAGTGTGCAGCCAAGAGGCTCATCCTCTCTCATCCTCTGCCCCATCTGCTGATGCCCCATGTTGGTGATGGGCGTGAACCGTGAGAAGTAGGACAGCTCCCTGAGGACTGTCAGCAATGCCTCCTGCACCAACAAGTTGGCCCCCCAGGCCAACATCATCCATGACAACTCTGCATCACGGCAGGACTCGACTGATCACGGTCTATGCCATCACTGCCACCCAGAAGACCGTGGATGGCCCCTCTGGGAAGCTGCGTGCATAAGGAGCAAAGGGCTCCCCAGAATACCCTCCTGTGTCCACCAGCACTGCCAAGGCTGTTGGCAAGGTCATCCCTGAGTTGAATGGGACGCTGGCTCACGGCCAGTCAACATGGGTCCTGGATCTGCCCTGCCATCTGAAGAAAGAAGGTGGTGGGCTCAGCATCAGCAAGCCCCCGCAGGGGCATCCTGGGTCACACGGAGGACCAGCTGGTCTCCTGCGTCTTTAACAGGGACGCCCACTCTTCCGCATCTGCGGCCGGGTCTGGCACCTGTTAAGCTCATTTCCTGGTATGACAACGAATTTGACTACAGTGTGGCCTCCAAGGCGTAAGAGCCCCGCACCACTGGCCCTAGCAAGAGCTCAAAAGGAAGACAGAGGCCCTCGGCTGCTGGGAAGTCCTTGGCCCAGTTCAGTCCCCAACACACAGAGAATCTCCATCCTTGACCGCGCCCATGCCAGACTCCCTGGAGCGGGGGAGGGCTTAGGGAGTGGCACCTTGTCACTGCCGTCAATAAAGTGCATGGTACGCAGCCCAAGTAAATAAACCAAACACAAAATTAAAATACAAAATTTTTTTAAATATAAAAGACAATAAATAAAATAGAAAATTAAATTCAAGATAAAACAAAATTTAAAATACCATAAATAAAATATAAAATATGAAGTGAAATAAATAAAAAGGGCAGTGAAACCTTGGAAAAGAGGAGTGAACCACTTCAAGAAAAACTTGGAATATAAAGATTATCTTTTGTCTTTTTTTTTTAATTTATTTTTTTTTAAGATTTTATTTATTTATTCGACAGAGAGAGACAGCCAGCGAGAGAGGGAACACAAGCAGGGGGAGTGGGAGAGGAAGAAGCAGGCTCCTAGCGGAAGAGCCTGATGTGGGGCTCGATCCTGTAACGCCGGGATCACGCCCTGAGCCGAAGGCAGACGATTAACCGCTGTGCCACCCAGGCGCCCCTGTCTTTTTTTTTTTTTAAGTTTATGTTTTCAGTAATCTCTACAGCTAACGTGGGGCTCAAATTCACAACCCTGAGATCATGAGTTGCATGCTTTTCTGACTGAGTCAGTCAGGCGCCCCTTTCCTTTTTTTAAAAAAGCAAGTTTTCTATACCATTTAGGTTCTCCTGAGGCCAACCTACAGCAATTGGTCCTTTCCCAAGAAAGGGGGAGAAACTTTACCCAAAGACAGAAACAAGCAAGCCATGGGTTTAGCCCCTTTGGACTGATGGTAACAGCTTGAGGGAAAGCAGGCCTTTGTACCTCCAATAACTGGACTTGATGTGACACTTTTTTTTTTTTTTGGTTTATTAATTTAAGTAATCTCTACACCTGACATGGGGCTTGAACTCACGACCCCAAGATCGAGCAGCACACCCCTCCAACTGACACAGCCAGCCATCCCTAAGGGACACTTTCTTAGTGGCTTTTTTCATGGAGGTGAACCGCACTTAAAGTAAAATTAACCATTTTATTTTTTTCTAAGATTTTATTTATTTATTTGACACAGAGAGAGACCGCCAGCGAGAGAGGGAACACAATCAGGGGGAGTGGGTGAGGAAGAAGCAGGCTCATAGTGGAAGAGCCTGATGTGGGGCTCGATCCCAGAACACCAGGACCACGCCCTGAGCCGAAGGCAAACGCTTAACAACTGCGCCACCCAGGCGCCCCTAACCATTTTATTTTAAAGATTTTATTTATTTATTTGAAAGAGAGCACGAGGTGGGAGGGACGGCAGAGGGAGAGGGACAAGCAGACTCCTGGCTGAGCAGGGAGCCCCAACTCTGGGCTCAATCCTAAGACCTGGAGATCACGACCCAAGCCAAAGGCAGACATTTAACTGACTGAGCCATCCAGGTGCCCCCAAGTTAACCATTTCATTAATTTTTTTAATGACTTTTTGAGATTTTATTTATTTATTTGACAGAGAGAGAGAGAGCACGAGCAGGGTGGAGGGGCAGAGGGAAAGGGACAAGCAGACTCCCCACTGAGCAGGGAGCCCGATGCGGGACTCGATCCCAGGACCCCGGGATCATGACCTGAGCCACAGGCAGACGCTTAACCGACGGAGCCACCCAGGCGCCCCCAAGTTAACCATTTTAAAGTCACAATTCAGCAGCATTTAGTGCAAGCACCTATATCCAGCTTGAAAATGCTTTCACTACCCCAAAAGAATCCATGTGCTCGTTAAGCAGGTACAGCCCATCCATCAACAGATGAATAAAGAAGCAAATTATGGTCGATCCATACAACGGAGTATAATTCAGCCCCAAAAAGGAATGAAGGATTCCCCTTGAAAACAGTATGCCCAGTGAAAGCCAGGACGCAAGAGGTCACATGCTGTCCGATCCCATTTATGCGAAATACCCCTAACAGGTAAATCCAGAAAAACAAAGCAGAATGGTGGCTCTTTTAAAATTGGTGTAACACGACCAGAAGATGAAATTATGGCTCATACACTGTTGCTTGGTGCGTCTGATTCTCCACTAAAGAGGTTTTCATTGCCTCTCAGATACATTATTCGTTAATCCGGTTAACAGCAGATGAGGCTAATTTTCTGACGGTGATAACAGTGTGATTGTTTCTCATTGTCCGATCATCATGTCTCATTATGCGATTATTTTTTACTTGCTGAGATGATAGGTGAACTGGCCGGATGCTTTCTGGTCCAAAACACGAAGCCCAAGACAGAAGGGAGGCAGAAATCTAGTTACAAGAAGCAGGCTTACTAGAAATGCTATTTCTAACATGTCTTCAGCGCCTTTATTTTAGCGTGTTTCCTTCCATGCAATTATGCGTGTTAAATCACTGTTCTTTGCTTACTTGTGGGTCCCCCGGCTCCCCCAACTCAACTTAGGGGCAATAGCACCTCAGCGATTAAAGCAGGGTGACCAGAGCAAGGTGACCTGGGAAAAATACTGCCTCTGTCATTTAGTGGTTATGGGACACTGGCCAAGTCAATTAAATTTACCTTTTTATCAGTTTCCTCCTCTGCAAAATGCGATTTCAGTGGATTAAATAAATTCATACCTGTAGGTGCTTAGAGCAATGTCAGGCATACACTAAGCACTCCGCATGCTGCCCGAGTGACTCTGTTATTGACAGCCACCCAACCAGTCCCCATCACCGAGCCCCATCATCTGGGACCTCCTCAGGTAGCATAATCCTCAGGCCCCAGCAACCCGTGTTTCAGCGAGCACTCCAGGTGATCCTGAGCTCCCTGCCGCTCTGAGGCCCTGACCTGAGGCAGGGCCGTGCTGCTCAGTCTCTGCTGGGCACTCCAACCACCTGGGCTCTTGGGAAAGGCCGACTCAGTCTCAGCAGCTCTGTGCAATCTGCATTTGTTTCCGGTTGCAGTGAGATGTGATCTAACACATATACAAGTTGCAACAAGTTGCCACGTGAGAGCTTAGCCATCCTAGCAGCTAAACCCTCCATCCCTTCACATACCACTTCTTTTTTTGCAGTGGGAACATTTAAGATCTATCTACTGGCTCAGCAACTATCAAGTCTATAATACAACATTACTAGCTCTAGTCACCATGCTGTGCATTAGATTACCAGAACTTGTCCATCTTATAACGGGAAGTTTGCACCCTTTGACCAGTACGTGGAGATTCTGCATTTAGCAAACGCCCAGGTGACACTGACGCTGCTGGGTGTGGACTTCACATCAGACAAATAGCAGACAACCAGGGGCTTGAGGACCCAGGGATCAGATTAATGGATTGGGGAAAACAAAACAAAACAAAACAAAACAAAAGGCGGAGGGGTGGGACTGGGTGTGGCTGCCGAGGGATGTTTTTAAGTTGTGATGCCACCTTCGCCCGCTCTTGACCCAGGACCAGCCAGATCTCAGGATGTCAGGCGCAGGGGACCTTCCTAAAGGTAAGCCCAGGGATGGGAACTGAAGGACATCATGTGAAGGCGTGGAGAGCCGCTGATGCAGGTGGTGGAGACGAGGCTGTCCTCCAAGGGCAAACCCAGTAGAGGGAAACCCAATTCTGTCTTTGAATTCCAAATCTTCCCCTTGTTAGCTGTGTCACATTTCCACTGATCTTCAGAAATGGGGCCTCTGATCCCTATGGGGTGATTAAGTCATAGAATGGAGGCTTAACCAAGAAATCTGGTTAAGATTTCTGGAAATCTTATCATTTCACCAAGCACATACCTGATTCCCAGGCTCGTGCTAAACCACTTTCACACAATCAACCGTTAAAACCCTTTAAAGTGGGGGCGCCTGGGTGGCACAGTGGTTGGGCGTCTGCCTTCGGCCCGGGGCGTGATCCCGGCGTTGTGGGATCGAGCCCCACATCAGGCTCCTCCGCTGTGAGCCTGCTTCTTCCTCTCCCACTCCCCCTGCTTGTGTTCCCTCTCTTGCTGGCTGTCTCTGTCGAATAAATAAATAAAATCTTTAAAAAAAAAACAAACCCTTTAAAGTGGTTACAACTAGGGGCCCCTGGCTGGCTCGGTCCGTGCAGCGGAGCGTGCGACTCTTGATCTCAGGGTCACGAGTTCCAGCCCCACGCTGGGTGTAGAGATTACTTGCAAATAAAATATTTTTTAAAATAATAAAGCAGTTATGGCCGGAAGTCTCAATTTTACAGAGAACATTGAGGGAGATGATGTGCTTGCCCCAAAGCCACACAGCAGGTAAACAGGAACGCTAGGACTCGGTCATGAACCCTGGAGCCCAGTTCAATAAACTACACTGTTAAGTATGGGTGGGCCACTGGTTCCCGAGAGATGGGCCATAGCACAGCCTCAAACCCGTCACTTAATCTCCCCGTGCCTCAGTTTACACATCTGTACCAACCCCATGGGGAACGATGAGAATTGAGTCAGTAAATATTCACAAAGCTCTTAGAAAAGTGCCCGGCATGAGCGAAGCTTTGGATCTCTTTTTCAGGAATAATGGACGTATAACACTGTATAAGTTTAAGGTATACAATGCATTGATTTGATACGTTTATATATTTGATATGATTACCACCACCTCAGGTTAGCAACACCTCTATCCCAACACATAATTACCCTTTTTTGAGGGGGTGAGAACATTTCAGATCTAGTCACTTAGCAATTCTGAAGTTTATACTAGAGTATTGTTGACTATAATCACTGTACTGGGCATTCGATCTCCAGGACTCATCTCCTAGTTGCCAGTCTGTACCCTGTTACAACACCACCCACCACCCCCTGTGCCTGGGAACCCCCATTCCGTTTCTACAAGTTCGGCTTTTTTAGATCCCGTGTATAAGTCGTACCATACAGTATTTTGTCTTTCTGATTTACTTCACTTAGCATAATGCCCTCAAGATCCATTCGTGTTGTTGCAAATGGCGGGATTTCCTCCTTTCTCTTGGACGAATACTTCATTCCATTGATGCGTGTATATACATATTCATATACCTCTGTATCCGTGTATCTGTCGACACACTTAGGTTGTTTCCGTGTCTTGACCGCGTGAATAAGGCTGCAGTGAACACGGGGTGCAGACTTCTCTCTGACATAGTGTCTCTTTCCCTCGGAGATATTCGTAGAAGTTCAACAGCTGGGTATCGCAGTTCTATTTTTTATTTTTCTGAGGAAACTCCTGCCTTTTTCTCACGGATTCACACGTCTGGTTTCACTCACAAGACCACAGCTAAGATAGCTTTGTTAGTTCTACTCATTACAAGATCTTCCAGTTTGTTTTGCTCCCTTAAGGAAACTTGGAAGAGAATTTCTTAATTATAAGGCAGTCAAATGTATCCTTTTCTCTTCCATGGTTTGCTCACATTGTGTCTAATTTCAAAACCCTTCCCTAGTCAGAGGTCATAAAGATGTTATCCAAAAAGATGTCCTCGAACGGTTTTAAGCTGTGACTTTCTCACTGAAGCCCCTGGGGTCTTCAGTCCTCTTGGTTAATTTCATTCGTAGATATCTTGGAGTTTTGTGAATGTCTCTTTTCTTCTTTTCTTTCTAGTTAACATGGCTTGTACAGAGAAATGTAGGTGTTACAACTAGCAAAACTGCTTACCTCTCAATAGTTCTAATGGATCTTCTAATAATCATATTATCTATAAGGAATCCATTTTATCTCTTCCCTCCTGATCTTAATACATTTTTTCTTTCTTTATAGTGGAATTACATTACACTGTGAGGGTGCTTATGAATATCCCTTTCCTGCTTCTGACGCGAAAAGAAAAGCACATGTTTTTTCCATTAGCTATAATGTTTGCTAAAGGGATTTTGTATATAACTTTCAAAGCATGGCAAGATGCTTTACTCCTTGATTTGTTAAGATTTTCTTTTTCCAGGTTAAAAAAAAAATCAACTCTATTGATGTGTAATTTATAATAGTCTTATAATAGAGTCTACCCATTTTCAGTATACACTTCAGTAAGTTTTGACAAGTGTCTATACCTATGAATCACCACCCCAGTGGAAACAGAAGATCTCCATCACCTAAAAAAAGCTCACATCCCAGAGCAGCCATCACCCCCATCCCAACACACAGCACAACACCTCTACACTGGCCCCAGGCACTATCTCATCTGCTTTCTTGCACCTACAGATTACTTTTGCCTGCCTAGGACTGCATGTAAATCAATATATAGAGTATATGCTCTTTTGCGTTTGCCTTCTTTGGCTCAGCACATTTTGGGGCTACATTTCTGTTTTGTGTAGCCGCGGCTCATTCCTTTCTAATAGGTGAGTCCTAGCCAACACAATTTGGCTAGCCATTCCTTGCTGATGACTACGGGATCTTTTCTTCCAAATTTTTGGCTACTATGAATAAAACCGGTAGAACATTCACATACAAACCTTTGTGTGGACGTTTTTACTTCTCTTATGTAACTAGGTGTGTATCTAAGACTTGTGAGGTCATAGGATTATTTGTATATTCTGGACACAAATTTGTCTGATATATGTTATGAATATTTTCTTCCATTATGTGCTTGCCTCTTTGTTTTCTTAAGGCAGTCTTTTGAAGAATAGACGTTTTATATTTGATAAACCCAGTTCATCCATTTTTACTTTTATACTTTGTGTTCTTGACAGCTTTGCCTGACCCAAGGTCTCAGAGATTTTCTCTGATGTTTTCTTTCCCACATGGATATCCAGTTGCTCCAACACCATTTATTTCTTCCTTGTCACATGTTTGATTCAGAAATGTGTTTAATCTCCAGACACTGGGGGAGAGATGTGAATTTAACTTCTGCAGTTGCAGAATATATTATTTATATAAATATAAATAATCAAGCTGGCTCATAAGATTGGCTCATAAGATTTTTCATAAAATTTCCCTAGTCTCAGGGATCACAGCCCTGCACGTCTGAAAACTTTCCTACATTTGTCCAATTTTGCTTTTTAAAATCATAAATAGGTGGTGAATCTTCACAGAAAAAAAATTTTGCATTGATCACGATAATTAATTTTATGTTTTAATTAACACGGAGAATTATTTTCTGATATTTCTTTCTGATATTAAATATCCTTTCCCTTCTGAGATAAAACTTACTTGCTCTTGATATATTAATTTTAAAAACAATGTTGGGTTCAATTAACATAGTTTAAGGACTTTTGAAACTATTTTCGTAAGTGAAATTGGCCTATATTCATCTTTTCCCTTTTCCTGTTCTTTATTTCTTTATCTTTCCTTATTGTCCTTAACTGGTAGGGAGTCAAGGCCACCCTGACCTGAGAATATCAGGTGGATGACTTTGAAACGGATCAGAGGAAACTGGTGATAGATGGGTATAGCCATTGTCTCGATTGTGGAGATGATTTCATGAGTGTGTCAATATACATATAACACCAAAATTTAATGAGACTGCACACTTTAAATATGGAGTTTATTATATGTCAACTAAAATCATTAATAAATAATTTTCTCAATAAAATCAATTATCTCAATACAATCATTAAAAATGCACGGCGGAGTTCAGTTCAGGGTCTCATGCGGTTGCCAAAAAGCCGTCAACAAGGAATGCAGTCAGCTAAGGGTGAACTGAGCCTGGACGACTGATCCACTTCCAAGATGGCTCATTCACAAAGTTGTTGGCTAGGGGCCTCAGTTCCTCACTGACGTTAGACCTCAGGTCCTTGCCAAGAGGGCCTTGCTGTAGGGATGGTCAACATGGTTTCCCCTGGAGCAAGTGATCCAAAAGAGTGGAAGTGTTCAAGACAGAAGGATCAGAAGCGACATCCCACAGGCTTTTCTGTACTCTACGGGCTCCCCAGACCAAGTCGGGTACCATGCTGGATGGAAGGGCACCTCCCCTATGCGATAGTATTCGTCTCTCTATTGTTCCTCGGGGATTCTGCATTTCCCTTCCTGACGATAAGCACAAGGCTCACTCCCTCATTCCTCCAGAAAGACCTTCACTCATAGGTCATTAACCAAAAATCCCCTACCCAAATTCCTTATCCCCTCCCTGTCCCTAATTTTTTTTCTCTATAGAGTACTTAGCACTACATAATGTACTGTGTGTATGTATGTCTTCGCTAAATGATACCCATGACAGCAATGATTTATCATTAATGCAGTTCCTTACACTCCGCCCCCACCGCGCACACACACACACACACACACACACACACACACACACAGAATCTAAGAGTGGACACACAGGATCCTTATGTAAATAACCCTTTCCTGGGGCACCTGGCTGGTTTAGTTGGCAGAATATGTGACTCTCGATCTCAGCATTGTAAGTTCAAGCCCCAGGTTGGGTATAGAGATTACTTAAAATATTTTAAATACATTAAATAAATACAATCATACATACATACATACATACATAACCCTTTCCTATGCTGAATAGATGGGAGAGTAACACAATGAGGCTTAGGAAACCTGGCAGGAAAGTCATCCAGGCCGTGCCTAAGTATCTGGGAATCTTTGTCACTTGATGGCCAAGCTTGGCCTCTGTGAAGAGGGAGGGGAGTTCGGGTTTTGGGGGATGGAACGGTCTTAGCACCTCATCTGTGCCCTTCTCTCCTTCCCAGGAACACACCAGAAACATTCACAAAGGAAACGAACCATGTTCACTGAGAAACAACTGGCAGATTTGGAATTCTTGTTCAGCAAGAACCCATACCCCGCTCCCAGCCTTCAGAAAGAAATGGCCTCAAAACTGGAGATACATCCCACCGTACTGCAGGTTGGAAAACTAAAGCCCCATCTTGCCAGGCCACCTCCCCAGAAGACCCTACGCTCAGAGACCCTGGGACAATTCCTGAAGCTTCATACTACTCCAGTCCCCAAGACTCCAAAGACCCAGACTCCTACCCTAAACCCCTCTCCCTGACCCCTACAGCAAGGATCAGCAAACTTTCCCTGGAAAGGACCAGGCAGTACATATTTTAGGCTTTGTGGGCCATAGGGTCTCTGCCAAAATTAGTCAACTCTGCAGGGATAGCATGAAAGCAGCCATGCAAAGAAATGGGTGTGCCTGCTGCATCCCGATAAAACCTTACACACATCTGAAGTTCATGTAACTTTCACATGCCATATGTTCTTATTGTGCGTTTTCTTTTTTCCTCAACCATTTAAAAATGTAAAACCTGTTGTTTGGGGCTGGATCAGTCAGAAGAGCATGCAACTCTTGATCTCAGGGTCCAAGCCCCATTGGTAGGTGTAGACATTAATAAATAAAAACTTTAGAAAACAGAACAAAAAAGACCCATCTGTTCTTAGTTCACGGGCCATACGAAATCACAGTTGCAGATCCGATGTGGGCATGAGCCTAAGTGTCCTGACATCAGTCTCTCCTGCTCTGGGGATTCTGATCCCAGCCTCCCTTTCTGTCCACACCACCTCCCATTTCCGCTCCCTCCTGGGCATCGGCTGGGAGAGTTTCCAGCAACAGGATCTGAGAGGCAAAGAAGTGAACGGTCCTCACCAAGCAGTATCCAGGGTATCAGGTAAAATGAAAACATCTGGAACCTCATTTGGATTCATCAACCCGTTGCTCCTCTCTTGTCTCCTTAGGTTTGGTTCAAGAACCACAGAGCGAAAGTCAAGAAAGCCAAACAACAGCAATTGGCTGGGGTGGACGTCAAGACCAGCTCTTCCAAGAGGAACGTGGCTGCAGCTCCAGGACCCCCCGACGGTGCCTGCCCTGCTTCCCTGGTTTATACAGATCACCCGATACCTTCCTTCCAACTCAGCATATGCTCCAATTTTAAGGCTCTCCCAGACCATTCTGTTGGCCACAAAATAGTCCATTTTGGCTGCTGCCAAGATCCTAACATCTACTCCCTCCGTCCCATTACGGAATCTCCGATTCATTCCACAAGCTTCACTGCTAACTCTCTTGGTTCTTCATTTCCACAAAGAACTTAGCGAAGCCAGGCACAAAAAGTCACATACGGTAACAATTCGAGATGATTCCCACAGGAGAGACAGATACGAAAGCTACGCAACATGGATGCACTTCAGAAACACGCTCGGTGAAAGAAAAGAGACACCCGAGTGCCCATGTGGTGGAACTGAGTGGAAAGAGCGATGGGGATGTTGCCTGTTGTAATTATGATGGCAGGAAGCTGCACATATAAATTCATCCAAAGACACAGAACTGTCATACTGTATTACATACACCACCAAACACAACCACGTGACAGGATGAAGCTGTCGCTAATGCCATGGCGGTAACCATTCTGCAACATATAAATGTATCAAATCAACACACTGTACACCCTATGCTTGTAACTCAAGAAAGCTGGGGAAATTTTTAAATTGTATCTTAATAAATATATACAATGAAACTACTAAGGACAGGTTCTTTTTCCTGCTTCTTTGTCTTGATTTTGTTTTTTCTTCACCATTGTTCAGCTAAAAAGACTTAGTCAATGTTGGTAAATGGGCAGTTGCCTTATTTTTCTACTTTTTCTTTCTTTTTTTTTGGTCACCTCCCCAGCCATCATTTTATGTCCTGATCACCCAAATATCTCCATTCCCTCAATCCTCCCATTTCTTTCCTTTTTTTTTCCCAGCTTCCCCCTCTATTTTTTTTTTTAAGATTTTAATTTGTCAGAAAGAGACAAAGCACAAGAAGGGGGAGTGGCAGGCAGAGGGAGAAGCAGACTCCCCACTGAGCAAGGAGCACAATGTGGGGCTCAATCCCAGGACCCCAAGATCATGACATGAACCAAAGGCAGACGCCTAACGGACTAAGCCACCCAGGCATCCCTCCTCTAAGACAATGGAAACACCCTAAGTCCTTCCAAAGAACCCCTTCTGCTTCCTTCCTAACCCCTATCCCCCCGTGCTTATAGCATCTACAAACGAGCCAAAAGTGGTCCGTCAACCGTGAGCTCTGTCAGAACGTGGGATCTGGAGGCTGCAGGGTCATGCACCTGTTAACAGTCAGACCTGGCCTTAGGCTCACACGCAGGAGATGCCCGTAAGGCGGCCCACTCGTCCCACAAAGGTATCCTCCAGCTGTTGGCTGCAGTGCTGAAATGTTAGCATCTGTAGTCCACCCTGAACTTCAGAACCCGGGTGTGGCCGTAGGGTTGGCCAGAAGCCAACCGATCCCCCCTTTCCAACCCTTTTCTCAGTGTGTGCTCCCCACCAGCTCGCCCTGTGTAGACACCTGTCATGCTCCGGGGGCAGATGCAGCTTTAGGAGGAGTACAGTTTCTCTCCCTCTCATTGTCCCCCCCACGAGAGACAAGCATTCCAGCACGTGTCGTGTGTCTCGCCCCGTGACCTGGGCTCTTCCACACCAGCCTCTCCTAAGCCCTCTATGGCAGCCCCACCCCAGAAGGAACTGCTTTGACTTTTGCCCCTTCAGAGATTCCACATGACTGAATCCTTCTGCGGGAACCCTTCCATGTGGCTTCCATCACATACACATCATAAATGAAATCCCTGCATATTGTGGACAGTACAGGGTTAACGCGAGGATTCCTGGTCTAACTCAGTGGTTCTCCACCAGGGGTGGGGTGACATATGGCATCGCCAGGAGACATTTGGGTTGTCGCACTGGGGGAAGGAGCGGCACCCTCTGGCCTATATCCAAAAGGATGCTAAGCATCTCACAATTCAGAAGTTGGTCCCCCCACCACAGTTACCCACCCCCAAGTGTCGCCAGTGCCAGGCTGAGAAGCTCTGGTGTCGCCCGACAGACTGGGTATGCAAATGAACAGGAGCCAGAACAGATCTGAGAACTCTGACCCATAACCCCTATAGCCATCAGCCCAAAGGGGCCCCAAACCGCCAGGACCAAGTCCACGACGGAGAGCCTCCCTAATGTTCACCCCTACCCTCACTCTCACCATAGCCAGAAAATGCCAGATATGTCCCCCTAACCAATCACATAGGGTGCCCCTAAGCAATTAGGTAATTAGGGTGTTACTAATTCCACCACTCCTCCCACAATCAGCAGAGGTACTACTACTTGTGGGACATTTCTCATCAATTATCACACGTAAAATAATGATAGCCGATGGAGAAGTGGGATCCATACAGAACTACAGGTTAAAAACGTAATTCTTCTTTTCTAAGATTTTATTTATTTATTTATTTATTTATTTATTTGAGAGACAGACAGAGAGAGCACAAGCCAGGGAGAGCAGCAGAGGGACAGGGAGAAGCAGGCTCCCCGCTGAGCAGAGAGCCCAACTCGGAGCTCTCGGAGCTTGATCCCGAGACCCTGAGATTATGACCTGAGCCGAACGCAGGCACCTAACCCATGGAGCCACCCAGGCACCCCCAAAACCTTAATTCCTTCTTGGTCACAGTGAAGAACTCTACGTCCTTGTTTATTCCAATAATGAAAAATGAGTTCAACTTTTCTTTTTTGGGTTAATTTTTTTTTCCAGTTTCATTTGGAGCCCATGATGTTTATATGTTCTTTGAGGGCAGGTATGCACTGACTGCCTGGGACCTCACTCCAGAGAGCACGCTGACCATGAGAGCGAGCTTCCTCCCACTTCCCGCCCTAGCCCAGTCTGCACGACAGAGCCTGCCACCGTGTAGGCTTACAAACTGTTTTTGAAAGAAAGAAAACAGAAGAGGGAGACTGGTCGATGCAATGAGTGACTTTCTAGCGCCTTTAGGTCCTTCCTTGTATCAAATCCCTCCCACCACCTACCAGCCCGGCTCAGCCCAAGCTTGCTGCTGTGATAAGAAACACCTGAGGAGCTTTCAAAGCCCAGACTGCAGGAATGGAAAAGCGTGGTCCCCGGAGGTGGGCGCAAGTTTACCTGGGACTGTGTTTAAATGAGGGTCCAAAGTCAAGAGACGTACCAAAGCCTGAATGGTCCAGAGAAATGTGCCTCTTGAGAAGAATTAGAGACATTGCCGGAGGAAGTCCCCACGGTGAGTGGGAGGGGAGGCCGAGGGCTGGAGCCCACCAGGTGGGTGCGAGGCTGGGACCCCCGGGGTTGGGGGGCTCAGTGCCAGACGCCTTTCGCAGCCCCAAGGGTGGGAACACTTGGAGACCCCGATGCTGGGCTTGCACCCTGCCTTCTAACCCGTGGCAAACGATGAGTGGAGGAGACCGTCTCCACTGTGGGGATTTGCTTCCCCGATTGTAGGCGTTTGCATAAAATGTGTGCTAGATGGCATCCCCATCACCCAGATGGAGCCACTCTTCATCTCCACTCCTTGCTTGCTTTGCCTGCGGCTGACCTTGCAAAAAACCGAACCACAACATGAACTCGTGTGTGTGTGTGTGTGTGTGTGTGTGTGTGTGTGTGTGTGTGTTCTTTCTTTCACTCACCACCTCACTGGTGAGACTCATGTTAGACTGAGGACAGTACTTAGAAGAATTTTTTAAAAAGAGCCCGTGGTAGGGGCGCCTGGCTGGCTCAGTCGGTAGAGCATGTGACTCTTGATCTCAGGGTTGTGAGTTCAAGCCCCATGCTGGGTGTAGAGTTTACTTAAAAAGAAGAAAAAATTAAAATCTTTAAAAAAATAAAAAGAGCTCTTGGTAAATCTAATGCCAGGTGATTTTCAGATTTCCCTGATGGTCCCCCAAAGCAACTTCTTAAAGCTGGTGTGGGTCTTTGGTTTTGTTTGTTTTTTGTTTTGGTGCAAAAAGGTGGTTTTATTAAAGCACGGGGACAGGACCCGTGGGCAGAAAGAGCAGCCAAAGCTGGTTGTTTGAATCAACATGCAAGTAATACTGTGTCAGGGCTTACAGATACATGGAAACAAATCCAATCATTCCTTCCACAATTAACTAGATAGATAGCTTCTGCTTGTAAGAACCTTTCCTCATCAATTACCACTAATAGCAATAATTGATGAGGCCATAGAATTCGCCCGGGAAATACCAGGTCTGTCACAAAGTAAGGTTTCCAGTAATATTCTAAAAGGAAGGAAAGGTTTCCCAGCATCCTCAGAATGAGAGTTTTTTTTCTTTTTTTTTTTTTTACATCAAATTCTGCTCCGTCCCTCTCTACCACCTTCTAATGCCGTCTTCTCAAAACTGCCTGATGATGAGAATCACCTAGAGAGCTTCCGAAACCAGACTCCGGGGTGTCGCACCTGCAGGGGGGCTCCGAGTGTGTGTTATGTGTCTGTGTGTGTGTGTGTGTGTGTGTGTGTGTGTGTGTGTATACACGTAGACACACAGGTGCCGGAACTCTCAGAAGCTCTTGTTAAAATACGGGCCACCCATGTTGTCACTTGCTTCACAAGAATACTGAGCTCTGTCCAGGTTTTTCCTATCGCCCCACACTCCCTTCTCACAGAAGACCCCCTCCTCTCTGCCTGTTCAGTAGAAACAGTGGCCAGCCTCACCTCCCTGATTGCACCTGCTGATGAAGGATAGTTGGAAGGCGGGAAGGCAGGGACAAGGGACCTCACCCTAAGAGGAAACCTCCCTTAAAAGGATTCTGCACCACCCTGGAAGGAGCTCTCCACCCTTTCCCACGTGATAGATAGATGACAAAAATCTGATTGGAAATCTGATTGAATGACAGACGCAGGGAAGGTTAATCAGATTAAAACAGACCATAAAAATCCCTAGACTTAGACACTCCAGCAGTAACCCCTTCGGGTCCCCTCCCTCCTCGGGAGCTTTGTGCCATCACTTTGCTGTCGCTCAATAAACCTTGCTTTGCTGCCCACCACTCTGTCTGGTCTACCTCTTCATTCTTGGAACTGGTGTGACCAAGAAAATCCTGTAACAATCGCTGTGTTTGAACCGTGTTTATATCAGGTGGGCTGGAGAGGGGAAATTCGCGGAGCAAGTCATCAGGGTGAGCGGGACTGGGGGCGATCAGGATGGAGAGAACTCCGGGCAGGTGTGGACCATGAACCTGGGGCTGGTGTACTCAGTCCTGGGTCCCCAAGGCTCCCAGCAGACAGGTATAATCATGGCGAGCAGGCCCCATGTCTGAGTCCAGCACCCCTCCCATAGGATTTAAGCTTTCTTTACCCGACTTTTCTCACCTGATAAATGGGAATAATGATGCCCACTGGGAGGACAGACTTGGACCAGCTTTAGGCTAACAACAGAAGGATAGTGTGGAGTCTTAATGAGAAGCACCGATTAACATCCCCACGCAATGAGGAACTAAAGCTCAGGAAGGTGACCATGATCCAAGGACACGGAACTGGTGGGTGCTGGATTCCTCAGGCTCTGTCCCTGCTGCTCCTTAAAGGAGCCACAAAGTCAACAGCCTGTCTGTCCCACAGGCCAGTCGCACGCCATCCAGTCCTCGAGGACACCTGCCCTGCTGGAAGTCTATCGCAATGGCCCCACTGACCCCCGCTGGTTCTGTGGCTCCCAGGGCAACCCCAGCCGGAAAGCCCTCCCATCCTTCCAGTGAGTCTGAGCCACCCTGGCTTCTGTGCTCTGTTCCCCCCAGCCACAGGTGGGGCTCCAACTCTAACCTCGAGGGCGCTAAGAGCATGAGCTGGCAAGAATTCTACACAGTCAGATGGTAGATATTTTAATCTTTCTCTGCTATATGTAATCTGTCCCATATTCTTATTACCTTCTTCAATCCTCCTCCTCGTCCCCCAGTCTGTCCCCCCCCCCCGCCCTGCCCTCAACTCTGTTCCCCCCCCACCCGACCCTCATCACCACCTTCACCCTTCCCTTAACACTCCCCCAGACCCCACCCCACCCCTGCCCTCATCCTCCCTACTCACCCTCCTTCTCTAAACCTCTACAAAATGCAAAAACCAGTCTTCACTTACTGGCCACACAACAGACCAAGAAGAGAATTTGTCAACCTTTGGTCTAGAAACTGGTGACTCACTGTCCCAGTTTGTACCTAAAAGGTTTTCCAAATGCAGCCCTTTCTGTGCTAAAACCAAGAAGCCACCCACCCACCCACTCCCCAGCAAATCAGGATGCATTAGTTATCCTATCTAGAAGGGTTGAGGACACTTCTCTTCCAAAACGGCATCTATCAAAGTAAAAATGAGATTGGGAAGGAATAATCTTGTTATCTCTTGTTTCTTACTATCCTTCCTCATTTTGTTATGTAACTTCTCTGCCTCAACTTCCTAATCTGAAACTGGGAACAGGAATGGCGGCTGTCTATAAATCTGTTACAAGAGTTTAAATGCAGTGATGTGGGAAGGAGGTCAGATGGTGCCTAGACATGGCTAGCTCGTACTTTTCTTCTCCCCACTGGAATCAGAGGCAGACAGGCTGCGTGGTTTGGGCAAGGGTCCACCCTTCTCTAGGGCACCCAGAGGAAAGATAAGGGCTAGAGCTGAGGCGAACAGGGTTTGGCTGGGCAGTGCACACCATGCGTGTCTGTTCTAGGGTCTCCTGGTCTCTGGTCCCAGGAGGAAGGGAAGGCTAATCATGAATCTGGCATGACTACTCCGTTTCCCCAGTCTGCTGTTTCCCTCCTTCCTAGGACAGCGAGGGCACAGCCCAGCCAACAGTCATGGCTTACCTAAGAGCAGGTAAGGAGTAAGACTGCAAACTTAGCCAACTCCCGACTTAAGGAACTGTCGGTATTCTTCCCCAGCTTTAAGGAGGTCCAGTTGACAAATTTAAACTGTATACACTTCAGGTGTATAGCATGACGGTTTGATACATGTCCACACTGTGAAATGATCACAGTGGGGCACCTGGGTGGCTCAGCAGGCAAAGCGTCTTGGTTTTAGCTCAGGTCATGATCTCAGGGTTGTGAGATCAAGCCCTGCCTCGGGTTCCATGCTGGGTATGGGGCCTGTTTGGGGTTCTCTCTCTCCCTCTCCCCCACAAAAAAAGAAATGACCACCACTATCAAGCTAATTATCCCGTCCAGCACTTCACATAGTTTCCATGTGGATCGACTTTGCAGATTTCAGTTATGCAATCAACGTAGTAGTATTAAGTGTTCTCACCATGCGGTATGTTAGACCCCCCAGAACTCATTCATCTTACGGTTATAAGAAGTCTGTACCCTTTGACCAACCCCCTCCATTTCCCACCCCACTCCTCAACCACCGTTCATTCTCTGGTTCTAGGAGTTGGACACACAAGGAACATCATACAGTAAGTAGATCTTTCTCGGGTTTGTCTCACTTAGCATAATGCCCTCCAGGTTTATCCACATTTTCACAAATGGCAGGATTACCTTCTTTCTCATGACTGAATAATATTTAAAGAAACTTTCAGGGGCACCTGGGTGGCTCAGTCGGTTAAGCCTCTGTTTTGGCTCAGGTCATGATCCCAGGGTCCTGGGATCCAGCCCCAAATCTGCATTGCCAGGCTCCCTGCTCAGTGGGGAGTCTGCTTCTCCCTCTGTTCCTCCCCACCCACTCATATACTCTCTCTCTCTCCCTCCTTCTCTCTCTCTCAAAAAAATAAAATCTTTTTTAAAAATTAAAAAAAAAAAAAAAACAGAAGTCTTTAAAACCCATTCTGCACGATCGTGTAACTAAGGTCTGCAGAGGTTATGTCCTCCAGCCCAGATTTTTATTCCTATCCATGTGTCCAGAAACACCAGCAGAAGAACGTAAAGGGCTCCTATGTCAATCACATCCCATTCACGTCCCATTAATCTCCGAAGCACGATCTTTGTGCCCAGATCCACACAATTTCCCTAACCACAGAACCCCTTAGGGAAAGAGCTGTGGCGTTCTAGCCTTCCAACACCACCGAACCGCACCAGGACACCCCTGGGCCCGTGGGCCTCTGCACCGCCCCGAGGCCCATGCCTCCTCGGTGCCTCCCTTGGAACTTGAGAAACAGCAGGAGTTGGACACCAGGCCCCTAAGTGGATGCAGAGGAAGAGGTGGGGGCTCTGCAATTCCCAGCTTCTGTCCTGGGAAAGAGGGGCGCGGTCCCGAGGACCCTTTCCGTACCCTGATTCACATGTTCTCTCTCCTCCCCAGATTGGGTCTAGGAACAAAAGAGCCAGAGCAGGAAAGTCAGCGGCAGCAAAGCACGAGGTGGGGGACCAGAGTACAGAAGGTGGACCGACACACTACCCGCAGCCTCGCTGTGCCGGCCCCGACACCGCCGAGGTCCGCGCGTCTTGCCCGTGGCGCAGGCCTCCTTACCTGCGAAGCAGGGCCGTCCGCTGGTTCTGCGTCTCTACGCCGACGTCTGCAGCGCCGGGGTCCTCAGGCCCTCAGCACCCCCATGTGGCATCTCTTCGACCCCCGACAGGCTTCTGACGCCAGCCCCCTCGCCCCGCTCCTGGACCGTCTGCTCGCCTGCCCAGCGCGCGCCTGCACCCGGTCCTGAGGAGGCCGGTTTCCCGCCAGACTCCTGGCGTGCGTGCGTGCGTGCGTGCGTGCATCCGTCCGTCCCTGCGTCCTGGCGCTGCGTCAGGTCCCCAGAGCTGCTCCCGCCCATCTCCACCCCCCACACAGGTCCCCCTCGCCCGCAGCGTCAGTCTCCACGCCCCACAGGTCCCGACACCTGCCCTGGGGAGAGCCTTTCCTCCAGCCCATCCCGCCCACGACACCTCACCTGCGACCCCAGTGACAGCTGTCAGTCGTGATGTTAACATTCTCAGCAGTTGCACGGTGTCTCCCCCCACACGCACCCCGCAAGGCCCACACCGTCCCCTCCGCCACACCTGTCCGCCAGCCCCTCAGTCTCCGGGCCCCACTCCCCCGACACCCTCGAGGCCGGTCCCCCGTCCGAGACACACCAACTCCAGGCCTCTCTCTGGCCCCTGGAACCCAGAGCTTGCTGAGAGGTCGGAACTTGTGGAACTGGAATTTGGCTCAATTTGAATTCTGCTGTTGATCTGTTCCAACCTCGGAATTGGGTTCTTCTGCCGTGTCTTGCGGCTTCTACACTGGGATGGGAATCTTTGCCCCCACGCACACCCTCAGGCCCTCTCCAAACCCCACTAGTTGAGTGGTCCCCATGCACCACTGCCTTGATGCCCCCCCATCCCGAGCTCTGCACCCTGCAGTCTTCCACACAACCAGGAATTCCAGCACCCTTGGGCGCACTATACCCCACGAAGCAGTGGGGTCAGAGCTCCAACCAGGACTCGCCCAGACACGAGGTTCCCCCTCCTGCTTACTCCCCTTTTTCCTTGCCACCCCACGTGCATGTTCAGGCTACCCCACATCTTCCGCTGTCTTCAAACAGGGGGTCAGGAGGTCTCAAGGCACTTGGTCCTCCGTTTGTTCTAACTCAGCATGGCCTTGCCTCCAGGACCCCTCTCCCCAAGGTCATCTGAGTGAGGTAAGTGAACTAAGGTGGAGTATTTCCTGTGTTGTCTGTAACAGCATGTGGTGCCTGGGGTTAACACTGCATTGCGTTCAGTTGGGCACAAACCACCCCGTCCCCGAGACCCTCTATGGACCGCAGAGTGTGCTAGGACATTGCTCAGAAACCCGGGGGCGTCTCCCAGTATGGTCTGCTCCCCAGACAAACACCCCCGTCTCTGCTGACACTCTGCGGGGCTGAGACCGTCTCTGTTACTCGATCTTATGCCCGTCCTGTCTCATTTTCCTCCCCACCACAGACAACTCTCCCAATTTCCAAAAACATTGATTCCCCTTATTCATAGGAGTGCTTTTATTCATTTTAGGCTTTGTTTTCTAAGATGTTTTGACGGGAGCATACATTTTTAACATGCATCAGTGGAATTGTTTGAGGTCTCATAATGTTTATTCTTCCTACACCGTGTTTATAAAGCTGTGTGAGGGTGCGTCCGTCTGTCCCTTTGCTTGCTACAGCTGCGCCACACCCCATGGTGGGTGTCTACCCCAATTCTCCTTACCTGTTCCCTCGCTTGTCTCCTGCTCCCATGACTGTGAGGATTTGTAAGGAGCCCCCCAGAGCTCTCAACTCCTTGACCAGGGTGGAGATTTCTTCCCCTGTCCATTTCCAGGACCCTGGTTGCTTGGTTGTGTTTTAAATATGGAACTGATTTAAACAAGTCCTTCTAGGGGCACCTGGCTGGCTCAGTGGGTAGAGCATGTGACTCTTGATCTTGGGGTTGTAAGTTTGAGCCCCACGTTGGGTGTAGAGATTACTTAAAAGTAAAATGTCAGGGGCGCCTGGATGGCACAGCGGTTAAGCGTCTGCCTTTGGCTCAGGGCGTTATCCCGGCGTTATGGGATCGAGCACCACGTCACGCTCTTCCGCTATGAGCCTGCTTCTTCCTCTCCCACTCCCCCTTGCTTGTGTTCCCTCTCTCACTGGCTGTCTCTATCTCTGTCGAATAAATAAATAAAATCTTTAAAAAAAAAAAAAGTAAAATGTCAACAAAAAAAAATCCTTCTAGATTGCTCTCCAGCAGGCTACCCTGGTCCATACTCCACCCTCTAGCCCTGACCAGCCCACACCATTTATCACTTTGGATGGTTTTTATCCTTTCTGAAGGGCAGACAGACAGGTCCCTTGCTTCACGGCTTTCAAAATATCCTTCTTCCATATACATTTTAGAATAGTTGAGAATTTCTTACATATTATTCCTTTATATGATTTTTGGGCAAAACTTTAGCAAGTCCCCACCCACCCACCCCAAGAAAGTCCAGTTAGCATTCCAATCAGAATTGTTCAGAGTTTACAAGTGAATTTGGAGGAATCTGCTTCTCATTAGACTTTTCCATTCATGGACATGTTATATCTCCTGTGTTGTCAAGTATTTAATGCCTCCCACCCCGATAAAAGTTTACCACTTTATGCAGAATGACCTTGAAGATTATTTGCAGATTTGTACTTAAACCTCTTTTTTCCCCATAATTGTTACTGGTGAATAGGTCTCTCTCTCATCCCTCTCTCTCTCTCTCTCTCTCTCTCTCTCTCTCTCTCTCTTTTAAAGTAATCTTGGGGCGCCTGGGTGGCGCAGTCAGTGAAGCATCTGACTCTTGGTTTCAGCTCACGTCGTGATCTCAGGGTTGTGAGATCAAACCCCACGTCAGGCTTCAGTCTCACCATGCTCAGTGTGGAGTCTGCTTGAGTTTCTCTTTTCCTCTCCCTCTGCGCCTCCCCGCCTTTCTCTAAAATAAATAAATCTTAAAAAAAAAAAAAAATCTCTGTGCCCAACATGGGGCTCGAACTCACAATCCTGAGATCAAGAGTGCCATGCTCTACTGACTGAACCAGCCAGGCCCCCCTACTGAGGCGTGATTATGTTATTTTCTTTGGCTGATGTAAGAAAATAACTCTTTAATTTTGTCCCATTCACTCATAAGCATGTTTTAAATTTTATTGTTACATAGTATATGTTTTATAAAGTCAAACTTTTATCATTACGTAAGTATGCATTTTATAAAGACTCCTTTTTCCTCTCATTTGTGGATGTAGTTTCTGAAATGCTAGCTCCCTTCCCCCCCACCCCCATGCTGTCAGCCCAGCAAAGGACAATTTTTTCACTAGATTCTGATTTAGAGGAAAGGTTTCTGTATCCCCTGATGATTTCGTTTAATTCTATTTGTTCTGTGGAACCCTAATGCTCTCCCTCTGCTTCTTTTTTCCCCTCCCAGACTTAATCTCCAAGGAACTGGTCTCCTTTGCATTGGACCCTGCAGATGCCGTGAGTCCTGAGAAAGCCATCTGGATGCATGCTGGTGGGTAAGTCCCTTTTCTGAACTCCAGGTACTCAACAGCTGGGGCACTCTGCATTTTCACAAGTAGGGTGGACTTTTTTTTTTCATCTCTTCCGTGCATTTTTTTCCTGGACCATATTCGCTCACTACAAAGGCTCAGAAGGAACGTTTGGGGATTTGGATGTAATTCTTCTTCTTACATGTAATTTGAAGTTTGGCCATTCTCTGCCTTCTAATTAACCTGAGGACATGATTTATTTTTTCTTGTCTTTTCTGGATCTATCTCCAGTGTATTAAAGCTGCATTGGAGATATGCAAATACTGTCCAGGTATTATTGGCATCAGTAATTTGCTCCTTGAAATAGCAAGGGAAACAGGGGAAAAAAGCTATTAGAAGGGACCAGACTGGGACGCCTGGGTGGCTCAGTCCGTTAAGCCTCAGCCCTTGGCAGGACCCTGGCAGGGGGAGGAGCAGAGGAAGAGAGGAAGAGAGGAAGAAAGGGAGCGGGCTCCTCACTGAGCGTGGAGCCTGATGCGGGCTCTATCTCGACCCTGAGATCATGATCTGAGCCGAAATCAAGAGTCAGACACTCAACTGACTGAGTCACCCGGGTGCCCCAGGACTTAACTTATTTTACAGCTGAAAGTTTGTGCCTTTTGACCATTTTTATCCGGTTCCTTCCCCACCCACCCCCCACTGCTTCTGATAACCACTATTCTGTATGTATATGCGTTCAGGGTTTTTTTAGACGCCACAGATAAGTAAAATCATACACTATTTGTCTTTGTTTGACGTCTCTCATTTGGCAAAAGTCCCTCAAGTTCCTCCGATGTTGTTGCAAATGGCAGAATTTCCTTTTTAATAGCTGAATAACATACCGCTAATGGGTACAGACCACATTTTCTTTATCCATTTGCCCGTCAGTGGTCACGTAGGTTGTTTCCCTGTCTCAGCTAACGTAAATAATGCTGCAGTGAACGTGGGGGCACAGATACTTTGTGAAATAGTGTTTTCATTTCATTCAGATATATTCCCAGAGCAGAATTGCTGGATCATTGGGTGGTTCTATTTTTTATTTTCTCAGGAACCTCCAAAATGTTTTCCACAATGGCTGCACCGGTTTGCATTCCCACCAACGGTGCACAAGGGTTCCTTTGTCTCCACATCCTCGCCAACACTCCCTGTTCCTTGTCTGATAACAGCCATTCATGCTAGCAGGTGTGAGGTGCTATCTCGCCGTGGTTTTGATTTGCATTTCCCTGATGATGAGAACATTGAGCACTTTTTCACGGGCCTGTTGGCCAGGGGTGTGTTTTCTTTGGAAAAATATCTATTCAGATTCACTTCCCATTTTTTAATTAGACTGGGTTTTACTTCTTTTTTTCCCCCCTTTTTCTCTTTCTTTTTAGCTTTTTTCGCTGTTGAGCTGTATGAGTTCTTTATACGCTTTGGAAATATTTGCTCCCATTTGGTACCTTGTCTTCTCATTTTGTTGATGGTTTCCTTTGCTGTGAGCAGCTTTCTAATTTGATGTCGTTTTGTTTGTTTTTGCTTTTGTTGCCTTTGCTCTTTGGCGTCAAACCCAATAAAATTATTGGCAAGACAACGTCAAGGCGCTGACCCCCTGCTTGCTTCTAGGAGTTTTATGGTTTCAGGTCATGAATGCACTTTGAGTTCATTTTAGTATATGGCGTAAAATAGTGGTCCGGTGTCATTCTTGTGCACGTGGCTGTCTAGTTTTCTCAACACCCAGATGTGAGCTTTTATTTTATTTTTTTTTTAAAGATTTTATTTATTTATTTGACAGAGAGAGAGAGAGACAGCCAGTGAGAGAGGGAACACAAGCAAGGGGGGTGGGAGAGGAAGAAGCAGGCTCCCAGCGGAGGAGCCTGATGTGGGGCTCGATCCCACAACGCTGGGATCACGCCCTGAGCCGAAGGCAGATGCTTAACCGCTGTGCCACCCAGGCGCCCCAGCCTGAAGTTTTTTAATTATGACTCGAAATCAACAGGCCATAAAAATTTAATTAAGAAGGATGGAAATTGTGACACATATTGTAACATGGATGAACCTTGAGGAGAGGCCCACTGACATAAGCCGTTCACAAAAGAACAAGGAGTTTATGATTCCACTTGGGTGAGCTTCCTGGAGGCATCGTTCGCAGAGACGCAGCAGAACGGTGGGCACCAGGGGGCGCCAGGGGCTGAGGGACGGGAAAGGCGGGTTGCTGTGTAATGCATACTTTTAGTATGGAAGATGAAAAGAGGTCTGGAAGTGGGCTGCATAACGATATGAAGTACTTAGCACACTGACCTGTACCCTTAAAAATGGTTAAGATGGGGGGCGCCTGGCTGGCTCATTCCATAGTGCATCCGACTCCTGATCTCAGGGTTGTGGGTTTGGGCCCCACGACGGGTGTCAAGATGACTTTAAAAATTAATTTTAATAAACACTAACTTTAAAAAATGGTCAAGGTGGTTTTAGGTATATTTTACCACAATTAATAAGTAAATTTTTAAAATTTTTGCATGGCCTGGAACATTAACAAAGCGTCAGCTAACAGCCTGGTAGAAAATCCTGGCAACACGCACTACAGACAGAGGGCTAAGACTCCTGACATAGGGAGAGCCCTCCTAGGAAGCAAGGAAGACAGACAGAAGTCCGGCAGCACAATGGCCTTTCCCAGCAGCCTTCTGTGACCGGGTTTATTACATCCCCCATCACACAGAACACCAAGACTCAGGGAATCAGGAGTGAAAGCCAACTTTATTTGCAAATGTGCCATCCCAAAATGCAGGCAGTTTCTTCTTATAGGAAAACAAGTATGACGGATTGGGTCCAAAGGGCTCTGGTTTCTGCAATGTTTTTCCTACCATGAAAAACAGAGGAATGAATGTCTCTAACCCAGAGCTTTGGGTGCAAAAGCATGCCCGAAGGAAAACGGGGGCAAGAGAAGAAAGAGAGATCCCCTGGAAATTCTGGTGTGACCTAAAACCATAATTTTTTAAAGATTGATTGATTGATTTGTCAGAGAGAGAGAAAGAGCACAAGCAGAGGGAGAAGCAAGCTCTCCACTGAGCAGGGAGCCTGACATGGGGCTCAATCCCAGGACCCTGGGATCATGACCTGAGCCGAAGGCAGACACTTAACCGACTGAGCCACACAGGCATCCCAAACCATAATTTTTTTTTTAATTTTATTTATTTATTTGAGAGAGAGAACAAGAGGGGCAGAGGCAGAGGGAGAAACAGGCTCCCTGCTGAGCAGGGAGCCCAATGCGGGGCTCGATCTCAGGACCCTGGGATCATGACCTGAGCCGAAGGCAGACGCTTAACCATCTGAGCCTCCCAGGCACCCCATAAATTAACTTTCGTAGGTGGTTGGATCCTGATAGAAGGCTCTGTTCTACCCACTAGTAAAATTACCCAGTGACAGGTCAGCCTTTTTGTGCAAGAGAAATGCACATTGTCTTTTTCATAGTTTCGGCTGTCCTGGCACAAGGACATGCCTCACAGCCACTGTTCTATAATCAAGCCCTGAACAGCCCCGAAACGCCATCCGGTGCCCCAAACAAACGGGCATGTGTCACCTGGGCAAATCGTGTATTTTCAGACTTTTGGGTAGACTCCATCCGTTTGCCAATCACGGTGGAGAGACAGGATCAAACATCTGAATTGCACAGCAGATTCCACTCGGGAAGGATGGTAGCTCGGAAAAACGCATGCATCTGCTGTCGTCAGGACCACACCACCTTGTATACAACAAAAGCCTGATCTGGTGTCGCTCCCTAGGGCACGGGCGAGCGTGCATAAATGTTTAGCTGGTGCCGAGGACCATGCGGTGGCCTGGGTGGCCTGCGTGTTGCCTCGGCGTCGGAGCTGGGCCCTCAGGGAGGAGGGGGGCACCTGCGCAGATGTCTTGGGACAGCCTCCAAGAAAGGAGAGAGGGCACGTCATATGTGTGGCCTGAAGAAGGAGGAGTTCAAGGAAGCAGGCAGCTGGGGGTGGAGGAAGGAACTGGTACAAGGGACAGATGAGAAGCACAGCCAGAGGCAGGGCTGGGTAGGGCCCAGCGGCCTGTTGTGACACCGGGTCTCATGCCGAGGTGGTCATTATGCAGTTTGAGAAGAGGGGTGACATCTGATTTATCTTTGTTCTCTCACTGTGTGCAGGGAGGTTTGAACACGGTCACCCCTGGGACACTGACACTGCTGCCCAGGCAGGAGGTGGGGAAGCTCTCAAGAGGGTACCAGCCGTGGACACGGCACACGTGTCCCTGAAGCTGGGGTGCCCGTATTCCTGAGGGGGGTGCTACGGGAGAGGAATCAGGGATGTCCTTCTAGCTGCAGGGTGGCCCTGACATCGACTAGGGTCGGGGAGACAGAGTGTGTGGCTCCCATCCCAGGGGCCACACGCCCAGGGACGCAGGCTGCGTCCAGGAGCTGGGAGGGGCAAGGAGCAGATTGTCCCCGGGCCTCCAGAAGGAACACAGCCCTGCCCACACTTGCATGCTTAGCCCCAGAGCAAGTGAAGGAGTTTTCAGTCGCTTGAAAGCTTGCCTTTCCATTTGGATGCATCTTCATCAGTGAAACACACTGCTTAGATAATCAGGTCGGCGAATTCTGAGTTTTATGTCAGGGCCTTCGGTGCTATCTGTACTTGGGTCCGCTCTGTGTCTTTCAAAGCATCCCAATGACAGGAGATGCGGTCAGGAGCCTGTTCACTACCTCAGCGTGGTCCCCGGACCAGGAGCACTGGCCGCAGGCTTGTTGGCAATACAAATCCCCGGGCTCTTCCCCAGAGCGGCCACATGGGGACGACCGTACCTGTTATCAAGCCCATGGGGATGCAGACCCAGAGCTGGCTGGGGAATCCCAGGACACAGAGGTCGCAGTGAAGGGTGCGAAATGTGCCACCCCCAAAGTGTGTGTGCCACTCTGGCATATCGATCATTTTACATTCAAGGTACTGACCCTCCTTTGCCCCCTGAAAGCAGCAGGTGGGTCTCCCACAGGAAGGGTCCCCCCCCCCCCCCCATAGCAGGAGGAGGGAAGGCATCCTTATCACCAGAGAGAGACTTCAGAGCCGGGAAGGCTGGAGGAACCTGAATCAAGTCCCTTCTTACCTCCCCAGTGTACTACTCCCATCCCAAACCCCTTTCTTGGTCTTGTCAATTCTTCACACATTCACCATAATAAAAGCTAAAAGCTGCTTGCATTGGCCATTTCTTTGAATCTCCTATTTTTATGGGGCCCAGGTACCTACAAAATTATGTTTATTTTTCTCCTGTTAATCCGTCTAATGTCAATTTAAGTATTCGACCGGCCAGAGAACCTGTGTCTCCCCACTCCTTACCACCCAGCCCCTCACCGTGTTTGCGGCAAGGGTCGGGGGCAAGGCTCTCTCCACGGCGTCTGAAGCAACAGGCTTGGCTTTTCCTTCTGCTCTTTACGGTTCTGCTTGTTTTTCAGTCTTCACGGAGAAAAGATTCACCATCACGTTCACCATTTTAAGAGCGTACAATTCCACGGGCATTATTCGTATATTCATGGGGTCGTGCGATATCCCCACTAATTCTGGTACGCGTTCATCCCCCCCGAAAAGAAACTCGTACCCATTGGCTGCCACTGCCCAGTCCCCTCTTCCCCCAGCCCTGGGCTGCCACTGGTCTGCTTTTGATCAGTAGGGATTTGCCTCTTCTGGACATTTCGTGGAAGTGAAATCTACACCACACTACGTGGCATTTTGTGTCTGGCGTCTTTCTCTTGGCATACTGTGCTTTGGTTTGTCTGATGACAGGACTCTCATAACTGCGGAGTGATCCTTGGAACATGGAGCACATGGCTGGGAGAATCCAGGGCAGAATAACCCCACCCCTGGGAAATGAGGGGTGTAGGCATATCCTGATGATGGGGAAGCCAGACCTGGGATGGTCACGAGGGTGGAAACCCCATTCTGGTCACTGGGGTCACTGAAGTGACCAGTGCAAGGGGTGCGGGGAGGGGCAGGGAGAGTAGAAGGTGGCGAATGACGCGGGCTTGGATCATGAGGGCTTTGCCCTACAGCACAGTGTGGGGTGAGGGGGAGGTGGGAAACAGGGCTGCAGGATGAGGATTTCTATCAGGCAGTTTGGGGGTTGCTCTGAACTGAATGGGGAGTTCCCCGTCTGTCCTCCTGGACATCTCTCCCCATGGCCAGGACCTTGCCCATTTCTGCAGCCCAGCCATCCTTCCTGCCCAGACTCCCACTCTGCTGCAGAATTTATGGATCTGGGAGGGGTTCTGAAGAGTGATGGAGACCCTGCTGATCCAATCCCTTCGCTGGGGCCCTGCAGCCCTAGTCCCTGCTCAGGTGCAAACCATCTGGAGAGATGCCTCCCTGCGTCCCCAAGGGGGAGCTCTCCAGGATAGCGCACCAGCTGGAGCAAGTAAATTACCAGAGGCCTGGTACAATTTGAAATTCAGACCGACAGTGTTTTAGTATCAGTATGTCCCCTAGATATTGCATACATGGGACATACAAGAAAAGTCACTTCTTGTTGAGGTGTGGACATGTGTCATTGGAGCCTGCAACACGCGAGACATGTTTCTTTGACTAAAAGATGACGCCTTGTTCACTTGAAACCCAAACGTAATTGGGCATCTCGCATTTTCCGTGGCCGTCTTTTGCTGCCCGGTGGCCTGTGAGGGCTCCTGTCTGTCAGAATGGTCTCCCTGCCTTTGTTGGTGTGGCCAGATGGTGCTTAGTCTCACACAGAAGACTCGGCGTTCCGTCTTTAGTGCACGGATTGCGAGAAGTGTTTCTGAGCCAAACACTGTCCCCTCTGTGTGGATGGGGGACTGCACACTAACATCTGTCCTCAAGGATCTTATGGTGCCAGCAGGATACAGAAACGCACCATTAAAATAGAGATGGTAGACACGACAGTAAAGCATTCACGGAGAAATAATACTCCCTCCTTTTCTGAGGCGGCTCCACCAGCCAGACCCTTCTGGGTATCGGATTCCCTTTGCTGCTGGCTGCATGGCCACACCTGATCCACGCCGCTAGAAAGGTGTCCCGGGGTCAGCAGTGCTCTTGTTCATTTTGCACCATTTTGTCTGAAATAAAAATCATAAAAATCAGAGCTATAATAGAAGCTTCTGAGAATTAAAAAAAAGTGATCTGTTTTGCAAAAGAGAAGAATGGGGCATTTGGTTTTGTCGGGAGCAGTTTTTTCTAAGGAAATCGCATTGCATTTCGGTTCAGGAGGATGCACAGTGGTTGGCCTGGTGATGGGCTAGCCAAAACTGAAAACCGTTGCAGGCGGAGAAAATCCTATGCTGACGGACCCTGGTCAGAAAAGAAATGAAGGACAGCCAGCGTGGCTGAACCAAAATGAGGAGGGAGACTGAGAGCAAGTAATTACGTTGAAGAAACTAACAGGGACAAGGTTATTGAAGTCCCTGCGAGAGCTGGTTAGAATGTGATTTTCCAAGGACACTGGGGACCAGTAAGGTCTTTCTGGCTGGTTTCATGTCAGGATAATTATTTGCGTTTGGAGAAGAACATTCTGGTCCAGCTGGAGCGCCTATCCCCCGGAGGCCTGCCTGGATGTAGGGCGAGCACAGAGCGCTGATTGGTCAGCAGGTGGGACCCGAGCCGCCCCGCGCTTGGCCACGGGGATGGGCGGGGCTTGTAGGGTGGGGCGTCCTAGGAGATGGTCAGCAGGTGGGACCCGAGCCGCCCACAGGAAGGTCGCGGAGATGGGAGGGGTTGCCGGGTGGGGTGTCCTAGATGTTCAGCAGGTGGGACCGGAGCCGCCCAGCGCGAGGCCACGGGGATGGGCGGGGTTTGTAGGGTGGGGCGTCCTAGGAGATGGTCAGAAGGTGGGACCCGAGCCGCCCACAGGGAGGCAGCGGGGATGGGAGGGGTCCTAGGAGATGGTCAGCAGGTGGGACCGGAGCCGCCCAGCGCGAGGCCACGGGGATGGGCGGGGTTTGCAGGGTGGGGCGTCTTAGGAGATGGTCAGCAGGTGGGACCGGAGCCTCCCAGTGGGAGGCCGCGGGCGTGTGGAAGGGTTTGCAGGGTGGGCGACCGGGGAGGTGGCTCACAGGTACTGTGCATTTGAATTCGTCCCCCCAACACCCTTCAGGACGGTAGGGGAGATGGGAGAGCTCCATAGCACGGGGAGCGTGTACAACAGACATTACGTTGGTAAACCGAACGTGCCCTGCATGCAGACTGTTGAGAGCGCTTGGCGCGCACCAGCCAGGATGCGCTTTCCCACCGCGGCCACCGGGGGGCGCGCCGAGCCAGGCCATCCGGTAAAGCGGAGGCGCAGAGGCCGCGAGCACTTCCTTCTCCGGCCAATAGGGGGAGAACACGAACCAGGCCAGACTCGTCCCGCCGCTCAAGCACGCTTTCCGAGCCAGGTTCCTGGGTTCAAGACCCGCGGCGCCCCCAGGCCAGCCACGGACGCCTTTCATATCTACCTCTGTGCTTCGTTTCAATCAGATACGATTCAGCTGTGGATAAATGTTAGCTCCCCAGGCCTGGTCCCCAGGGGACCACAGGACCTCCTGTCCCCAAACTCATGCCCCTAGGATGCAGAGTGGCCCCCCAGGAAAACAAAACCCAAAGTATTCCTGAAAATAATTTGGAAAACAAACAATCGTTCAGGTTTCATTTGGTTTTTTCTTCTGTCCTCAGCCCTGTAGCTGTGACTTCCCAAAAGGGAGGAAGTAGGATTCAGCATTCCCCCCACCTGTTTTCTTGTTCTCTACGTTTTAATAAACAAAAGGATATCTTTGATTGAATGTATGTGGTTCCACGTTTTCACAACGGTTTGTAGAAGTTGAAAATCGTCGGGACTCTCCCACCCACCCTTGTTTCTTTGCTCTCACTCATGCCCGTCCCTCCCCCTATGAATGCCCCCCCCCTTACCCTGCTCCTGTTGCTCCCATCTGGAACATGATTTTCTCCCATTACTATATGCATTCGCCTACACCTTTAAAAAATTTTCTGGGGGAATGGGGCGCCTGGGTGGCTCAGTTGATTAAGTGTCTGCCTTAAACTCAGGTCATGATTCCAGGGTCCTGGGATGGAGCCCTGCATCAGGCTCCCTGCTCAGTGGGGAGCCTGCTTCTCCTTGATCAGTGGGGAGCCTGCTTCTTCCTCTGCCTTTCCCCCCTGCTCCCCTGCTCGTTCTATCTCTCTCAAATTTTTAAAAAATTTTAAATTCAGCAGTGTGTCCTGCAGAACTTTCCAAATCAGAGCTTCCTCACTTTTTTGCATAGCAAATACATACCATTCCAATATGTGTGTGTGGACCATTAATTTTGATCTAGTCCCTTATTAACAGATTGTTTCTAAGATTTAATTTTTTTACATCTTTCCTGCACCCAACATAGGGCTCGAACTCACAACCCCAAGACCACTGAGGGAGCCCGCCAGGTGCCCTGACAGATTGTTTCTCATGTTTTTCTGCCACGTGCAATGCTGCAGTTAATAACCTTGTCCGCCTTAAATTCTGTGAACCTGCTGTTATACCTGCAGGCTAAGTAGCAAGAAATGGTAAAAGGGCAAATGCTTTTGTAATTTTAATTGCCAGTTGGCCACCACAGGGTCCTGCCATTTTGCGCTAGGACCTCAGTGTCTGAGCAATTGTTTCTCCACTCCTCTTCCAACAGAAGGAGTTTAGTTCCAGACTATTTGTTCATATCCTTTGCCCACCGGGGACACAGAATTCCAAATGTCTGACCATCTGTTTTAGGGGGCAGTCCTGTCTGTTCCCGGACACTGATCTGAAAGCCCGACACCTGCTTATCTCATTTGACACCTGCTTATCTCACTTCACACCTACTGGCCCTGGAAGTGACACCATGAAATCACCATCTCTAGGCTCCCCATTCGGGAGATGTACAAAAGGAGGCTGTGCATGGGGGAAAGCGTCTCTGCGTAACCTGCTTGGCATCTTGTCTTATTTGTAATAAGTTCTCGTTGACCGAGAGATGATACAGTATTACTAGACTGTCAGCGTTACTATTATTATAGCCGTAAGTATTACCATTATCACTGTTACAGTTAGCACTTACATGCCTAGTATTCATTAGAAGTGTTGCTATTTTTCTAGTAACACAGATTACTATTATCACCATTGCTTTTATTATTATGTAGAATAATGAGTATCACTATTATTTTCTGAATTGCAAGCTCACGGGCCTTGGAGAAAGAATCTGCCAGCCACTCTGCCCTGCTCGCCTTCTCCCGCCGAAGGCAAGTCCCCAGGGAGCCACTCCCGAGCCATCAGCTCTGAGCTGGGCGAGGACAAAGGTTTTCCTACACTTCTTGGACTACACCCTGAGGTACCAGGCATGCCATTGACCAAGAACTGTAGGAAGCCTCCATCCGCCATGACCTTGAGTAAATGGCTTGAGTTCTCTGGGTTCTCAAATACCTGGTCCCTTCCTCATGGTGGGGTGGGGGGACAAATACAGGAAAGAATGTGCCTCGGGCACTGGGCAGGCCGATGAGCAAACACTCCCTGCTCAGTAAATGGACCCCTCGTTAACTGAGCCGCCTAGCAGTCGTGGCCGATGGCTCTTCCCTGGGATCTGCCAAATCCGGGCTGCTAGACTCACTCATCAGTCTGTCCGTCCATCTGGCCCTATTCAGTCAGCTTTCTGCAGGCCAGTGCTGAAGCTAAATGACACCAGGGATGTGTCTGAAACACTCCCCAACTGAGGGGAAGGCAGCCACAACCCAGGGTGGCCCGGGCAGTGGATTCCGTGGCAAGTCACAAATGACACTTCTAAACAGAAGTCTCACCCCAAAAGGAACTGTATTTGCAGATGTGCACCTTCCTGGGGGCTTATTCTAGTCTCCACCGGCCTCTTCTCCGTGTGCACCCAGATGGGCTCCCTCGTCCATTAGCCGAGATGGCAGCTGGGACCTCACGCCCTCCCGGCCGGGATCTCTGTGAGCCCATCTGCAAAATGGGGCAGCGACAGTCTAAATAGGAACATCGTTTATTGAACTCCAATTAACACATGATTTAAAAAAAAAACAACTTAGGATCACATTCATCAGTGACTCATCAAATACTGATCAGAGATGCAGATGCACTGGAAAGACACGGATAATTCATTCGGGCCCGATCTCTGCTCTCACGGAGCTTGTTTCAGGGACCAGGTTCCTCTTCATGAAGCTCCAACCCTCCACTCGGGCCCCACTGCTCCATCCCCAGCCTCAGGAAGGCTCCAGAATCCGCGTCCAGCACCACACATCGTTGTCATGTTGTTTCCCTTGTGATGAAAACTTCCAGATACACAATCGAGTATTATTAACTAGTCCCTGTGCTGTGCATGACATCCCCATGACGTACGTCCTTTATAGCTGTGAGTTGGTACTTTTTACCCCCTTCTCTCGCACCCCCACCCTCCCACACACACCCCATAGCCTCAAATCTGTTCTCTGTATTCATGAGCTGGGTTGTTTCTATTTTTTAAAAAAATTTTTTTAGATTCCACATATAAGTGAGACCATATGGTATTTGTCTTTCTCTGTTGTACTTATTTTCCATTGCATAATGCCCGGAGAAAACACTCCGATCTTTCAGAACCAGCCCTTTATCCCGCGAATGCAAATGCTAGCAGCGTCTCCTGCAAACCACCCCCACGCCGTCTCACCAGGCTCGGGAGCGGGGACCCACGCAGACCCCAGAGCTGCCATCGAGTTTATCGTATCTTTGTCCCACAGGGAAAACCTCTGAGCTACCGAAGATGCTCAAGGAAATCTTAGACGAACTTCCCTCCCGGGGGGGGGGGGGACAAAAAAAACCAGTTGCCCTCAACCCCCGCCCCGCCACCGCCCGAGGGAGTTCCGGCAAAGTCAGCTACCGGGACAGACTAGTCTGCGCATTTCCCTTCGCATCAAAAAGCCCCAAAGAATCCTCGATCCTCTCCCATTGAAGCCGTAACATCCCTCCTTTTGTTAAGTTGATACATATAAACTTTTCTTCACACCCTTCCTCCAGTTTACTGGGAGGTCCCTCATACACGTGTAAATAAACCTGTCTTTTCTCCTGTTAATCTGACCATTGTCAGTTAATTTCCAGGCCCCCAAGCCCTGGAATCGGGCTGGGAGAGGAAGGTTTTCCCTCCCCACGTTTTCTCTGGAACACCTTCCGTAACTTCCCAACCTGCGGGGAGCCACCCCCCCACCTTTTCAGATTCTGAGCTCTGGACGATGGGCCCCAGGTGTGAAGGAATTCCACGTCCCCTCCTTACTGTTGCACCTGGAAAGTGGTACGTGTCAAGGGATACTTGTTGAAAACCAAGTGTGTCGCAGGAATCTTAAGAGTGGGCTCTGGAACCTTAAACACAGTCCCGCCTAGCAAACCCGCGAGAGACCGATTTCTGCCCTACCTCACTCCTCGCGAGGCTTCTGCACTAATCGGAAAGGAATCCCCCATGGTGAACAGAGCGAGCGCTGATCTGTGTCACTTCAAAAAACAAAAAAACAAACACCTTTTTGCATCAAACTCATCAGAACCTATTCTTTGAGAGAACCAGCACCTGAACTCTTTTGGCAGAAGCTGCAAATCGTGTGTGATTCACGCCTTGCAGTCTCGTCCCGTTTCCTAGACCCCCCCCCCGCCCTCCCTCTAGGCTCTGTGCCCCCTGCCCTGTCCGTCCACATCTGCACGTCGGACGGTGCCCACACCAGCATTTTTGCACCTCCCTGCCCAGCCAGACCTCCGGCGAGGGTACAGATCAGCATCTGTGCAGTCCCGTCCGGGGCGCGAGCCTCCCTGGGGCTGCTGTGCCTGAGGAGCGCTGCCAGCTTTGGGGCGCACGAACGCAGGGCACCCGGTTAAATGTGCACACCAGACAGGTTGCTGTCCTTGGAACATCTGTGTACTAGAAATTCACACCCGGGGTGCCCAGTTGGCTCAGTCCGTGGAGCAGGTGACGCAATCTTGGGGTCGTGGGTTTGAGCCCCACGTTGGGCGTAGAGATTACTTTTTTTAAAAATGGGAAGAAAGAGTGTATTCAAGACAAATGACTAGGAATTGTCAGGAAGGGAAAAAAAATTCTCTAGGACCCTTTGAGGTTCTGGGCTGAGACATCCCCCAGCTGGACATAATAAAAGGATGAACGGGAACAACAGATTTGATTGTGTTTGTCCATAGGTACGTGTGGGAGGCCCACCGAGATGTAGACTCAGAGGTGACCAGAGCAGGGAGCTTTTAGACCTTTTAGAAAAAGAAACAAAGCTGTGAAGAATTGACAAGAGGAAGGGGTTTGGTCTCCGGGTAGTTAACAGGGTTGATTTACACAGCCCCCTTGGGCCTCGGGTCCCCCTCTCCGGTGAGGGAGGTGGCTGTCTACCTTCCTGCTGCTGGAAGGTGTCTTTCACCTGGGACATTTATGTCCTGCTTTCAGGGCGACAGAGGAAGCTCAAAAGGGCCTTCTTGCACCTGTGGTCTCTCTTGTACCTTTAATTCATTTTTTTTTTAAAGATTTTATTTATTTATTTGACAGAGATAGAGACAGCCAGCGAGAGAGGGAACACAAGCAGGGGGAGTGGGAGAGGAAGAAGCAGGCTCATAGTGGAGGAGCCTGATGTGGGGCTCGATCCCGGAACGCTGGGATCACGCCGAGCCGAAGGCAGACGCTTAACCGCTGTGCCACCCAGGCGCCCCTGTACCTTTAATTCAAAACAAGCAGTATGCCGAAGTGGCCAGTTTTAGGGTGATACATTCTGAACCCCTGCAGGGTCATGACGATTGCAGGAGGGGGGAGCTATGGGGCTCAACTCCATAAGGAAGGCAGGGAGGGAGTTAACAGCCAAGGAGAAGAGTGAGGTGGTCCTTGGGTGGGAAATTACTGAGGGGGGACACGGGGAGGGCGATTCCTACTGGACTGGCCTCAGGCTTCTGGACAAGGACGTGGACGCCAAAGGTGGAAGATGAGAAACGTGATCAGATATCGGGGTGGGAGGGGTGACAGCAGGATTCTTTGCTAAGACAGGTTGGGGCCAAAGTCAAGGTCTAGTTAGGAGGGCTGGGGAGCCTGACCACTGTTTGGTCATGGAGAGCATCTCAGTCAGGATGTCCCTTGAAGCGTGATGAGAAAGGCATGCATGTTGATGGTCTTTCTCCCCAAAACCCACGTTGCCAGGCTAATCAGGACCAGAAAACATCAGACAAATCCCAATGAAAGTACTTTCTGAAAGTCTGACCATGAGGCCTCAACCCAGTCATTGTCATCAAAGAGAAGTGAAGTCTGAGGGGAGCCTGAAGAGACAAAATGTAATGTGGTCCCCTGGGTGGGAGCCAGGACCTTAGGGGAAGCAACAAAAAACAAAAGCCCTAAGGAATGGAAAAAACTACGGCCTGTGGCCAAGACTAATAATAATACTGGTTCTTGAATGGTAACAAATAGGAATGTATTTATAATAGCAGAAACTGGGCGTCCAGGGTGTAATGGGAACTCTGTGCTGTCTTTCCAGGTTTTCTATAAATCTAAACTTGTTCTAAAATTAAAAATTTTGTTTAAAAAAAAAAAAGTCCGAGGACCGGCCTGGCTGGCTCGGTTGGTGGAGCGTGAGACTAGTGATTGCTGTAAGTTCGAGCCCCACGTTGGGTGTATGGATTACTGAAAGATAAAATCTCTAAATTTAAAAAAAAAAGGTCTCTGGCTTGGCAAATTCTTAGAAATCCAGTGACTGGGAGTGTGTTCCATTCCCCACCCCCAACACCCCCACCCCCCCAGCCCCCAGGGTTTAGTAAACAGAACTGAATTTGCCATTGTTAACAGATGCGTGCCTACCCTTTGTGTTCCCTGCTATTCAAAATATTCTCTAAACAGCCCATCAACTCTGATTCTTTGCACGGAATGAGGGTCCGACTGTCTTTCCTGAACCCTGGGGCAGGAGGAATTCCCACCTCTGGTTCCCAGTCCCGTTTAGATCACCCCGCCCCCCATCACCCTGGGAGGTCCGTGGATTCCTGCGGCCCCACAGATGGGACTTTGTGGGTGAGGAGATGGCCGGTCACAGACGGTCCTCGAGGCTCGGCACCCACTTTGCTCCCAGCCCAAGCTCTCACATCTTTTCCTCCTTTGTGATTCACGTATTTTGAGCAGAAGGACTGGGTCCCTTCCCAAACTACAGCCTGTAGCCGGGCTCCCCTGACCTTGACCTTGGCATGAGACCGTTTAGGCCTGCCCAGCCCAGCCCTGATAAAGAATCCTGCTGTCTCCCCCACCCTTGGTATCTGATGACTCTTGATATCTGATGGAGTTCCCATCCCCGCTCTTGGATGTTCCCGTCCTCTGCAAAAGCCTGTGAGGCCGGATCTGTCAGAATCCCCCTACCCGAGGTGGCCCTCTTACTAATTTCCATCCGCTGACTGCCTCCCCCTGTTCCTCGGCTGCAAATCCCCTTTCTCCCTGTTACGTTGGGCATTGAACTCAATCTGTCTCCCCTGCTGAGAGTCTGGACCCTGGAATCCAGAACGTGCCACCCCAAACTATGCCGCTCTCCTCTGACATAGTGGCTATTCTGAGTGAAAAATGCCTGAAACACAGCAAATCCACCAAAAAAAAAAACAAAAAAAACCCACTCTTTTTTTTTTTTTCTGAAAAGAGGGAGATGGAATTTCCGGATGAAAGACGTAGTCCCTCTCCGAAGGAAAGCCATAGGGTTGTCCAGGGTGAGAAGCTGGGACTGCCCCTATTTCATGGATGGGGAAGTGCAGGATGAGGGTCCCACAGGTGGTCAGTGCCAGAGCCCGGATTTAAAGCCCTCAGTCTCCCCCCAAGCCCCTGCCTACAGCCTCTCAAACCTTCAGGTTTCCCCAGCGCTGCCCTTCTAACAAGCTGCAGCCCCCAGGCCACAAGGCCACACCTGTGCTTGTGGAAACTTGACAAGACACAGCCCGGGGCTATCCCGTGGAAATAAATCATGCGGGCTGCATATAAAAGGTGAACATGTTTAAAGATTTTTAATTTTTTTAAAGTCATGTCTACACCCAACGTGGGGCTCCAACTCACAACCCCAAGATCAAGAGTCACGTGCTCTACCCACTGAGCCAGCCAGGCGCTCCAAAAGGTGAAAAATTTTAATAGGCATATGAAAAGAAGAGGTCGCAGGTGAAGTTAATTCTGTTAATCTACTTTCTCTCACCCAGTAAGTCCAAAATAGGATCATTTCTGATTGAGATCAGTATGACAACATGATTGAGACCATGTGACTGGTTTCTGTTTGCTTTTACTAAATCTTTGAAATCCTGGGTGAATTTGACCATTTGACCATTGGAGCACTTTCCAGTTTAAACCAGCTGTTATCAGATCAGCAGACATGGGGAGGTTCAAGGGAATCCTTTGGGAAAGTGAGTTTTCCTATTCTTTTAACAAAGCTGGAGAAGCTAACTGTCATCTCATTAAAAAATAATTTTTGATGATATATCATGTCATTTTTGGTACATAACTTCAAAGGGATTTGAAAACAACTCAAGTTGACAATCTGAGTGAATAAGGATTGTGGGCTTTTTTTATTTTTAAAATGTTGCGTATTAGCTCACATCATTTAAAAAGAATTAAAAATTTTGAGGAGCATTTCACTATGCCAGAACTCTCCTGTTCTCATCTATTTACCTGAACAAACGTTCTGAGAACTGACATCACGACAATGAAAAATAAGAACGAAATATGGAACTCTCTTTTATTCTAGCTACACAATCTATTTGGGAGAGAAACTGTTCATCTCATTATCATGTCTTTCTGAAATTGGATTGTACTCTTCCCCCAAAGTGGAACATATGTGGCTTTGTCTGGTCAACTCTGAACCAACAGATTTCCAACGACGACCCAGGCCAGAAGTCTCCGATTTCACACTTAGAACAAGGATCACAGAAAAATAAAAAATTGTTACATAAATTGTGATGGATGAGCACTTCTCTTGCAGATGGTAATCATAGAGTGGGGTTTTTGTTTTGTGTGTGTGTGTTTTCTTCAAGTAATCTCTATGCCCAACATGGACCTTGAACTCATGACCCCGAGAGTCACACGCTCCACCAACAGAGCCAGCCAGCTGCCCTTTCATACTGAAAAAAAGATAATTTTTTTAAAGACTTTATTTATTTATTTGACAGAAAGAGAGAGAGCAGGGGGGAGGGGCAGAGGGAGAGGGAGAGGGAGAAGCAAACTCCCTGAGGAGCAGGGAGCCCGATGAGGGGTTCGATCCCAGGACCCTGGGATCATGACCTGAGCTGAAGGCAGGCGCTCAACCGACCGAGCCACCCAGGCGCCCCCATAATAGCCATTTTCTGAGGACTTTTTGGTTGTCGGTGGGGGAGAAAGTCAACAAAGTAATGATCGAGGGCAAGGGCCAAACACAGAAGGAAACGGTTGTATTTACGCTTTTGCAGCTGGGAGAACATTGCAGATGCGACCAATGATCAGAGCATCTGGGCAGAGCGGCTTTGCCGGGGAAGATTTTAGGAAGGCATGGGCCGGACAGTGTGATCACTGGTCTGAGGGGCCGCCCCGCCCCCTCCAGGGAGCATTTCCCTCTCTAGTTCCGGTGGATTTTCACTTCAGCTAAAGCATCTGGGGGACACAGAATTGGGAGCCCGGGGTCTGGGTCTGGCCTTGTCTGCAGGTGCAGACATAAAGGGCAGAGGTCAGTGTTTGGCCTCGTCTCAGGACAGGGGAGTCCCCTGGGCACATGGAGAAGGGCGGTGGTTTGCACAAAGTCTTTTCCCGGAGCACAGAAGTGTCCAGAAGGGACTTCTTCACCATCCCTGCTTACAGGACATTGGGACAGCCCAACACTGGCCAACTAAACCAAAAATGTAGAGTTCGTCCGACGATCACGAGCGTATTAAGGAGAAGTAAAGCAGTGTGAGGAGACGGGGTGGGGGCAGCAGGCTAGGATCCTGAGGTCATGGTTCTAATGACGGGTATTTCGGGCGAGGTTTGGAGGACTGGAGAGGCTGCAGCCCCATGAGTGGACAGACCCCAGGGGGGTCTCTGCAACAGGATTGCCTAGAAGACCCCCAGGCCACCTGCAGAGTATCATCGCCGGCTTCCTCAGATGACCGCGGAGGTCCAGGGACCTTGAGTGACCCTGGAGGCCAGGTCCTTGCTGGACCCAAACTGAGGACTTGGGCTGATGAACAAAGGAACTTGTTTTACCCAATTTCCTCAATCCAGAGGGCAGGACCACCACGAACCGCCCCCCCTTCTAGCACCAGAAACCCCGATTTCCTACCAAATCAACTATTTGGGGGATACCTCCACCGGCCTGGGAACGTTAACAGACTTAAAAGTTGTGGGTCATGTCTGCTTTTTTTTTTTTTTTAAGATTTTATTTATTTGACAGACACACAGAGAGAGAAGGAACACAAGCAGGGGGAGTGGGAGAGGGAGAAGCAGGCTCCCCACTGAGCAGGGAGCCGGATGTGGGGCTCGATCTGATCCCAGGACCATGGGATCATGACCTGAGCCGAAGGCAGACGCTGAACGACTGAGCCGCCCAGGCGCCCTGGTCGTGTCTGCTTTTTAACTTCAGTGTCTTTCAGTCTTTGAGGGCGAGCCTGGGGTCTGGAGGCCTGACGTTACCGATGCTGAGTTTCCTTCCCTTAGCCCCTCTGCACATCTGGGAGAGGCAGAAACTCACCGTGCTCCCTGCATTTCCTAACCACACGAGGTACGCATGCTCCCTGAAGGAAATACAATATATCGAGGCGAAAACTAGCACAAAACTCATAAACATGCCTCAGGGCGGCTCCTGGATGGCTCGGTCGGTAGAGGATGCAACTCAGAGTCGTGAGTTCGAGCCCCCCGGCCCCACACGGGGCATGGGGCCTACCAAAAAAAAAAAAAACTCAGAAAATGTTCCAAACTGGAGCTGTTTGACTCAACGCCCACCACACCTTACGCCCCGTGCTTGTGATGAGTGAACGTCTGGTGTCTCCCGAAGTCTTCTGCCAGGGGCTCAGCTGGTGTTCCTAAAAGTAGAGGTTTGCTTACGGTTTCACATACAAAATTATCACAACACAGCACATTCACCTGGATTCCTCCGGTTTCTAAAGTGTTCCCCCAGACTTGATCTTTTTTTTTTTTCTTTTCAATTGACAGATTCGTTTATCTGGTAAATATTTCTGAGCCTCTATGACGTCCCAGGCACAGGGGAATACAGCCCTGAACAACCAGGAGAACGTTCTACCCTCAACGAGCTCGCGTTCTAGCTGTGGAGACAGACAATAAAGAAACAAGTGGGTTTATGACGCCAGTAACGTCCAGACACGTGGACCCTTCCGTGTTTGCTTGTGCAGTTCCGGGCCTCCCGGTCTCCATTCCATGGGGTGTGACGTCCTAATGTAACCTCATGCCTTGTGGGTTGATGACGCTCCTTGCCCACTCTCTTCCTGCTCGAATGCAAACTCCAGGCACGTCAGGACTTTGCTTTACTGTTTCTTAGGTACCATTGTATTGCCAGCACTCAGGCCTGAGGGCAGCACCCCTAGGTCTCAGAATATATTAAGGGACGTGTACCGAGTCTAGGCGGTGCCGGGCACACAGGCAAACAGGACAAAAATCAGTGACGTCCTATGTGCCCTTGAGAAGCGTCTCAGCTACTCAGGAAAGAAACTTCCCCCACATTTTCTCCCGAACCTTGTCCCAAAGCAGTGCATTTAGATAAAATGGCAGGATTCTCCTAATGTCGTAAATGGGATTATCGACCCTCCCCATCCCCCCACTCCTGGGGCTGCAGGTAACTGTTGACCGATTGAATATAGGGTTAGCAGGAACAATACCTACAAAAAAGGATTTCAAAAACTGTTGGGATCTTCACAAAAGAATCTCTTCTTATTGGTATGGAAACCAGCCAGATAATGCTGAGGACTGGGTGGGGAGGGTGTGTGTGTGGAGGGGGGGCCAGGCGGATTGTAATGACAACGAGGTCTAGTGACTTGCAAATGAAGATCTTGCAAATCTGCAGGAAGAATTCCTGATTAGGCAAAACTCTTTCTGTGTATTCCCAACCTCCCCCAACCACCTCCATAGCCTCAGGCTATCGAATCAAGTCTGGAGAATTTCTGATTCTTTCCAACCGGAATCCAAAAAAAAAAAAAAAACCCAAACCCAAAAATCTTTAGAATATTAATTTGAGACTTTAAGTCAATAAAGCTGGAAAAAAAAAAGAAAGCAAACCACTTGGAGGGGGCAAATAGCTAACAATGATATTAACTTGAGACGTTCAACAGACATGTTAAATTGTCAAAATAGCAACGGTTAGACCGAGCTTGGAATTGGCGAATCAGAGGAAGGTGTGAGGGGCTCATTCTCTCGCACTGTCTCACCACAAACATCACAAATCACTGGGAAAATATCAAATTGGGTCTTTTACTATCAATTTACTTAAAATCATCTTTGAATATAGTCTTCGTTTAATGTTCCCTAAATTCAATTGCATTCACCACATTGATCACCCTGGGGCAGGGAAATGCTTGCTGCATTTTTACTGTGCGTCAGACCAAGGACTGATTTGGGGGGGATAGAGGTTGGGGGGGCAGGTGAATAAGACAAGCAAGGGATTTGTTCCCCAGGAGCTAAGCACAAGAGGCAAGTTAAAAAACGGTGGCAAATAACCGGAACTGGTGAGCACTTCATATTAGAGAAACAGAACTGGTAAGCAGGTAAAACTAAGTCAAAAAGGGATACAGGAGGCTGTCTATGCAGCACTGAGGGGAGACCCCTAGACAAGGCAACTTTCAGCACGAGAAGAAAGGCATATGGGGGTCAAGGGCCGGAGGAGAAAGCTGCCACTGGCCCAGAAAGCTGCAAGGACAAGGTGAGGTGCTGGCAAAGAGCTTGCTGAGTTTGGAGAAACACCTGAAGGTCCAGGCAGATGTGTGTGTGGAGGGGTGTGTGGAGGGGTGCAGGTGTGTGTGGAGGGGTGCAGACCCATTCAGATCTGAACCTGGAGCACGTACCAGATCGTACGCACAGCTCTCCAGCAACTTGACAAGGACCAAAGCAAGAATTCGGAGCCCAGACTTTCAAACCTTACTTCTTTCTGGCCCTTGTTTTCCCCGGGCAAATCACTGCATTCCGTGGTCACACCTGTCAACCGCCCACAGCCTTTGGAGGGTCAACTCGGAATCCCAGACGACATCAGAGATGCCTGCACTCTTAGAGCTGCTCTCACAGACGTTTAGGATAACTTGTTAAATTATCCCAAAATTCTGAGATGCCTGGCTGGTCAGCAGGGCATCTGACTCTTGATCTCGGGGTCGGAGTTCAAGCCCCACGTGGGGCGAGGAGCCTACTTAAAAGAAAAAATTATCCTAAATTTTAAAAAATTGAACATGTGTAAGAATAGGGGATTCATGAAATTAAGATAAAGCGTTCTCTGTATTGCCCTTCAGCCTTTAAAACACATTTTATCTATTTTTCTGTTGTTTTACTCATATATTTTAATTCCCCTAACCTCCCCCAGCAGGTGCCGTGGGCTTCAGGTATATAAATCTCCAAAGTCTGCCACGGGGAGAATTCCAGTAAGGCCCCAGACCTCAGCAAGATGCACGTTTTAAGTAAAACCGTGCACATTTTGGAAAGGTACCAAGTTTATGGTGGTTAAAACACGTTTTAAGATTTAAAAAATTTCTGGGGGCGCCTGGGTGGCACAGCGGTTAAGCGTCTGCCTTCGGCTCGGGGCGTGATCCCGGCGTTATGGGATCGAGCCCCACATCAGGCTCCTCTGCTATGAGCCTGCTTCTTCCTCTCCCACTCCCCCTGCTTGTGTTCCCTCTCTTGCTGGCTGTCTCTATCTCTGTCGAATAAATAAATAAAATCTTTTTTTTTTTAAATTTTCTGTTTGTAAGTCATCTCTCCATCCAACACAGGGCCCAGACTCACAACCCCGAGATCGGGAGTCTCCTGTTCCACCGATTGAGCCACCTAGGCGCCCCTAAAACAGGTCTTAAATACTTTGTAACAGACAGTTGAATTTACAAAACACAGAGGTGTGCTCCCAACACCAACATTTCTATAAATATGCTGCAACGTTGAGATGAAATCATTTGAATGGCAATTGTACGCATGTGTGCCTGTTGGGGGGGGGCGCTATTTTCCCCCTGTTCATCAGCCTTGTACTGAATCAATTCCTCATCTTTGATGCTGCTCACAGTTGGGGCTGGGGACCCTTCTTCATCAAGAGGGGCTGCCTGGCCCCCCGGCACTAAATGCTGGAAGCACTCTACCCCCCACAACCCAGCTGTGACAACCAAAAATTCTGTAGACATTGCCCTTTGTCCCCAGGGGAGAAAGAGACCCACCCCTGGTTGGAAACCACTGTTCTGGATGATACAGCCCATGGTCTAAGTCATCCCTCCCCCCGATGGAGCTAGCAAAATGCCTGGTGAATCTCATAAATTCACTGATATAATTCAGATTATACTTAAATGTTTGCTGAATGAATAACTGACCCCACCCCAGGAGAAGGAATTACTTTCCTCGAATAAACTGTTTAACAGGTAAGGGAGTGTCTGACCCAGACCAGCTCCAATCAGAGGCACTCAGGTGGGTCTGGGCGGAGAAGGGGAGGAGGGAAGAGTCCACCCCAGAGTCTGGGAAGAGTGGGCCTGCAGCTTATATAAGAGCCCAGCAGCTCCTACGTTGCTACCGGCCCCAGAAGGCAGTCTGCCGGCGTCCTTTTTCTTTGTGAGTATGATCTGCCTCTTCCTCCCGTTTTCTCTTCCTGCCGCCCTGCATATCTGAGGTTGCACTGGGTGGTGACTTAGTCCCACTCCCCACTCCTCGTTCCCTCTTGTCTCCCCCACCCCAGCCCCTCAAGCTTTCTCATGTTGTGGGGGCTCTCCCTGCAGACTCTTACTCAGAAGAGTGTTTCTGGGTGACTTACTAGTCAACGGTATCCTGAGTGGGAAGCCTTGATTCTTCGTGGCCTTTGGGTATCTCCCATGCTCAAGTGTTGAATCAAAAACTGTTAGTTTGAGACTGTTCACGCCATTCTGAGTCCTAACCTCACGTCACCAAACGTTCTTTTTAGGTCTTAAGCGATTCCGTGACTGTTTTCTCAATGGATGTTTAACGTTCTAAGTTGGGGGCTGGTGGGTGACCTTGTGTCTTTTCAGTTGGCGTCCCCTTCATCTCCCAGACCTTGGGGGCAAGGCGGGTTTCATCTCCGGTCCTGCAGGACTTCCCACCCAGTAAGTGGCTCCGTTGGTGGCTGGTGGCCAGCCGTGGATACTCGACCTGTGCCACTCAAACTGTGGGGGCACTTTCTGTTCTAAGTAGGGAAGTGCCGCCATTTTTTGAGTGTCACCGGTTGAGGCGGTCTGCTGGGAGCCACGGAACCGGTCCTTGCCTGCTGAGCCACATGTCTTTCGGGGTCAAGTGGAGCCCGGTCCACGCCATGTCCCTGCAGAGGTCCCCCGTGGTACTCAAATGTGGAAGCACTCTTCGGACAACTGGGGGAAAAGTGCTACAATATTTGGGTGTTGCTGGTGGGCACTGTCGGAGGAACCCAGTCCTGCTCTGGTCCCAGCTGTCCTTGGGGCTCTTCCGTGTCAACGACTGAGACCTGTATCCGTGGGGAAACGATGTTGGGATTCAGGAAATGCCTGCAAATCTTCCAGTCGGCAGTGCTACTTGTGGCCTTTCCCGTACATGTTACGTGTTAACCTTGTTTCTTAAAGGTTCTATTCATGGGACAGCCAGCGAGAGGGAACACAAGCAGGGGGAGTGGGAGAGGAAGAAGCAGGCTTCCAGCGGAGCAGGGAGCCCGATGCGGGGCTCGATCCCAGAACCTTGGGACCACGGCTTGAGCCAAAGGCAGACGCTCAACGACTGAGTCACCCAGGCACCCCAACCTTTCTGTATTAGGCCTCGCAGGGCTGCGTGTGGCCCAGCGCCCTTACCGCTGACTTCCGGAGCCGATCCCAACTGCTCACACTGGGGGACACAAAATGAGGGCACTTGCCGTTGTCTGTCTGGAAAGTGCTTCCATTTTTGTGTGTCCTTGTCTGAGGAAAGCAGCCGCATGCTCAAGGCCACCTGGGAAGGTCCGGGCTTTGGGTGAATGAATGCACTAACCTCTGCGTCTACACTTCCAGCCTCCTACCTCCAGGTCTGGAGCCAGACCCACGGCCTCCAGCCCAGCCGCCCCTCCTGCAGACCAGCTGTCCCCACAGCCCACGTCCTTCTGTCCTGCACATTTTCTCCTGCCTCGCGGGATTTAGGGCAGTTCTAAGTTTTTTCCATAAACCGACCCTTGTATTAGAAGAGCCTTAGGAGATGGGAGAGTTTTGTTAGAAACCTAGGACTTCCTTCAGCTTAGACAAGCTTTTCCCTTCAGTTCCAAAAATTTCTAGTTCACTGAAACTTGGGGAGTTGGGGTTCCTCTTTGCTATTCCTGCATATTCTCAGCCCTGTTTCAGAAATGGTATTTCTCAATGCAATAAAATACGAAATAAGCAGTTTCCGTGTCATTCTGACTTCACCCGACTTAGCCTCTGCTTGGCAGAGTAGTGCGGAGGGATGGGTGGGGCTGTGTCTTGGGCCTAAAGTATCCGCCCTGTGTCAGAGTTGCCCCCATAAGAGGACACGTGCCACATTTTCCCTACTCACCCATCAAGGAGTCACCCTGATGAACTTCCTGCACTTTATTCCCCACAATGAGGGGAATTCAGCTGTTGAACTGAATTCTCCACAATCCCTAGTGTTCAGCTTGGCTACAGACCAAGCTCCCATGGGCTCATACTGAAAATGAGGGGTGTCAGGAATAACAAGGTTAACCCTCTATAGGGTATGCAGGGCCTCGGTTTCCGGTGGGAAAGCATCAGGCTGCTTGTGCTGGGGGGAAGCATCCTGCAGGGGGTTAAATTTTAGGTGCTGGCATGTAGGTAAAGGTGAAATCTTAGACCACGAACTTGGCTGCTGGCTTCCAAGGTTTTATTAGCAATGGCTGCTATTCACCATTTCGTAGAGCAGATCGGTCCTGGAGGGCTGGGACCCGCGGGTCTCCCCGAACCACTGCAGTGTGGTCCCTGAAATGAGCAGTCGGGCCCAGGGAGCTGCCTTGGCCCTCGCAACTGGCTGCCATCTAACCAGAAGCCCGCTAACTCCACCTTAACCGTGTTGAGTCTTCGTCCTCCCAAGAGCTGCCCTCCAACTCCAGCAAAGGGCCTGAGTCGTGACCCGTCGGGCTGTGAGGGGCTCTTCCAGAAGCTGCTGATAGGGAGTGGAGGCCAGAGAGACTGCAGGGGCTCAGTAAGGGAGGGCATTTGTTTCCCTTCCCAGACTTCCATGGGTTACAAGTAGAGTTTTCTCTACAAATTTCCTCTGCTTCCTGGGAAGTTTTTCCCGACCCCTTCACCAACGGCCTCAGTGTGTCATGCTCAGGTCCTTGGGGGTTCCTGCCCATCATGGGCTGGGGCTGAGGTTCCCCACTTCCGGTGTTCAACTGGAAAATCCGGGTTGTCATCCAAGGCATGGTCCAGGTTATTGGCCAGCCTACAGTCCAGCCAACCCTGGCAGGGGGGCCAACCACAGGGCACCTGCCTCCAGCTAGGGGCCCGAACCCCGTGCAGAACAAGGTTGCAAGGGCACGGGTGGGGTGTTGGCATGAGCAGCGGCCTACGGCACACCGGCCTCCAAGATGGCCGGCACCCTCATTGCACCACTGGTCCCTGAATGAGGCTTCTCAACCTCGCCACAAATGTCCTTTCAGCTAAACACTTGGCCGTGAGGGGCTGTCTTGCCCTTTGTGGGGTGTTGGGGAGTATGCCTGGCCTCCCTCCACTACGTCCTCCAGGAGTTCCCAGCACCACCCCAACGCTTCCTGACATTGCCAGGTGTCCTCGGGAGGGAGAGGGTGCAAAACCTCCCTCTGCTGGGAATTACCGGGGCCCCGTCCGAGGTTCCCTGTGTGACACCCGCACCCCCAGAACCAAGGCTCCACGCTGCACCGCACGTCCATGACATAGTCCCCAAGCTGAAGGGCTTCATGTCGCGTGGCAGTTTGCAGGAAATAAAAGCCTGATCACGATGACTGATGCGCTGGTCCTGGGATCACCGTCCTCTGTCCTGACTCCAAGAGAAGAGCCGGTGGCTAGAACCGTTCAGCAACCGATGTCCAGGTGAGGTTTCGTGAGCCGAAGGGCTGCCAGTCTTCTGTGGGCCGTTTTATTCAGGGGCATGCCAAATAGCCTTAGGGCACAGAGCGGGACACGTTATTCCAGGCCACTGCCGTGGCATTCCGATCTACCTGGCCTCCTGCCTTATTCCCGTAATTTCATTATCTAGTACTTCGTCGGGAACCAGGCCGCACTCGGTCCCTGACCTGCGCCGACCCCTTCAATCTGGGGGATCCTGAGGCACCAAGAGGTCGCGCAAGTTGCATAAGCCCATCACAGAACTGGCAAGTGACCGAGTTAGAAGTGGAGGCCTGGCAGAGTCATTCCAGATTCTCTCTAAGCTACGACAGCCTCACTGGACAGAGGAGGAAGCCGGTCCTCAGTGCATTACCCAAAGTCACCCAGCTAGCGAGGACAGAAGGTACGACCTCCTCGGCGTTGCACGCTGATTGCATACATGGGGCACGAAGGAAATGTTTCCACGTTTTCTAGCTTATTTGTCCAGCCGCACCGTGGACCTCAATCACTGACCCTCACTCCCACCTCCGAGCCCCATGCCCTGCATCCTTCAGAACCAGAAACCCGTCTCTCACCAGAGGACTTGAAGTTTGCAGCCGGGATGACTCAGCCCCTTGCAGAGCAGCCTGACCCCGGAGTTCCCCAGGGCGTTGTTGGTCAGATAAAGCTCCCTCAGGGTCTGGCTGACCCCGAGGGCGGAAGAAAGATCCTCACAAGCTTTGGCTGTGAGGCCGCAGCTATCCAGCCTGCGGGAGACAAGGGGTGGTTGAAGAAACCTAAGGAGCTGTTTTGGAAAGTCTCTTGCAAGGGATTCGGGGTGATGTTTTGGGGGGACCAACTGAAGAGAAAGCAGAGTAGAACCCAACCGGTCCTGGTTAAGGCCAATGTGGTGACAGAAAACATTTAAGAGACGATTTAAGGATGCTTGTCAGTTCACAGCTCCACCTCTTTAGGATACCCACTGATTCTGCAGTCAAGTATCCACTTCCCTTCCTGGTAATTCTACCCCAGTTTCTCATTGAAACCCCAGTCTCAGCCCATCTGGGGTTCACACCATCCCTAAGCTCAGGACCCAGGCCTGAGTTGGTTAGTTTCCGTGTCTCCAGTTACCATGAATGGTTTCAGCTGAACAAAGGACCCACCCAAAACCGGTGAAGGAGAACCATACTCGATTCCTGGAGGTTTTCTTCCAGAACTTAGACCTGGTAAGTCCTCCTTAGAGCTGCAGGTGTTTTGCCACCAAGCAGGATCAAGGCTAAACTTAGTCAATAGAGGAACCAATACAGCAGCAAGTATGGAAGAGAATAGAGATCAAGACTCCAAACACCTAGATCAAGCCATGCCTGAAGACAGTATCCGTTCACTAGTCAATAAGCCCTCCTTTTTTTTTTTTTTTTTCCCGCCCAGGAGCCAGTATGAATTGGGCTGCCACCTGCCCCAACAATATGCCATCTGATTCTCTCTGATTTCCAATCTGCCTCCCAGTGTGTTTCCTTCCTGCATTCTCTGCTGTTACAAGAAGACCAGGCAGCATTCACTGAGGGCCAACTGTGTGCTGAACACCTTGCTAAGGGCTTTGTGCTCCCTCATTTATTCCTCACAGCAATCCTTTGAAAAAAGTACTATCACAGCTGGGATGCGAAGCAGAAATATTTTAATCTTTGTTTGGCTGAAGCTGTGAGGCAAGAGATACCAGCTTCTAAAATGGGGTAGAAGACAGCAGCTCTGGACTTGCAGAGGAAGAAAAAAAACCCAGCTTGGTGATGCAGAACTGCCCACATCACAGGTGCAGAAGGGTCAGGAGAGGAAGGTTAGGGTGAGACCCGAAGGGGCGGGGGGAACTGTGCAAAAGGAGGTCGACCCAGATTCCACGTCAGGAGACTGGGCAGTCGGGGTACTTCCGGGGGGCTCCCGTAAGAACGCGCATGCGATCCCCATGACCGAGGTGGCGTTGGATGCCTGCCAGATGGGGGAGATACTGACATTCCGGGAGCCTAGCAGCACCGATAAGGGTTAAGTGCTGTCCCTGAGCCCCTGTCTCCGATGCCCACCCACTCAGGGCCCCAGATAATCGAGAGACTCAGAAACCACCACGACAGAAACAGTCCCTCAGGGTGGGGGCCAGGCGGGTTCCGGGGAGAAAAAGGGAGGAGGAAGGGACAATTCACATTTGACTGGAATTCACACTGGAGCAGATTGAGTTTTTATTCTAAAAGATCACTGAGGAGCCACGCATCTGTGCAAGTAAATGTCAACAGAAAAGGGGGAATTTTACAGAAAATGTTTACAGGCCATGAGCGAAAGGAAAGCGAAGCATTTTATGTTTGCATCCTATAGAGAACGAATTCCACCACTGCGAGCTGTTCGCAGCTTTTCCTTCCACCTCTCCGGGCTCCTGGTGTCTTCCAGAGCCGTGGAGGGATGGCCCTTCCGTGAAGAGAGCACAAGGACAAGGACGCCCCACCACCGCCACCCCACCCGTCCCGACGCCCGGGGCTTACCACAGTTTCTGCAGCCTGCAGGTGGGGTGTCGCAGCCCCTCGCACAGCGGCCACATGCCCGCGTCCCCCAGGTCATTGAAGCTCAGGTCCAGTGCCTGAAGGTGGGGGTTGACCCGGAGCACCGTGCAGATACCCTCGCAGGCGGCCGAGCTGAGCCTGCAAATGCCCAACCTGGAAGACAGGACGCCCCCAGCCCAGCTGCCTCAGTCCACAGACGTCCCCGGGGACGGCTCCCCGGCCAGGCGCCCCCAGACAGAAGAAGGGAGAAGCAAGGGGCAGGCGGGTGGACAGGCAGAAGGAAGAGAGAAATAAGGAAGAGGGGGGCAGGACGGAAAGAACACAGGACTGTTTGGGTTGGGTATCGGACGGGGGCCAGTGTAGGAGCGTCCCGGGGCTGCTGGAAGGAGAACCCACGCTGGCAGCTCACACGACAGAAACTGTCTCACGGTGCTGGAGGCTGGGAGCCTGGGTCCCTCCACGGCCCTGGAACCTGCTCCGGCCTCTGCCCCGGGGATCTTTGGAGTTCCCTGCCCCGTAGAAGTGTCGCCCCGATCTCTGCCCCCATGCTCACACTGCATCCTCCTGCGTGTGCACTGTGTCCCAATGTCCCTTCTTCATCAGGACATCCCGCTCCAGCAGGGCCCTTGCCTGAGCTAATTTGTTTTTTTAAGATTCTATTTCTTTATTTGACAGGAGAAAGAGCACAAGCAGGGGGAGCAGCAGAGGGAGCAGGGAGCCTGATGTAGGACTCGATCCCAGGACCCTGAGATCACAACCTGAGCCGAAGGCAGATGCTTCACCGACTGAGCCCCCCAGGAGCCCCACCTGAACGAATGTTACCTGCAATGATCCTGTAACGGGCTGAGTCGTGCCCCTCCCCAGTTCCGACATTGGAGCCCTAGGCCCCAGTATTTCAGAACACGGCTGCATTGGGAGATGAGGCCTTACAAGAGGTGGTTAAGTGAAAACACTGTCCACCCGGACCCAACAGGAGCTGTTGTCCGTACAAGAGTAACTCTGGACACACAGACAGACGGGTGTGCACACGGGAAAGATCGTAAGGACAGTGACGAGGGGACCGTTTGCAAGGCAAGCAGAGAAGTCTGACGACAAATGGAGCCTGCCGACATTGATCTCCCAGCTTCCAGCCTCCGGAATCCTATTTCCACAGGAGGTCACCTTCTGAGGGCCTGGAGGCAGGGCCTTCCACACATTTTCCAAACACATGGACCCGTAACAGCAAGTGATTTGCATGGGCCTCCCTTTTTATTTTATTTTATTTTATTTTATTTTATTTTATTTTATTATTTTTATTTTATTTTATTTTATTTTATTTTATTTTATTTTATTTTATTTATTTTAAGTATTCCCTACACCCAATGTGGGGCTCAAACTCGAGACCCCGAGCCTGGGGTCGGATGCTTTTCTGACTGAGCCGGCCAGGCGCCCCAGCAGCGAGTGATTGCAAGCATCACTTCCTTTGCTCCTGGCCATAGCCGCTGGGAGGAAAATGCTGTCATACCCGTTGTACGACACCTGTGAGCTCCTAGGCCTGACAGACAGACAGACACCAGGCACTGCTCAAGGTCACACACGTGGGGCCCCTTGGCCACTGTCCATGCCCTTGCAGTCCGAAGACTATGTGGGGTTTAAGAGAGTCTGAAGTGCTATATCTCATGGTATAGTATTTTTTCCCCTAATTTTCAGAGATTTCTGGCTGTGATAGAGCTCCCGTACGGTGAAACCCTGAGCTCTCCTTTCCTCGGAGGATCAGTGTGCATGCAAGCGTCTGGCGGGCCTGCCGAGTCCGAACAAGAGAAGGAGCCCAGCCTCAGTCAGTAAGAGCCACGCGGGGGTAACTGGACCGATGTGTTCTAAAAATAATTTTTTTTAATGCATCCTAAAATTTAACGGCAGAATAAATGTCTATAGATAACAGAAAATCTGCAAAAACAAAAAGCCAAAGACAGAATCTTCCTAACAGTGGGGCACGTGACAAACTATAGCAATTACAAAGGCAGGAAATTAGATGAGGCGCACAGAGAGGGGGAGAGGATAGAATCAAATACAATATGGGGGAGGGGGCTCCTGACTGGCTCAGGCAGCTCTTGAGCTCAGGGTCTCAAGTT